>NW_027043021.1:1065742-1382656 GCF_036013475.1 Columba livia
CGCTGTCCAGTGGGGATTGTGACACACACACACTATCCAATGGTGTTTGTGACACACACACTGTCCAATGGAGATTGTGACACACACACGCTGTCCAATGGTGTTTGTGACACGGATGCTGTGCAATGGGGTTTGTTACACACACACTGTTCCGGGGGGTTTGTGAGACAGACGCTGTCCAATGGGTATTGTGACAAACACGCATTCCAATGGAGTTTGTGAAACAACTGCTGTCCAGGGGCGTTTGTGACACACACGCTGTCCAATGGGGTTTGTGAGACACACACTGTCCAATGGGGTTTGTGACACACACACTCTTTCCAAAGGGGATTGTGACACACACACGCTGTCCAATAGGGTTTGTGACACGGATTCTGTCCAATGGGGTTTGTGACACACACACTGTCCAGTGAGTTTTGTGACACATACACTATCCAATGGGGTTAGTGACACACACACTTTCCAATGGGTTTTGTGACACACGCACAATATCCAATGGGGTTTGTGACACACACACTTTCCAGTGGGGTTTGTGATACACACTCTGACCAACGGGTTTTGTGACACACACGCTGTCAAATGGGGTTTGTGACTCACACACTGTCCATGGGGGATTGTAATACGCAAGCTGTCCAAAGCGGTTTGTCACAGCCAATCTGTCCAATGGAGTTTATGACACACACACTTTCCAATGGAGTTTGTGACACACACGCTGTCCAATGGGGATTGTGACACACACACTGTCCACGGGGTTTTGTGACACACACACTGTCCAATGGGGTTTGTGACACACACACTGTCAAGGGGGGTCTGTGACACACACGCTGTCCAATGTGGTTTGTGACACACAGGCTGTCCAATGGGGTTTGTGACACAGAGACTCTCAACGGGTGTTTGTGACACACACGCTGTCCACACAGGTTTGTGACACACACACTGTACAATGGGGTTTGTGACATACACACGGTTTCCAAAGCGGATTGTGACACACACACGCTGTCCCATGGGGTTTGTGACTCGCATGCAGTCCAATGTGGTTTGTGACACACACACTTTCCAGAGGTGTTTGTGAAACACACACGCTGTCCAATAGGGTTTGCTACACAGACACACTATCCAATGGTGTTTGTGACACACACACTGTCCAATGGGGATTGTGACACACACACTGTACAGGGGGTTTGTGACACACGCTCTGTCCAATGGGGTTTGTAACACACACACTGTCCAGGTGGGTTTGTGACACACAGGCTGTCCAATGGGTTTTGCGAAACACAGACGCTGTCGAATGGTGTTTGTGACAGGCACGGTTTCCAATGGGTCTTGTGACACACACACTGTCCAGGGGGCTTTGTGACACACACGTTGTCCAATGGGGATTGTGACACACACACGCTGTCCAAACGGGATAGTGACATACACACGCTGCCCAATGTTGTTTGTGACACGGATTCTGTCCAATGGGGTTTATGAGACACACACTGTCCAATGGGGATTGTGACACACACGCTGTCCAATGGGTTTCTGACACACATGCTGTGTCCTATGGGGCTTGTGTAACACACGCTGTCCAACGGAGTTCCTGACACACACATTGTCCTGTGAGGTTTATGACACACACTTTGTCCAATGGGGTTATTGACACACACACTTTCCTTTGGTTTTGTGACACACACACAATATCCAATGGGGTTTGTGACACACACACTGTCTAATGGGGTTTCTGATACACACACGCTTTCCAATGGTGTCTGTGACACGCATGCTGTCCAATGCGGTTGGTGACACACACACTGTAAAGGGGGGTTTGTGATACACACACTGTCCAATAGGGTTTGTGACACACATACGCAATCCAATGGGGTTTCGACACACACACTGTTCGATGGGGTTTGTGACATACACACGCTATCCAATGGGGTTTGTGACATACACACATTCCAATGGGGTTTCTGACACACACACGCTGTCCAATGTTGTTTGTGACACACACGCTATCAAATGGGGTTTGTGACGTACACACTGTCCATGGCAGATTGTGACACACACAAACGCTGTCCAATGGTTTGGTGATACACAAACAGTCCAATGAGGTTTATAACACACACATGCTGTCCCGTGGGGTTTCTGACACACACACTATGTAGGGGGGTCTGTGACATACACGCTGTCCACACGGGTTTGTGACACACACACTGTACAATGGGGTTTGTGACATACAGACGGTGTCCAGAGCGGATTGTGACACACACATACGCTGTCCCATGGGGTTTGTGACACGCATGCAGTCCTATGTGGTTTGTGACACACACACTTTCCAGAGGTGTTTGTGACACACACGCTGTCCAATAGGATTTGCTACACACACACACTATCCAATGGTGTTTGTGACACACACACAGTCCGATGGGGATTGTGACACACACACTGTACAGGGAGATTGTGACACGCACCCTGTCCAATGGGGTTTGTGACACACACACTGTCCAGGTCGGTTTGTGACACACATGCTGTCCAATGGGGATTGTGACACACACAAACTCTGTCCAATGGGGTTGGTGACACACAAACTGTCCAATGGGGTTTGTGACACACATGCTGTCCAATGGGGACTATAACACACACAGGATGTCCAATGCTGTTTGTGACACGGATGCTGTCCAATGGCCTTTGTTACACACACACTGTCCAGGGGGGTTTGTGACACAGACACTGTCCAATGGCAATTGTGACACACACGCTGTCCAACGTGGTTTGTGACACAAAGGCTGTCCAGGTGAGTTTGTGACATACACACTGTCCAATGTGGTTTTTGACACACATGCTGTCCAGCTGAGTTTGTAACACACGCGCTGTCCAGTGGGGTTTGTGACACACACACTGTCCAGGTGGGTTTGTGACACACATTCTGTCCAATGGAGTTAGTGACACCCACACTGTCCAGAGGGGTTTGTGACACACACGCTGTCCAATGGGGATTGTGACACACACACTGTCCAATGGGGACTGTGACACACACACGCTGTCCAATGGTTTTTGTGACACACACACTGTCAAATGGGATTTGTGACCCAGATGCTGTCCAATGGGGACAGTGACACACACACGCTGTCCGATGGTGTTTGTGACACGCATGCTGTCCAATGGTGTTTGTGACACACACACTGTCCACAGGGGATTGTGACACACACGCTGTCCAATGTGTTTTATGAAACACACGCTGACCCAAGTGGTTTGTGACACACAAACTGTCAAGGTGGGTTTGTGACAGACACACCGTTCAAAGTGGTTTGTGACACATGCGCTGTCCAATGGCTTTTGTGAGACACACACTGTCCAGGTGGTTTGTGCCACACACGCTGTCCAATGGGGTTTGTCACACACACGCTGTCCAATGGCGTTTGTGACACAGAAGCTGTAGAGAGGTGTTTGTGACACACGTGCTCTCCAATCGGGTTTGAGACACACACACTGTGCAATGGGGTTTGTGAGACACACACTGTCCAGAGGAGTCTGTGATACAAACGATGTCCAATGGGGTTTGTGACACACACTTTCCAATGGGGTTCATGACACACATGCTGTCCAATGTCGTTTGTGATACACACACTGTCCAGTGGAGTTTGTGACACACACACTGTCCAATTTTCCAATACGGTTTGAGACACACACGCTCTCCAATGGGGTTTGTGAAACACACAATATGCAAAGGTGTATGAGAAACACATGATGTCCAAAGATGATTTGACAAAGATAAAATAAATTAAAAAACTGAAATAGTTGTATCCATTGTGTTATGTGTCCTTGAAAGTGGTTTTGGAGCTGAAATTCCAGTGGCCTTTTAGGCAAATATCCTTTTTGTTATTTGACTCACTATGGGGAGAGAGAAAAAGGGAAAAAGATCAGAGAGGAGAAGTGACGAGAGGAAAGGAAATAAGGCTGGACTGACAACAAATCCAGACTCTATTTTTGCAAAAAAGGGCCATGGTTAGGTTGATTACTCCCCTGCCTTGTAGGTACAGTGAGTGATTTGGGGCCAGCAGCTCAAGGGCTTCCTCCAAAGGGTGCTGGACAGAGCGGGGGTGGGCGGGGCTGCACATGGGGGCTCTGTCACCCCCACGTCACAATCCCAGCACCCGGCAACGCTGAGGTCACAATGCCCCGGGGCACTATAAAAGGGAGCAGCCTCCGGTGCCCACTGCCAAAGCTGGCCCGGGGGCAGCCCCAACACATCCCCGAGGAAGCACTGGAGCAGCTGGTGGAATCACAGGGCAGGGATGAAGGGAGGAAGACCTTGCATGAGGCTGCTGGAGGCTCTCCGCTGCAAGACAACCTGCTGACAGAGCCACCACCTTCCAAACTCGTCGGATGCTTGGAAACACTTCTCAACCGGATAGCAGTGGCAAGAGCAAAGGAGTGTTGCCTTCTTGAGAAGCATGGCAGAGCTCATCATCCTCATTCCCTACAGGAGCAGGCTCAGGAGCTGTAAGAGAGAGGATGTAGAGGGGTTGCAGTGCTTTGGAACACCCACTGGTGTCCTGACAGGCCCAGGAAGGATTCTTGTCCCCAAAGTCCATGAGCTCAGAGGCATTTGTGCACTCTTGGAAGTCCGGGAGATGGCTCCAGGTGGAGGGAGGATAGGAGAGGATAGGAGAGGATAGGGTTTGGGCAGGTCCTGGGAGGGCGTGAGCAGTCTGTGGGACAAGGAGCCAGGTCTGTCTCACATGCTCAGGGAACAGCCGATCACCAGCACTGGGGACAGGAAGGAATTTTTTCCCCCGGGGCAGATTGGCATTGGTCCCCGGGGGTTTTTTGCCTTCCTCTGCAGCATGGAGCATGACCACTTTGCAGAGCTCCACTGGGCCCTTTTGGCTCGGTTCCTACCTGCTGCTCAAGCACCAGGAAGATGGCCTCCCGTGCCCTGAAGCTGGGGGGAGGAAGGCTTTTTTTTCCCCCCATGTGGGACACCAAGCGTCTCTGGGGGTTTTTTGCCTTTCTCTGCAGCCTTGAGCATGGCCCGCTTGCCACGGCTTCTTTGGGCCATTTGGGCTGGGTGCCTGCTGCTCCACGAGGTGGCCCTAAACTTAGCTAGAACAGCCTGCCTAAACCAGCATAGAACAACTCACCTAAAGCAACCTTCAACAACTGGAAACAACCAACCTTGAAGAAGCTAAAGCAATCTACCTTCCAAATCTTCAAAGAACCGGAGCTGAACAACCAAACAAGAACCTGTAACAACCTATACCATATGAGCTGAAACAAGGTAAATTAAGGTGAAGCAAGCAACCTAAAGCAAAACCAAACTAGCAGCCTTCCATGATGTGAAAGAAGCAAGCTTAAACAACATGAAAGCTCTGCCAAACGGACAGCCTCCAAAGACACAAGCAGCCTGATAGAGCATAACACCTGTGAAAGAACACGCCACAAAAAAACCCAAGCAACCTGAAGCAAGGAAAGGAGGGGAAAGGTAAGGAGTGGAAAGGAAAGGAGCGGAAAGGAAAGGGAAGGAAAGGAAAGGCCACAGAAGAAGGAGAAGAGAGGAGAAGAGAGGAGAGGGCAACAAAACAAAACAAACTAAAAAACAAATAAGACTAAATAAAATGAAATAAACTAAATTAAAAAATGAAACAGTTGTATCCATTGTGTTATGTGTCCTTGAAAGTGGTTTTGGAGCTGATATTCCCCTGTCCTTTCAGGCAAATAGTCTTTTTGTTATTTGACTCACTATGGGGAGAGAGGAAAAGGGAAAAAGAGGAGAAGGGAGTGTAAGGGAGGAGAGGAGAGGAGAGGAGAGGAGAGGAGAGGAGAGGAGAGGAGAGGAGAGGAGAGGAGAGGAGAGGAGAGGAGAGGAGAGGAGAGGAGAGGAGAGGAGAGGAGAGGAGAGGAGAGGAGAGGAGAGGAGAGGAGAGGAGAGGAGAGGAGAGGAAATAAGGCTGGACTGACAACAAATCCAGACTCTATTTTTGCAAAAAAGGGCCATGGTTAGGTTGATTACTCCCCTGCCTTGTAGGTACAGTGAGTGATTTGGGGCCAGCAGCTCAAGGGCTTCCTCCAAAGGGTGCTGGACAGAGCGGGGGTGGGCGGGGCTGCACATGGGGGCTCTGTCACCCCCACGTCACAATCCCAGCACCCGGCAACGCTGAGGTCACAATGCCCCGGGGCACTATAAAAGGGAGCAGCCTCCCGTGCCCACCGCCAGAGCTGGCCCGGGGGCAGCCCCAACACATCCCCGAGGAAGCACTGGAGCAGCTGGTGGAATCACAGGGCAGGGATGAAGGGAGGAAGACCTTGCATGAGGCTGCTGGAGGCTCTCCGCTGCAAGACAACCTGCTGACAGAGCCACCACCTTCCAAACTCGTCGGATGCTTGGAAACACTTCTCAACCGGATAGCAGTGGCAAGAGCAAAGGAGTGTTGCCTTCTTGAGAAGCATGGCAGAGCTCATCATCCTCATGCCCTACAGGAGCAGGCTCAGGAGCTGTAAGAGAGAGGTTGTAGAGGGGTTGCAGTGCTTTGGAACACCCACTGGTGTCCTGACAGGCCCAGGAAGGATTCTTGTCCCCAAAGTCCATAAGCTCAGATGCATTTGGACACTCTCGGAAGTCCGGGAGATGGCTCCAGGTGGAGGGAGGATAGGAGAGGATAGGAGAGGATAGGGTTTGGGCAGATCCTGGGAGGGCGTGAGCAGCCTGTGGGACAAGGAGCCAGGTCTGTCTCACATGCACAGGGAACAGCCGATCGCCAGCACTGGGGTCAGGAAGGAATTTTTTCCCCCGGGGCAGATTGGCATTGGTCCCTGGGGATTTTTTGCCTTCCTCTGCAGCATGGAGCATGACCACTTTGCAGAGCTCCACTGGGCCCTTTTGGCTCGGTTCCTACCTGCTGCTCAAGCATCAGGAAGATGGCCTCTCGTGCCCTGAAGCTGGTGGGAGGAAGGCTTTTTTTTCCCCCCATGTGGGACACCAAGCGTCTCTGGGGGTTTTTTGCCTTTCTCTGCAGCCTTGAGCATGGCCCGCTTGCCATGGCTTCTTTGGGCCATTTGGGCTGGGTGCCTGCTGCTCCACGAGGTGGCCCTAAACTTAGCTAGAACATCCTACCTAAACCAGCATAGAACAACTCACCTAAAGCAACCTTCAACAACAGGAAACAACCAACCTTGAAGAAGCTAAAGCAATCTACCTTCCAAATCTTCAAAGAACCTGAGCTGAACAACCAAACAAGAACCTGAAACAACCTATACCATATGACGTGTAAACAATGTAAATCAAGGTGAAGCAAGCAACCTAAAGAAAACCAAACTAGCAGCCTTCCATGATGTGAAAGAAGCAAGCTTAAACAACATGAAAGCTCTGCCAAACGGACAGCCTCCAAAGACACAAGCAGCCTGATAGAGCATAACACCTGTGAAAGAACACGCCACAAAAAAACCCAAGCAACCTAAAGCAAGGAAAGGAGGGGAAAGGTAAGGAGTGGAAAGGAAAGGAGCGGAAAGGAAAGGAAAGGAAAGGGAAGGAAAGGAAAGGCCACAGAAGAAGGAGAAGAGAGGAGAAGAGAGGAGAGGGCAACAAAACAAAACAAACTAAAAAACAAATAAGACTAAATAAAATGAAATAAACTAAATTAAAAAATGAAACAGTTGTATCCATTGTGTTATGTGTCCTTGAAAGTGGTTTTGGAGCTGATATTCCCCTGTCCTTTCAGGCAAATAGTCTTTTTGTTATTTGACTCACTATGGGGAGAGAGGAAATGGGAAAAAGAGGAGAAGGGAGTGGAGGAGAGGAGAGGAGAGGAGAGGAGAGGAGAGGAGAGGAGAGGAGAGGAGAGGAGAGGAGAGGAGAGGAGAGGAGAGGAGAGGAGAGGAGAGGAGAGGAGAGGAGAGGAGAGGAGAGGAGAGGAGAGGAGAGGAGAGGAGAGGAGAGGAGAGGAGAGGAGAGGAGAGGAGAGGAGAGGAGAGGAGAGGAGAGGAGAGGAGAGGAGAGGAGAGGAGAGGAGAGGAGAGGAGAGGAGAGGAGAGGAAATAAGGCTGGACTGACAACAAATCCAGACTCTATTTTTGTGTTGAGGAGGTGTGGTCTAGACAACAGAGTAGTGAGGTGGGTTGCAAACTGGTTTAAGGAGAGAAGCCAGAGAGTGGTAGTCAATGGTGCGGAGTCTAGTAGGAGGCCAGTATCTAGTGGAGTGCCTCAGGGGTCAGTACTGGGGCCAATATTATTCATTATATTCATTAACGATTTAGACGAGGGAATAGAGTGTACTATCAGCAAGTTTGCTGATGGCACTAAGCTGGGAGGAGTGGCTGACACGCCAGAAGGCTGTACTGCCATCCAGCGGGACCTGGACAGGCTGGAGAGTTGGGCGGGGAATAACCTAATGAAATTTAACAAGGGAAAGTGTAGAGTCCTGCATCTGGGCAGGAACAACCCCAGGTTCCAGTATAGGTTGGGAAATTACATATTAGAGAGCACTGTAGGGGAAAGGGAGCTGGGGGTCCTGGTGGACAGCAGGATGACCATGAGACAGCACTGTGCCCTTGTGGCAAGGAAGGCCAATGGCATCCTGGGGTGTATTAGAAGGGGCGTGGTTAGTAGATCGAGAGAGGTCCTCCTTCCCCTCTACTCCGCCCTGGTGAGACCCCATCTGGAATATTGTGTCCAGTTCTAGGCCCCTCAGTTCTAGAAGGACAGGGAACTGCTGGAGAGGGTCCAGAGTAGGGCAACGAAGATGATTAAGGGAGTGGAGCACCTCCCTTATGAAGAAAGGCTGAGGGAGCTGGGTCTCGTTAGTTTGGATAAGAGGAGACTAAGGGGGGACCATATTAGTGTTTATAAATATATAAAGAGTGAGTGCCATGAGGATGGAGCTAGGCTCTTCTCGGTGGCAAATAGTGATAGGAAAAGGGGTAATGGGATCAGGCTGGAAAACAAGAGGTTCCACTTACATTTGAGAAAAAACTTCTCAGTAAGGGTGACAGAGCACTGGAACAGGCTGCCTAGGGAGGTTGCATAGTCTCCTTCTCTGGAGACATTCAAAACCCGCCTGGACCTCACTTAGGCATTCCTGCTCCAGCAGGGGGATTGGACTAGATGATCTTTTGAGGTCCGTTCCAGTCCCAAACATACCATGATACTGTGATACTGTGATCCCTGCACCAAACAACCATGACTCAGCCTAAGGAGATCTGCAGCTTATTTTTTTGTACTGCCAGCAGATTGTGGAAGTACAGTATAAAAACCATCCTTATGGAGAGATCTTTGTATTTTAGGCTTAGTCTAAGTGTCCCAGGTAGCTGGAGTTTTTGCTTGGGCCTAATCCATAAGGTCTTGTGGCTTTCCTAATCATCTGAAGACGAATGTGCTAGAAACTATAAAGCAAAAAAATGTCCTACAGCCTAGCCTTGCCTTGCCTGTCCTTGCCTGTCGTTGCCTGTCCTTGCCTTGCCTTATTTCCTTCTCATCCTGTTTTCTGTCCCATCCTCTCTCACTAACCCCTCATCTGGCTGCATGTCTCTTCTTTCCTTTTCTCTCACTCTCCTGCTTCCTGCCTCTTTCCTTTCAATTCCTCCATCTCACTCCTGCAGCTCAACACTACCTTCTATTCTTCCTTCCCTTTCTTCTGCTCCCTTCGCTTTCTCCCTCTGTCCCATATCTTTCTTCCCGACTTGTCTGTTGGAGACTTTGGGCCACTTTGGCCCCAAGTCTGGGCATGGTTTGTCCAGTGTTCAGAGGTGTGGCTGGTGAAAGCAGGGACAGCAGGCAGTGAGAGGCCCGGGGCTGACAGGTTCCCCCTCCCCTAGGGGGCGCTCGGCTGCCACACGCAGCTGACATAGAACCTTTGTCACAATGCCCGCTACCGCGGTGAGGATGCGGTGACTCTGCAGGTGACAGGGACACTGCAGGACTTGGTGTCAGCTCAGCAATTTCTCACTTCCCCAAAGAAGCGGAATTCTGCAAATTGCTGCCTTTGCTCTTGAAATTCTGCCATCAGGTGAGTGTTTTGGTGTAATACACTGGAAACCAGAGCAGAAATGGTGAAATATTCCCATGATATGCATGATCCCTGCACCAAAACATCATGACTCAGCCTAAGGAGATCTGCAGCTTGTTTTTTTGTACTGCCAGCAGATTGTGAAAGTACAGTATAAAAACCATCCTTATGGAGAGATCTTCGTATTTTCGGCTTAGTCTAGGTTTCTCAAATAGCTGGGGTTTTGCTCGGGCCTAATCCATAAGGTCTTATGGCTGTCCTCCTCGTCTGAAGACGAATGTGCTAGAAACTATAAATCAAAAAATGTCCTGCAGCGTAGCCTTGCCTTGCCTGTCCTTGCCTGTCCTTGCCTGCCTTATTTCCTTCTCATCCTCTTCTCTGTCCCATTCTCTCTCACTAACCCCTCGTCTGGCTGCATGTTTCTTCTTTCTTTCCTTTTCTCTCACTCTCCTGCTTCCTGCCTCTTTTCTTTCAATTCCTCCATCTTACTCCTGCAGCCCAACACTACTTTTTATTCTTCATTCCCTCTCTCCTGCTCCCTTCGCTTTCTCCCTCTATCCCATGTCTTTCATACCGACTTGTCTGTTGGAGACTTTGGGCCACTTTGGCCCCAGGACTGTGCATGGTTTGACCAGTTTTCAGAGGCCTGGCTGGTGAGAGGTGGGACAGCAGGCAGTGACAGGCCCGGGGCTGACAGGCTCCCCCTCCCCTAGAGGGCACATGGGTGCCACACCCAGCTGACATAGAACCGTTGTCACAATGCCCGCTACCGTGGCAAGGATGCGGTGACTCTGTACACACTGTCCAGGGGTGTTTGTGACACACACGATGTCCAATGGGGTTTCTGACACAGAGACTCTCCAGGGGTGTTTGTGATACACACACTGTCCCATAGGATTTGTGACACTCACATGCTATCCAGAGGGGTTTGTGACACATACACTTTCCAACGGGGTTTGTGACGCACACAGTCTGTCACGGGCTTGTGACACACACACTGTCCAATGGGGATTGTGACACACACACGCTGTCCAATGGGGTTTGTGACACTCTCGAGGGTTAAGATTGTGGGTGACAATAAAACCCTGGCAGATGTATTGTTAACCCCCTCTTCCCAACCCCCCACTTCCCCCTCCCTCTTCCCCTTTTCCACTAAGGAGAGGCGATTGGGAGGAAAAGAAGGACAGAGTGAAGAGAGTTGGAACATATTAAAGATGTTTTACTAATGCTACTAATAAGAATAGAGAAAATAATACAAAATATACAAAACCAATCTTGAAAGTCTCAGCAACTGCAGAGCCGGCACCCAAAGTCCTGGATTAGACTCTGCAGCCAATCGGAGCTGGATTCAGTCTCTCACTAGGCCTCAGTTCGCAGGGATGACTAGTAAGGTCCTCTTCTAATGTCGGCCATAAGCAGAAGGGAAAAGGGACAAAGGGACGAGATCCTCGTGATCTCCCACTTTATATGAAGTATTCACATGAATGGGATGTTATACACAGTTGGTCAGTTTCTTGGTCACTTGCTTCTCGTCGCCCCTCTCGCGAGATGTCCATCCCTGCTTATCAATAGGTTTGCATTCCATTGCTAGGTTTACCAAAACATGTGTCTGGTTGTCCAGGAAAATGCAGTTATAATGAAGGCTTTAGGTGACAGGCAAATTCACTAAAAGGGAAACTTGTTTGTAGCAAAAACAGGACAGACACACACACTGTACAATAGGGTTTGTTACACACATGCTGTCCAATGGGGATTTTGACACGTACACTGTCTAGGGGGTTTTGTTACATACCGCTGTCCAATGGGGATTGTGACACACACGCTGTCCAGGTGAGTTTTTGACACACACAATGTCGAATGGGATTTGTGACACAAATGCTGTCCAATGGGGATTGTGACAAACACACTGTCCAGTGGGGGTTGTGAAACACACGCTGCCCAATTGGGCTTGTGACGCACACACTGTGTCCAATGGGCTTTGTGACACACACACTCTGTCCTATGGGGGTTGTGAACACACACGCCGTCAAGTGGGGTTTGTGACACACACACTGTCCAATAGGGTTTTTGACACACACACGCTATCCAATGGGGTTTCTGAAACATAAACTTTCCAATGAGTTTGTGACACACACACTCTGTCCCATGTGGCTTGTGACACACACTCTGTCCAGTGGGGATTGTGACACACACAGGCTGTCCGATGGGGTTTGTGAAACACACACTGTCCAATTGGGTTTGTGACACACACACTGTCCAATGGGGATTGTGACACGCACACTGTCCAGGGGGGTTTGTGACACACACGGTGTCAAATGAGGCTTGTGACACACACACTGTCCAGGGGGGGTTGTAACACGCACACTGTCCAATAGGATTTGTGACACACACATGCTATCCAATGGGGTTTGTGACACACATACTTTCCAATGGGTTTTGTGACACACACACGTTATCTAATGGGGTTTTTGACACATACACATTCCAATGGGTTTGTGACGCACACACTCTGTCACATGTGGCTTGTAACACACACACTGTCCAATGGGGATTGTGACACACACACGCTTTCCAATGGGGTTTGTGACACACATTCTCTCCAATGGGGTTTGTGACACACAGGCTGTCCAATTGGGATTTCTGACACACACACTGTCCAATAGGGTTTATGACACACACATGCTATGCAATGAGGTTTGTGACACATACACTTTCCAATGGGGTTTGTGACGCACACACTCTGTCCAATGGGGCTTGTGACACACACTCTGTTCAATGGTGTTTGTGACACACACACTGTCCAATGGGGATTGTGACACACACACGCTGTCCAATGGGGTTTGTGACACCCACTCTATCCAATGGGGATTGTGAAACACACACGGTGTCCAATTGGGATTGTAACACGCAAGCTATCCAGGTGAGTTTGTGACAAACACGCTGTCCAATGGGGTTTGTGACACAGAAAATCTCCAGCGGTGTTTGTGACACGCACACTGTCCAGAGGGGTTTGTGACACATACACTGTCCAATGGGGTTTGTGACACAAACACTCTCCGGCGGGGTTTGCGACATACGCAAGGTCCAATGGGGTTTGTGACACACACGCTGTCCAGAGGGGATAGTGACAAACACACTGTCCAGGGGGGTTTGTGACACACACACTGTCCAATGGGGTTTGTGACATACACACTGTCCAGGGGGGTTTGTGACGCACACGCTGTCCAATGGGGTTTGTGACACACACACTGTCCAATGGTGTTTGTAACACACACACTGTCCAACGGGGATTGTGATACACACGCTGTCCCATGGGGTTTGAGACACGCATGCTTTCCAATGAGTTTTGTAGACACATACTATGTCCAGTCGGTTTTGTGACACACACACTGTCCAATGTGGTTTGTGACACACACACTGTATGGCAGGGTTTGCGACACAAACAATGTCAAATGAGGATTGTAACACACACACTGTCCAGGGGGGTTTGTGACACACACACTGTCCAATGGGATTGTGACACACACGCTGTCCAATGGGGATTCTGACACATAAACTGTCAAGGGGGTTTTGTGACACACACACTGTCCAATTGTGTTTGTGACACACACACAATGTCCAATTGTGTTTGTGACGCACACGCTGTCCAATGGGTTTTGTGACACAGAAACTCTCCGGAGGTGTCTGTGACACACACGCTGTCCAGAGGGGTTTGTGACACACACTCTGTCCAATGGATATTGTGACACACATTCTGTCCAATGGTGTTTGTGACACACACGTTGTCCAGTGGGGTTTGTGACACACCCACTGTCAAGGGGGTTTTGTGAAACAAACACTCTGTCCAATGGGGCTTGTAACACGCAGGCTGTCTAATGGGGTTCGTGATACACACGCTGTCCAATGGGGTTTGTGACACAGAGACTCTCCATGGTTGTTTTTGACACACACACTGTCCAATAGGGTTTGTGACACACACATGCTATCCAATGGGATTTGTGACACACACACGCTATCCAATGGGGTGTGTGACACACATGCTGTCCAATAGGGATTGTCACACGCACACTGTCCTGGGGGGTTTGTGACACACATGCTGTCAAATGGGAATTGTGACACACACACTGTCCAATTTGGATTGTGACACACACACGCTGTCCCATGGGTATTTTGAGACGGATGCTGTTCAATGGGGTCTGTGACAGACACACTGTCCAGGGCTGTTTGTGACACACACAGTGTCCAATGTGTGTTTGTGACACACACGCTGTATAGTGGGTTTTGTGACACACACACTGTCCAGGGAGGTTTGTGACACAGACAGTTTCCAAAGGGGTTTGTGACACGCACACGGTTCCCAATGAGTTTATCACACCCACTCTGTCCAATGGGGTTTGTGACAAGCACACGCTGTCCAATGCTGTTTGTAACACACACGCTGTCCAATGGGGTTTGTGACACGTACACTGTCCAATGGGTTTTTGTAACACACACACTCTGTCCAATGGGGCTTATGACAGATACGCTGTCCAACGGGTTTCGTGACACACACACTGCCAATAGTGTTTGTGACACACACACTGTCCAATGGGGATTGTGACACACACACTGTCCAATGGGGTTTGTGACACACACTCTGTCCAATGGGGTTTGTGACACAAACACACTGTCCAATGGGGTTTGTGACACACAATCTATCCAATGCAGTTTGTGGACACACACACACTGTCCAATGGGTTTTGTGACACACATACTGTCCAGGGGGGTTGGTGACACACACACTGTCCCATGGGTTTTGTCACACACACTCTGTCCAATGGGGATTGTGACACACACCCGCTGTCCAATAGTGTTTGTGACACGCATGCTGTCCAACGGTGTTTGTGACACACACAGTCTGTCTAATGGGTCTTGTGACACACACGCTGCCCAATGGGGTTCATGACACACACGCTGTAAGTGGGGTTAGTGACACACACACTGTCCAATAGGGTTTTATGACATATACACGCGATCCAATGGGGTTTGTGACACACACACTTTCTTATGGGCTTTGTGACACACAAGCCTTACAATGGGTTTTGTGACACACACACTGTCCAATGGGGATTGTGAGACACACATGATGTCCAATGGTGACTGTGACACACACGCTGTCCAATGGGGTTTCTCACACACACAATGTCCAATGGCGATTGTGACACAAACTAGCTGTCCAATGGTGTTTGTGACATGCATGCTGTCCAATGGTGTTTGTGACACACACGCTGTCCAATGGGGTTTCTGACACACACTGTGTAATGGGGTTTGTGAACACACACACACACTGTCCAATGGGGATTGTGACACACACTCTGTCCAATGGGGATTGTGACACACAAATGATGTCCAATGGTGTTTGTGACACACACGCTGTCGAGGGGGGTTTGTGACACACATGTTGTCCAATGGGGTTTGTCACACACAGTCTGTCCAACGGGGATTGTGACACACAGACGCTGTCCAATGGGGTTTGTGACACACAAGCTGTCCAATGGGGATTGTGACAAACACACTGTCCAATCATGTGTGTGACACACACACTCTGCCCAATGGGGATTGTGACACACACCCTGTCCAACGGCGATTGTGACAAACACGCTGTACAATGGAGTTTGTGACACACACACTCTGTCCAATGGGTATTGTGACACACACGCTGCCCAATGGGGTTCGTGACACACACACTGTAAGTGGGGTTTGTGACACACACACTTTCTTATGGGCTTTGTGACACACACGCCTTACAATGGGTTTTGTGACACACACACTGTCCAATGGGGATTGTGAGACACACATGATGTCCAGTGGTGACTGTGACACACACGCTGTCCAATGGGGTTTGTGACATGCACACTTTCTCATGGGGTTTGTGATACACACATGCTGTCCCATGGGGTTTGTGACACACACACTGAACAATTGGCTTTCTTACACCCAATCTGTCCAATGGTATTTGTGACACGCATGCTGTCCAGTGGGTTTTGTGACACACACACAGTCCAATGGTGTTTGTGACACGTATGCTGTCCAGTGGATTTTGTGAAACACACACTATCCAATAGGGTTTGTGACACACACACGATATCCAATGGGGTTTGTGACACACACACTGTCCAAAGGGGTTTATGACAAACACGCTGTCCAATGGGTATTGTGACACACACACACTGTCCAATTGGGATTGTGACACACACACTCTGTCTAATGGGGTTATGACAAACACGCTGTCCAATGGGGTTTGTGAGACAAACAATCTGTCCACTAGGGTTTGTGACACACACGCTGTCCAATGAGGATTGTGACACACACAATCTGTCCAATGGTTATTGTGACACAGACACTGTCCTATGGGTTTTGTGAAACACACAATCTGTCCAATGGGGTTTGAGAAACACACACTGTCTAATGGGGTTTGTCACACACTCACGCTGTCCAATGGTGTCTGTGACACACACACTGTCCAATGGGGTTTGAGATACACACGTTCAACAATGGGTATTGTGACACACACAATGTCCATGAGGCTTTGTGACACACACACTGTCCAATGGGGATTGTGACGTACACACGCTATCCCATGGGGTTTGTGACATGCACACTTTCCAATGGGTTTTGTGACACACACACTGTCCAATGGGGATTGTGAGACACACACGATGTCCAATGGTGACTGAGACACACACGCCGACCAATGGGGTTTGTGACACGCACACTTTCTCATGGGGTTTGTGACACACACATGCTGTCCCATGGGGTTTGTGACACACACGCTGAACAATTGCGTTTGTTACACACACACTGTCCAATGGTATTTGTGACACGCATGCTGTCCAGTGGGTTTTGTGACACACACACTGTCCAACAGGGTTTGTGACACACGCACGCTATCCAATGGGGTTTGTGACATGCACACTTTCTGATGGGTTTTGTAACACACAAAAGCTGTCCCATGGGTTTTGTGACACACACGGGGAAAAATTGGGTTTCTAACACACACACAGTCCAATGGTGTTTGTGACACACACACGCTATCCAATGGGGTTTGTGACACACACACTGTCCAAAGGGGTTTGTGACAAACACGCTGTCCAATGGGTATTGTGACACACACACACTGTCCAACTGGGATTGTGACACACACACTCTGTCCAATGGGGTTATGACAAACACGCTGTCCAATGGGGTTTGTGAGACAAACAATCTGTCCAATACGGTTTGTGACACACACGCTGTCCAATGAGGATTGTGACACACACGCTGTCCAATGGGGTTTGGGACACACAAACTGTGCAATTGGGATTGTGACACACACACGCTGTACAATGGTGTTTGTGACACGCATGCTGTCCAATGGGTTTTGTGACACTCGCACTGTCCAATGGGGTTTGTGAGTCACACGCTGTCCAATGGGGTTTGTGATAAACACACTTGGTCAAATGGGGGTTGTGAGACACACAATGGGGTTCGTGACACACACGATGTCCAATGGCTTTGTGACACACACACTGTCCACTGGGGTTTGTGATACAGACACTTTCTAATGGGGTTTGTGACACACACTCTGTCCAATGGGGTTTTGTGACACACAGACACTGTCCAATGGGGATTGTGACACACACACACGGTCCAATGGGGTTTGTGAACACACACACAATGTCCAATGGTGTTTGTGACACACACACTGTCCAATGGGGTTTCTCACAAATACTCTGTCCAATAGGATTTGTGACACACAGTCTGTGCAATGGGGTTTGACACACACACTCTCTCCAGTGGGGTTTGTGACTCACACACTGTCAATGGTGTTAGTGACACAAACGCAGTCAAATGGGATTTGTGACACACACACTGTGCAATGAGGATTGTGACACACACACGCTGTCCAATGGTGTTTGTGACATGCATGCTGTCCAATGGGTTTTGTGACACACGCACTGTCAGGGGGGGTTTGTAACCCCCGCTCTGTCCAATGGGGTTTGTGACACACAAACTGTCCAATGGGGTTTCTGACACACATGCTGTCGAATGGGGATTGTGACACACTCGCTGTCCAATGGGGTTTGTGACAAAGACACTGTCCAACGAGGTTTCTGACACACATGCTGCCGAACGGGGATTGTGACACACTCGCTGTCCAATGGGTTTTGTGACACACACACTGTAAAATTGGGATTGTGACACACACACTCTGTACAATGGTGTATCTGACACGCATGCTGTCCAATGGGTTTTGTGACACTCGTACTGTCCAAAGGGGTTTGTGAGACACACGCTGTCCAATGGGGTTTCTGATACACACACTCGGTGAAATGGGGGTTGTGACACACATGCTGTCCAATGGGGTTCGTGACACACACGCTGTCCAGTGGGGTTTGCGACACACACACTGTCCAGTGCGGTTTGTGACACACACACTTTCCAATGGGGTTTGTGACACGCACACTTTCCAGTGGGGTTTGTGACACAGACACTATCCAATGGGTTTTTGACAAACACACGCTCTCCTATGGGGTTTTGGACACACACGCTGACTAATTGGGTTTGTTACACTCGCACTGTCCAATGGGGTTTGTGTGACACACGCTGTACAATGGGGTTAGTGATACACACACTCGGTGAAATGGGGGTCGTGACACACACTCTGTCCAATGGGCTTGTGATACACATGCTCTCCAATGGGGTTCTTGACACACACACTGACCTGGAGGGTTTGTGACACACACACTGTCAATGGTGTTAGTGACACAAACGCTGTCAAATGGGATTTGTGACACACACACTGTGCAATGAGGATTGTGACACACAAACGCTGTCCAATGGTGTTTGTGACATGCATGCTGTCCAATGAGTTTTGTGACACATGCACTGTCAGGGGGGGTTTGTAAACCCCGCTCTGTCCAATGGGGTTTGTGACACACTCGCTGTCCAATGGGGTTTGTGACAAAGACACTGTCCAATGGGGATTGTGACATACACACTGTACAATGGTGTTTGTGACACACACTCTCCAATGGGGTTTGTGACACACACACGCTGTCCCATGGGGTTTGTGACACATACACCGTCCAGTGGTTTTTGTGACACACACACTCTGTCGCATGGGCACTGTGACACACACACGCTGTCCAATGAGTTTTGTGACACACACGCTCTCCGATGGGTTTTGTGACACACACGCTGTCCAATGGGGATTGTGACACGCATGCTGTCCAATGGGATTTGTGACACACACACTGTCCAATGGGTTTTTGTCACACACAGTCTGTCCAACGAGGATTGTGACACACACACTGTCCAATGGGGTTTGTCACACACACACGCTGTCCGATGGTTTTTGTGGCACATACGCTGTCCAATGGTGTTTGTGACACACACACTCTACAATGGGTTTTGTGACACAAACACTGTGCAATGGGGTTTGAGAAACACACACTGTCTAATGGGGTTTGTCACACACTCACGCTGTCCAATGGTGTCTGTGACACACACACTGTCCAATGGGGTTTGAGATACACAAGTTCAACAATGGGTATTGTGACACACACAATGTCCATGAGGGTTTGTGACACACACACTGTCCAGTGGGGTTTCTGACACACATGCTGTCGAATGGGGATTGTGACACACTCGTTGTCCAATGGGGTTTGTGACACTCACACTGTGCAATTGGCATTGTGACACACACACGCTGTACAATGATGTTTGTGACACGCATGCTGTCCAATGTGTTATGTGACACTTGCACTGTCCAATGGGGTTTATGAGACACACGCTGTCCAATGCGGTTTCTGATACACACACTCGGTCAAAAGGGGGTTGTGACACACATGCTGTCCAATGGGGTTCGAGACACACACGCTGTCCAGTGGGGTTTGCGACACACACGCTGTCCAGTGCGGTTTGTGACACACACACTTTCCAATGGGGTTTGTGACATGCGCACACTTTCGAATGAGTTTGTAACCCCCACTCTGTCCAAGGGGTTTGTGACAAACACACGCTGTACAATGCTGTTTGTGACACACACGCTGTCCAATGGGGTTTGTGACACACAGGCTGTCCAATGGGGTTTGTGACACACACTCTGTCCAATAGGGTTTGTGTCACACACTCTGTCCAATGGGTTTTCTGACACACACACACTGTCCAAAGGGGATTGTGACGAACACGCTGTCCAGCGGGGTTTGTGACACACACACAGTATGGGGGGGTTTGTGACATACACACTGTCCAAAGGGGTTTGTGACACACACAGTGTGCAATTGGGATTGTGACACACACACACTGTCGAATCGGGTTTGTGACACACAAAATGTCCAATGGGGATTGTGACACACACCGTGTCCAATGGGGAATGTGACACACACACTGTCCAATAGGGTTTGTGACACACACACTGTCCAACGGGGATTGTGACACACACGCTGTCCAATAGTTTGTGACACACACACTGTACAATGGGGTTTGTGACACACACAGTGTTCAGTTGGGATTGTGACACACACACGCTGTCGAATCGGGTTTGTGACACACAAAATGTCCAATGGGGATTGTGACACACACGTTGTCCAATGGGGAATGTGACACACACACTGTCCAATATGGTTTGTGACACACACACTGTCCAACGGGGATTGTGACACACACGCTGTCCAATAGGGTTTGTGACACACACACTGTCCAATGGGGTTTGTGACACACACACTGTGCAATGGGGATTGTGACACACACACGCTGTCCAAAGGTGTTTGTGAGACACACTGTGACCAAATGGGTTTCTTACACGCACACTGTTTAATGTGGTTTGTGACACACACGCTGTCCAATGGGATTTGTGACACACGCTCTGACCAGGGGGGTTTGTGACACACACACTCAGTCCAATGGGCTTCTGTCACACACGCTCTCCAATGGCGATTGTGACACACACTCTGTCAAGGTGGGATTGTGACACACACGCTATCCAATGGGGTTTGTGACACACACTCTGTCCCATGGGGTTTGTGACACACACACTGTCCAATTGGGACTGTGACACACACACGCAGTCCACTGGGGTTTGTGACAAACAAACTGCCCAAGGGGGTTTGAGTCACACAAGATGTTCAATGGTGTTTGTGACACGCACACTGTCCAATGGCGTTCGTGACACAAACAATGTCCACGGGGGTTTGTGACACACACGCTATCCAATGGGGATTGTGACACACACGCTGTCCAATGTGGATTGTGACACACACACTGTCCGGGGGGGTTTGTGACACACACACTGTATAATGGTGTTTGTGACACACACGCTGTCCAATGGGGATTGTGACACACACACTGACAAGGGGGGTTTGTGACACACAAACTGTCTAATGGTGTTTGTGACACACACGCTGTCCTATAGGGTTTGTGACACACACACTATTCACTGGGATTTGTGACACAGACACTTTCTAATGGGGTTTGTGACACACACTCTGTCCAAATGGGGTTTGTGACACACTCACTGTCCAGTGCGCTTTGTGACACACACACTGTCCAATGGGGTTTGTGACACACTCTCTGTCCAATGAGGTTTTTGACACACACACGCTGTCCAGTGGTGTTTGTAACACGCATGCTGTCCAACGGTGTTTGTGACACACACACAATCAATGGGGTTTGTGACACACAAACTGTCCAATGGGGTTTGTGACACACTCTCTGTCCAATGAGGTTTGTGACACACACACGCTGTCCAATGGTGTTAGTGACACGGATGCTGTCCAATGGTGTTTGTGACACACACGCTGTCCAATGGGGTTTGTGACACACACACTGTGTAATGGGTATTGTGACACACACACGCTGTCCAAAGGGGTTTGTGACACACACGCTGACCAATCGGGTTTGTTACATACACACTGTGCAATGTGGTTTGTGACACACACGCTGTCCAATGGGGATTGCGAACACACAAACTGACCTGGGGGGTTTGTGACACACACACTGTCCAATTGGGTTTGTGACACACACGCTGTCCAATGGGGTATGTGACACACACACTGATAAGGGGGGTTTGTGACACACAAACTCTGTTCTATGGGTTTTGTGTCACACACACTGTCCAATGGTTTTTGTGACACACACCCTGTCTAATGGGCTTGTGACACACACACTGTCCAATGGCGATTGTGACACACAGAGGCTGTCCAATGGTATTTGTTACTCACACACTTTCCAATGGTGTTTTTGAAATACACACTGTGCAATATGGATTGTGACACAATAGCGCTGTGCCATGGGGATAGTGACACAGAAACTGTCCAGGGGTGTTAGTGACACACACGGTGTCCAATGGGGATTGTGACACAAACACTCTCCAATGGCGTTAGTGACACACACGCTATCCAATGGGTTTGTGACACACATACTTTCCAATCGGGTTTGTGACATACACACGCTGTCCAATGGTGTATGTGACACACACGATGTCCAATTGGGTTTATGAAACACACGCTGTACAGTGGCGTTTGTGACACACACACGGTCCAATAGGGTTTGTGACACACACACTCTATCCAATGTCGTTTGTGACACACACACTTTCCAATGGGGTTTGTGAAACACACAATGTGCGATATGGATTGTGAAACACTAGAGCTGTCCCATGGGGATTGTGACACACAAACTGTCCAGGGGTGTTTGTAACACACACGGTGTCCAATGGGGATTGTGACACAAACACTGGGCATTTGGGATTATGACACACACACGCTGTCGAGTCGGGCTTGTGACACACAAACTGTCCACTGGGGATTGTGACACACACGCTATCCAATGGGTATTGTGACACACACACTTTCCAATTGGGTTTGTGACACACACGCTGTCCAATGGGGATTGTGACACACACAATGTCCAGGACGGCTTGTGACACACACACTGTCTAATGGGGTTTGTCACACACACACTGTCCAATGGGGTTTCTCACACACAATCTGTCCAATGGACTTTGTGACACACACTCAGTCCAATGGGGTTTGTGAACACACACGTTGTCCAATGGGGATTGTGACAAACAGGCTGTACAATGGGGTTTGTGATACACACACTCTGTCCAATGGGATTCTGAGACACACGCTGTCCAATGGAGATTCTGACACACACTCTGTCCAGGTGGGTTTGTGACAAACACACTGTCCAATGGGGTTTCTGACACACACTCTGTCCCTTGCGGTTTGTGACGCACACACTGTCTACTTGGGATTGTGACACACACATGCTGTCCACTGGGGTTTGTGACACAAACTGCCCAAGGGGGTTTGTGTCACACACGATGTCCAATGGGGTTTGTGACACGCACACTGTACATGGGTGTTTGTGACACACACACTGTCCAGGGGGGTTTGTGACACACACACTGTCCAATGGCATTCTTGAGACACACAGTGTCCACTGGGGTTTGTGACACACACGCTGTCCAATGGGGATTGTGACACACACACTGTCCAGGGGGGTTTGTGACACGCGTGATGTCCAATGGGGTTTGTGACACACACACTTTCCAATGGGGTTTGTGACACAGACACTGCGTATTCGGCACACACACATTGTCGAATCGGGCTTGTGACACACAAACTGTCCACTGGGGATTGTGACACACACGCTATCCAATGGAGATTTTGAGACACACACTTTCCTATGGGGTTTGTGACACACATGCTGTCCAATGGGGATTGTGATACACACAATGTCCAGGACGGTTTGTGACACACACACTGTCCAATGGGGTTTGTCACACACACACTGTCCAGGGGGGTTTGTGACACACAAACTATCCAATGGTTTTTTTGACAAACACACGCTCTCCCATGGGGTTTGTTACACACACGCTGACTAATTGGGTTTGTTACACACACACTGTCCAATGGGGATTGTGACACACACAATGTCCAGGACGGTTTGTGACACACACACTCTGTCCAATGGGCTACTGTCACACACACTCTCCAATGGCGATTGTGACACACACTCTGTCCAGGTGGGTTTGTGACACACACGCTGTCCAATGGGGTTTGTGACACACACACTGTCCCATGAGGTTTGTGACACACAAACTGCCCAAGAAGGTTTGAGTCACACAAGATGTTCAATGGGGTTTGTGACACGCACACTGTCCATGGGTTTTTGTGACACACACACTGTCCAATGGTGTTCGTGACACACACAGTGTCCACGGGGTATTGTTAAACACAGACACTGTCCAATGCAGTTTGTGACACACATACTGTCCAATGGGGATTGTGACACACACGCTGTCCAGTGGGGTTTGTGACACACACACTGTCCAATGGGTTTTTGTAACACACACACTCTGTCCAATGGGGCTTATGACAGATACGCTGTGCAACGGGTTTCGTGACACACACACTGCGAATAGTGTTTGTGACACACACTCTGTCCAGAGGGGTTTGTGACACACACATTGTCCAAAGGGGTTTGTGACACACATGCTGTCCAATTCGGTTTGTGACACACACACACTGTCCAATGGAGTTATGGCAGACACGCTGTCCAATGGTGTGTGTGACACACACACGCTGTCCAATGGGTTTTGTGACACACACGCTGTCCAATGGGGATTGTGACAAACACGCTGTGCAATGGAGTTTGTGACACGCACCCTGTCCAAAGGGTCTTGTGACACACACACGCTATCCAATGGGGTTTGTGACACATAAACTTTCTTATGGGGTTTGTGACACACACGCTATACAATGGGTTTTGAGACACACACACTGTCCAATGGGTTTTGTGACACGCATAAGCTATCAAATAGTGTTTGTTACACGCACACTTTCTCATGGGGTTTGTGACACACACGCTGAACAATTGTGTTTGTTATACACACACTGTCAATGGTGTTTGTGACACGCATGCTGTGCAGTGGGTTTCGTGACACACACACTGTCCAATAGGGTTTGTGACACACATACGCTATCAAATAGTGTTTGTTACACGCACACTTTCTCATGGGGTTTGTAACACACACAAGCTGTCCCATGGGGTTTGTCACACACACGCTGTCCAATGGGGTTTGTTACACACACAATGTCCAATGGGTTTGCGAACACGCATGCTGTCCAGTGGGTTTTGTGACACACACACTATCCAATAGGTTTTGTGCACACACACTGTCCAAAGGGGTTTGTGACACACACACTCTGTCCAATGGTTATTGTGACATAGACACGCTGTCCAATTGGCTTTGTGACACACATGCTGTCCCATTGGCTTTGTAACACACACACTGACCAATTGGGTTTGTGACACACACACTGACCAGGGGGATTGTGACACACACAGGCTGTTCAATGGGCTTTGTGACACACACGCTATCCTATGGGGTTTGTGACACGCACACTTTCCAATGGGTTTTGTGACACACAGATGCTGTCCAATAGGGTTTGTGACACACATGCTGACCAATTGGGTTTGTTACACGCACATGTCCAATGGTGTTTGTGACACGCATGTTGTTCAAAGGGTTTTGTAACAAAAACTCTGTCCAGTGGGCTGGTGACACACACGTTGTCCAACGGGGTTTGTGACACACACACTGTCCGGGGGGGTTTGTGACAGACACACTCGTTAAATGAGGTTTGTGACACACACGCTGTCCAATGGGGTTCGTGACACACACGTTGTCTAGCGGCTTTGTGACACACACACTAATCACTGGGATTTGTGACACAGACACTTTCTAATGGGGTTTGTGACACACACTCTGTCCAAATGGGGTTTGTGACACACTCACTGTCCAGTGCGCTTTGTGACACACACACTGTCCAATGGGGTTTGTGACACACTCTCTGTCCAATGGGGTTTGTGACACACACACGCTGTCCAGTGGTGTTTGTAACACACATGCTGTCCAACGGTGTTTGTGACACACACACAATCAATGGGGTTTGTGACACACACGCTGTCCAATGGGGTTTCTCACACACACTCTGTCCAATGGGGACTGTGACACACACTCGCTGTCCAATGGTGTTAGTGACACGGATGCTGTCCAATGGTGTTTGTGACACACACGCTGCCCAATGGGGTTTGTGACACACACGCTGTAAGTGGGGTTAGTGACACACACACTCTCCAATAGGGTTTTATGACATATACACGCGATCCAATGGGGTTTGTGACACACACACTTTTTTATGGGGTTTGTGACACTCACGCTATACAATGGGTTTTGTGACACACACACTGTACAATGGGGATTGTGAGACACACACGATGTCCCATGGTGACTGTGACACACACGCTGTCCAATGGGGTTTCTGACATGCACACTTTCTCATGGGGTTTGTGACACATACAGGCTGTCCCATGGGGTTTGTGACACACACGCTGAACAATTGGGTTTTTTAAACACACACTGTCCAATGGTATTTGTGACATGCATGCTGTTCAGTGGGTTTTGTGACACACACACTGTCCAATAGGGTTTGTGACACACGCACGTTATCCAATGGGTCTTGTGACATGCACACTTTCTGATGGGGTTTGTAACACACAAAAGCTGTCCCATGGTGTTTGTGACACACACGCTGAAAAATTGGGTTTGTTACACACACACAGTCCAATGGTGTTTGTGACACGAATGCTGTCCAGTGCTTTTTGTGACACACACACTGTCCAATAGGGTTTGTGACACACACACGCTATCCAATGCGGTTTGTGACACGCACACTTTCTCATGGGGTTTGTAACACACACACGCTGTCCCATGGGGATTGTGACACACACGCTGAACAACTGGATATGTTACACACACAATGTCCAATGGGATTGTGAACACTCATGCTGTCCAATGGGTTTTGTGAAACACACACTCTCCAATAGGGTTTGTAACACACACACGCTATCCAATTGGGATTGTGACACACACACTCTGCCCAACGGGGTTTATGACAAACACACTGTCCAATGGAGTTTGTGAGACAAACAATCTGTCCAATAGGGTTTGTGACGTACACGCTGTCCAATGGGGATTGCGATACACACACTCTGTCCAATGGTTACTGTGACACAGACGTTTTCCTATGGGTTTTGTGAAACACACAATCTGTCCAATGTTGTTTTTGACACACACGCTGTGCATTGGGGTATGTGACACAGACGCTGTCCAATGGGGATTCTGACATACACACACTGTTCCATTGGCTTTGTGACACACACGCTGACAAATTGAGTTTGTTATACACACACTGTCCAATGGTGTTTGTTACACACACGCTGTCCAATGGTTTTTGTGACACAAACTCTGTCCATTGGGCTGGTGACACACACGCTGTCCAATGGGGTTTGTGACACACACACTGACCAGGGGGGTTTGTGACACACACAGGCTGTTCAATGGGCTTTGTGACACACACGCTATCCAATGGGGTTTGTGACAAGCACACTTTCTAATGGGGTTTGTGACACACACACTTTCCAATCTGGTTTTTGACACACAAAAGGTGACCCATGGGGTTTGTGACACACACGCTGACCAATTGGGTTTGTTACACACACAGTGTCCAATGGTGTTTGTGACATGCATGCTGTGCAATGGGTTTTGTGACACAAACTCTGTCCAATGGGCTGGTGACACACATGCTGTCCAAAGGGGTTTGTGACACACACACTGTCCAGGGGGGTTTGTGACACACACAGGCTGTTCAATGGGGTTTGTGAATCATACGCTGTCCGATGGGATTTGCGACACACACTGTGCAATGGGGTTTCTGACACACACGCTCTCCAATGGGGATTGTGACACACATGCTCTTCAATGGGCTTTATGACACATACACTCTCTCCAATGGAGTTTGTGACAAACACACTGTCCAGGGTGGTTTGTGATGCACAATCTGTCCCCTGTGGTTTGTGACGCACACACTGTCCAATTGGGATTGTGACACACACACGCTGTCCACTGGGGTTTGTGACACGCACACTATACATGGGTGTTTGTGACACACACACTGTCCAGGGGGGTTTGTGACACACACAGTGTCCAATGGGTTTGTGACACAGACATTTTCCAATGGGGTTTGTGACACACATGCTGTCCAATGGGGATTGTGACACACACACTGTCCAGGGGGGTTTGTGACACACATGATGTCCAATGGGGTTTGTGACACACACACTTTCCAATGGGGTTTGTGACACACACAATCTATCCAATGGGGATTGTGACACATATGCTGTCCAATGGGGTTTGTGACACACACAATGTCCAGGACGGTTAGTGACACACACACTGTCCAATGCGGTTTGTGACACACACGCTGTCCAATGGGGTTTGTGACACACACAATCTATCCAATGGGGATTGTGACACACACGCTGTCCAATGGGTTTTGTGACACACACGCTGTCCAATGGGTATTGTGACACACACACTGTCCAATGGATTTTGTCACACACACTCTGTCCAAAAGGATTGTGACACACACTCTGTCCAATGGTGTTTGTGACACACACTCTGTCCAATGGACTTTGTGACACACACACTGTCCAATGGGGTTTGTGACACACACAATCTATCCTATGGGGATTGTGACACACACACTGTCCAATGGGGTAGTGACACACACAATCTATCCAATGGGCTTGTGACACAGACGCTGTCCAATGGTGTTTCTGACACATTCTCTGTCCCATGGGTTTGTGACACACACACTGTCCAATGGCGATTGTGACACACAGACACTGTCCAATGGTGTTTATGACTCACACACTTTCCAATGGGGTTTTTGAAACACACACTGCGCATTACGGATTGTGAGACATTCGCGCTGTCCCATGGGGATTGTGACACACAAACTGTCCAGGGGTGTTTGTGACACACACGGTGTCCAATGGGGATTGTGACACACACACTGTCCAATGGGTTTGTGACACACACATTTTCCAATCGGGTTTGTCACATACACACGCTGCCCAATGGTGTATGTGACACACACGATGTCCAGTTGGGTTTATGAAACACACGTTGTCCAGTGGTGTTTGTGACACACACTGTGTAATAGGGTTTGTGACACACACACGCTATAAAATGTGGTTTGTGACACACACACTTTCCAATGGGGTTTGTGAAACACACACTGTGCAATATGGATTGTGAAACACTAGAGCTGTCCCATGGGGACTGTGACACACAAACTGTCCAGGGGTGTTTGTGACACACACGGTGTCCAATGGGGATTGTGACAGACACACTGTCCAATGGGGTTTGTCACACACACTCTGTCCAATGGTGTTTGTGACACGCTGTCAAATGGGTTTTGTGACACACACTCTGTCCAATGGGCTTGTGACACACACGCTCTCCAATGGGGTTTTTGACACAGACACTGACCTGGAGGGTTTGTGAAACACAAACGCTGTCCAATTGGGTTTGTGACACACAGACTGTCAATGGTGTTAGTGACACACACGCTGTCAAATGGGATTTTTGACACACACACTTTGCAATGAGGATTGTGACACACACACGCTGTCCAATGGTGTTTGTGACATGCATGCTGTCCAATGGGTTTTGTGACACACGCACTCTCAAGGGGGGTTTGTGCCCCCCGCTCTGTCCAATGGGGTTTGTGACACACACACTGTCCAATGGGGTTTCTGACACACATGCTGTCCAATGGGGACTGTGACACACACGCTGACCAATGGGCTTTGTGACACACAGACTGTGCAATTGGGATTGTGAGACACACACGCTATACAATGGTGTTTGTGACACGCATGCTGTCCATTGGGTTTTGTGACACTCGCACTATACAATGGGGTTTGTGAGACACACGCTGTCCAGGGGGGTTTGTGACACACACGGTGTCCAATGGCATTCTTGACACACTCAGTGTCCACTGGGGTTTGTGAAACACATGCTGTCCAATGGGGATTGTGACACACACACTCTCCAATGGGGTTTGTGACACACATGATGTCCAATGGAGTTTGTGAACACACACGTTGTCCAATGGGGATTGTGACAAACAGGCTGTACAATGGGGTTTGTGACACACACACTCTGTACAATGGGCTTCTGACACACACGCTGTCCAATGGAGATTGTGACACACACTCTGTCCAGGTGGGTTTGTGACACACACGCTGTCCAATGCGGTTTCTGACACACACTCTGTCCCATGCGGTTTGCGACGCACACACTGTCCAATTGGGATTGTGACACACACACTATCCAGGGGGGTTTGTGACACACATGATGTCCAATGGGGTTTGTGACACACACACTTTCCAATGGGGATTGTGACACACACGGTGTCAAAATAGGGATTGTGACACACACACTGTCCGGGGGGGTTTGTGACACACACGCTGTCCGATGGGGTTTGTGACACACACACGCTGTACAATGCTGTTTGTGACACACACACTGTCCAATGGGGTTTGTGACACACCCGCTGTCCAATGGGGTTTGTGACACACACACTGTCCAATGGGGTTCGTGACACAAACGGTGTCCAATGGGGATTGTGACACACACACTGTCCAATGGGGTTAGTCACACACACTCTGTCCAGAGGGATTTGTGAGAAACACACTGTCCAATGGCATTCGTGACACACACAGTGTCCACGGGGTTTGTGACACACACGCTGTCCAATGGAGATTGTGACACACACACTGTCCAGGAGGGTTTGTGACACACACACTGTCCAATGGCGTTCGTTACACAAATACTGTGACGGGGGTTTTTGACACACACGCTGTCCAATGGGGTTTGTGACACACACACTGTCCAATGGGTATTGTTAAACACACACGCTGTCCAATGGGATTTGTGACACACAGACTGTCCAATGGGTTTTGTGACACACACGCTGTCCAATGGGGAATGCGACACACACACTGTCTGGGGGGGATTGTGACACACACACTGTCCAATGGGGTTTGAGACACACACGCTGTCCAATGGGGATCGTGACACACACGCTGTCCTATAGGGTTTGTTAGACACACACTGTACATTGAGGGTTTTGACAAACACAATGTGCAATGGGGATTGTGACACACACACGCTGTCCAAAGGGGTTTGTGAACACACACGCTGAGCAATTGGGTTTGTTACACACACACTGTGCAATGGGGTTTGTGACACACACAATCTATCCAATGGGGATTGTGACACATACGCTGTCCAATGGGGTTTGTGACACACACAATGTCCAGGACGGTTAGTGACACACACACTGTCCAATGCAGTTTGTGACACACACGCTGTCCAATGGGGTTTGTGACACACACAATCTATCCAATGGGGATTGTGACACACACGCTTTCCAATGGGTTTTGTGACACAAACGCTGTCCAATGGGGATTGTGACACACACACTGTGCAATGGGTTTTGTCACACACACTCTGTCCAAAAGGATTGTGACACACACTCTCTCCGATGGTGTTTGTGACACACACTCTGTCCAATGGACTTTGTGACACACACACTGTCCAATGAGGTTTGTGACACACACAATCTATCCTATGGGGATTGTGACACACACACTGTCCAATGGGGTTGTGACACACACAATCTAGCCAATGCGGATTGTGACACACACGCTGTCCAAGGGGGTTTGTGACACATACAGTCTGGCAATGGCTCTTGTGACACACACGCTGTCCGATGGGTTTTGTGACACACACACTGTCCAATGGGTTTTGTCACACACACTCTGTCCAATGAGGATTGTGACACACATACTGTCCAATGGGTTTTGTGACACACACACCCTGTCCAATGGGCTTGTGACACACACTCTGTCCAATGGTGTTTGTGACACATACTCTGTCCCATGGGGTTTGTGAAACACACACTGTCCAATGGCGACTGTGACATACACACGCTGTCCAATGGTGTTTGTGACACACACGCTGTCCACTGGGGATTTTGACACACAAACTGTCCAGGGGGGTTTGTGACACACACACTGTCCAATGGCGTTCGTAACACACACGCTATCCAATGGGTTTGTGACACACAAACTTTCCAGTCGGGTTTGTGACATACACACTCTGTCCAATGGTGTACGTGACACACATGCTGTCCAATTGGGTTTGTGAAACACACGCTGTCCAATGTGGTTTGTGACACACACACTGTCCAATAGGGTTTGTGACACACACATGCTATCCAACGTGGTTTGTGACGCAAACACTTTCCAGTGGGGTTTGTGACACACGCACTGTCCAAAGTGGTTTGTGACACACACGCTTTGCAATGGGGTTTGTGACACACACAATGTCCATGGGTGTTTGTGACACACACGCTGTCCATTGGGGTTTGTTATACGCACACTGTCCAATGGGGTTTGTGACACACACACTGTCCAATGGCATTCGTGACACACACAGTGTCCACGGGGTTTGAGACACACACTTTGTACAATAGGGATTGTGAAACACACAATGTCCAGGGGGGTTTGTGACAAACACACTGTCCAAAGGCGTTCGTGACAAAAAGAGTGTGCACGGGGGTTTGTGACACACACGCTGTCCAGTGGGGTTCGTGACACACACACTGTTCAATGGGTATTATTACACACACACGCTCTGTCCAATGGTGATTGTGACACACAAACTGTCCAGGGGGGTTTGTGACAAACACACTTTCCAATGGGGTTTGTGACATACACACTGTCCAATGGGGCTTCTCACACACACTCTGTCCAATTGACTTTGTGACACACACTCTGTCCAATGGGGTTTGTGAACACGCACACTGTCCAATGGGGATTGTGACAAACACGCTGTCCAATGGTGTTTGTGACACACACAATGTCCAAAGGGCTTTGTAACACACACGCTGTCCAATGGGAATTGTGACACACACACTGTCCGGGGGAATTTGTGAGACAGTCACTTTCCAATGGGGTTTGTGACACACACGCTGTCCAATGGGGATTGCGACACAGACACTGTCCGGGGGGGTTTGTGACACACACACTGTCCAATGGGGTTTGTGACACACACACTGTCTAGGGGGTCTGTGACACACATGCTGTCCAATGAGGTGTGTGACACACACACTGTGCAATGTGGTTTGTGACACACATGCTGTCCAATGGGGACTGTGAAGACTCAAACTGACCAGGGGGGTTTGTGACACTCACACTATCCAATGGGGTTTGTGACACACACGCTGTCCAATGGGCTTTGTGACATACACACTGACCAATGGGTATTGTTACACACACACGCTGTCCAATGGGGTTTGTGAAACACACACTGTCCAATGGGTTTTGTGACACACACACTGTCCAATGGGGTTTGTGACACAAACTCTGTCCAATGGGGTTTGTGACACACACACGCTGTCCACTGGGGTTTGTGACACACAAACTGCCCAAGGGGGTTTGAGTCACACAAGATGTCCAATGGGGTTTGTGACACGCACACTGTCCATGGGTGTTTGTGACATACACACTGTCCAATGGCGTTCGTGACACACACCGTGCCCACGGGGGTTTGTGACTACACACGCTGTCCAATGGGGTTTGTGACATATACACTGTCCAATGGGTATTGTTACACACACACGCTGTCCAATGGGATTTGTGACACACACACTGTCCAATGTGAACTGTGAGACTCACTCTGTCCAATGGGTCGTGTGACACACACGCTGTCCAGTGGGGCTCGTGACACACATGAGTCCAGTGGGGTTTGTGAAACACATACTGTCCAATAGAGTTTGTGACACAAACATGCTATCCAATGGGGTTTGTGACACACACACTTTCTAATGGGTTTTTTAACACAAACGGTATCCAATGGGTTTTATGACATACACACTTTATAGTCGGGTTTGTGACATACACACGCTATACAATGGGGTTTGGAAAACACATTTTCCAATGGGGTTTGTGACACACACACTGTCCAATATGGATTGTGACACACAAACGCTGTCCCATAGGGTTTCTGACACACACGCTGAACAATGGGGATTGTGATACACACACACTGTCCAAAGGGCTTCTGACACACAGGCTGTCCAATGGTGTTTCTGACTCGGATGCTGTCCAATGGGGTTTGTGACACACACACTGTCCAATGGGGTTTGTGACACACACTCTGTCCAATGGGGTCTGTGACACACACACACTGTCCACTGGGGATTGTGACGCACACACGCTGACCAATGGGGTTTGTGAAACACACACTGTCCAATGGGGATTGTGACACACACTCGGTGTCCAATGTCGTTTGTGAGCAGATGCTTTTCAATGGGATTTGTTACACATACACTATCCAGGGGGTTTCGTGACACAGACACTGTCCAAGGGGGATTGTGACAGGCACGTTGTCCAATGGGGTATGAGATACACACACTGTCCTTGGGGGTTTGTGACACACACACTGTCCAGAGGGGTTTGTGACACACACACTGTCCAATGGGTATTATGACACACACACTCCGTCCACTTGGGTTTGTGACACACACACTCTGTTCAATGACTTTTGTGACACAAACATTATCCAATGGGTTTTGTGACCCAGACGCTGTCCAATGGGGACAGTGACACACATGCTGTCCAATGGTGTTTGTGACATGCATGCTGTCCAATGGTGTTTGTGACACACACGCTATCCAATGGGTTTGTGACACACACACTTTCCAATCGGGTTTGTGACATAGACACGCTGTCCAATGGTGTATGTGACACACACGCTGTCCAATTGGGTTTGTGGAACACACACTGTCCAGTGAGGTTTGTGACACACACTCTGTCCTATGGGGTTAGTGACACACACACTTTCCTTTGATTTTGTGACACACTGTCTAATGGGGTTTGTGATACACACACGCTTTCCAATGGTGTATGTGACACACATGCTGTCCAATGGGGTTTGTGACACACACACTTTCTAATGGGGTTTGTGATACACTCACGCTTTCCAATAGTGTATGTGACACCGCATGCTGTCCAATGGGGTTTTTGACACACACGCTGTCCAATGGTGTTTGTGTCACACAGACGGTGTCTAATGGTGTTTCTGACACAGATACTTGTCAGTGGGGTTTTTTACAGACACAATGTCTATGGGGGGTTTGTGACACAGACACTGTGCCATGGGGATTGTCGCACACAGACTGTCCAGGGGGGGTTTGTGACACACAAACATTATCCAATGGGGTTTGTGACCCAGACGCTCTCCAATGGGGACAGTGACACACACACGCTGTCCAATGGTGTTTGTGACACGCATGCTGTCCAATGGTGTTTGTCACACACACTGTCCAAAGGGGTTTGTGACACACACGCTGTCCAATGTAGTTTGTGAAACACACGCTGTCCAAAGGGGTTTGGGACACACAAAATGTCAAGGTGGGTTTGTGACACACACACTGTTCAAAGGGGTTTGTAACACACACGATGTCCAATGGTGTTTGTGACACGCATGCTGTCCAATGGTGTTTGTGACACGGATGCTTTTCAATGGGGTTTGTTACACACACACTGTCCAGGGGGCTTTGTGACACAGACACTGTCCAAGGGGGATTGTGACAGACACGTTTTCCAATGGGGTATGTGTCCTGGTTTTGCTAAAAACAAGTTTCTCTTTTAGTGAATGTGCTTGTCAGCTAAAGCCTTCATATTAACTGCATTTTCCTGGAGAACCAGACACATGTTTTGGTAAACCTAGCAATGGAATGCAAACTTATTGATAAGCACAGATGGACATGACGCGAGAGGGGCGACGAGAAACAAGTGAGCAAGAAACTGACCAACTGTGTATAACATTCCATTCACATGAATACTTCATATAAAAGTGGGAGATCACGAGGATCTCATTGGTTTTTCCCTTTTCCCTTCTGCTTATGTCCGACATTAGGAGAGGACCTTGCTAGTCGTCCCTGCAAACTGAGGCCTAGTGAGAGACTGAATCCAGCTCCGATTGGCTGCAGAGTCTAATCCAGGACTTTGGTTGCCGGCTCTGCAGTTGCTGAGACTTTCAAGATTGGTTTTGTATATTTTGTATTATTTTCTCTATTCTTATTAGTAGCATTAGTAAAACATCTTTAATTTTTTCCAACTCTCTTCACTCTGTGCTTCTTTTCCTCCCAATCGCCTCTCCTTAGTGAAAAGGGGGGAGAGGGAAGGGGAAGTGTATGGGGGGGAGAGGGGGTTAACAATACATCTGCCAGGGTTTTATTGTCACCCCGCAATCTTAACCCTCGACAGATAATTGGCGCCCAACGTGGGGCCGGAGAAAGGGGTAAATTTGAAGATTTTTGGCTTTTCTACTGCTCTGACGTACCTTTCAGTTTTCTTGGCACGGTGCCAACTCATTGAGTTGTGATACTTGCGCGTCCGTTTGCTTTGGATAATATTTAGTTGTATTAAGGCAAAGTGAATTACACTGATTTAAAGATGTTATAGCATAAGTTGTATCAGTTATTTTCTACATTGTGCTCACTGATTCCATATCTGTGTTGGGCTTTCTTTTTAAATCAAAGTATTCATTATATAACAACAAGGAACTGGACAATGGTCATGATGATACTGTGTGGTTTGTCACTGGTTTATTTCATTATACTGCAGTCGCTAATGAATTTCTACTCGCTTCTGCTTTATCTTGAAAAGCCTCCAGGAGAGATTAAAGAGCAGTACAGCTCTGTGTTTGCTAATTGGTCAAGCGAATCTTTAGAAAGGCTGACTAACAATACTTTTGTTTTTTCGCTAGGACAGTTCGCAAATGTTTTAGAGAGCTTTGAATATCCTTGGAGTTTTGATCGAACTGTGATGGTGTTATCTGGTTTGCTGAATGGGTGTCAGTTTGTGCTTCTGTTAAGAGAAATGGCGTTCAACAGGAGGTTTGCGTCTCTTTGTTGTCCTGAGATTTGTGGTGCGTCTTCGGAAGCTTTAGCAAAAAGCACTCCTAGCCGCTCGAGAAAGAGCAAAACAGCAAAAGCTGCCGCTGCAGCCACTGCCCCCCCAACGGCAGCTTCACAGGCTGAAGCTACAGCTCCTCCGCAGAGTTCCTCTGCCAAGGTCACTGCAGATAACATTACTTCTCCAGCCTCAAAGGCTAACAAGGCAGCCCCCCCTTCTTCAGACACTGGGCACTGTTGCTGCTGTAACCACTGTGACAGTCATTCAGACTCTGGAAATAAATCAAATGATGGTGAACCCATATCAGCATCAGTTGCTGGTTGTAAGAAAGTCACTAGAAAGACTACCCGTTCAGCAGATGATGGCACAGGGCCAATATCAACCCAAGGGGCATCATCAGGACAGGGAGGAGATGAAGTGACCACCACTCGGTCCTTTTCTCCAGGTGAGCTGAGAGATACGAGAAAAGACTTTAGTTGTCGTGAAGGCGAGAATATTTTAACCTGGCTGCTCCGATGCTGGGACAATGGGGCAGAAACAATTGAATTGGAAGGTGGTGAAGCCAGGCAGCTGGGATCTCTGTCAAGAGATTCCACCATTGATAGGGCAATTTCAAGAGAGTCTAATGCCACTACTCTCTGGACGCGACTCCTAGCAGCTATGAAAGTAAGATTCCCCTACAAGGAAGATTGTATATCCAAGTCAGGGAAATGGAATACTATGGAGAGAGGTATTCAGTTCCTGAGAGAATTAGCTGTGCGAGAGATCATCTATTTTGGATCAGACAACCAAGAGGGGACAGACCCAGATAGAATCAATTGTACACGATCTCTGTGGCACAGATTTGTACAAAGTGCACCCCCTGCATATGCTAAGTCATTGGCAGGAATGGTCTGGTCAGCTGGAGGTCAACAAGAGATTAATGAAGTGATTGAGCAGCTTTGGAACTTTGAGGACAGCCTTGCTGGTTCTCTACGGGCTTGTGTCTCTGCTGTAGAGAAACTGTGTGAAAAATCTGATGACCGGTTTGAAAAGATATTGCAAGAAATCAAAGAACTCAGAGAAGACACATACCATTCACGACCTGCACAAACCTATGTTTCAGCTATTAGGAAAAGGCGTTTCCAATCTCGAGAGACAGGACAGAGGCAGCCCACAAAAAGAGGTTCGCTGTGGTTCTTCCTACATGAGCAGGGAGAAAACATGAATAAGTGGCATGGAAGACCTACCTCAGAACTTCAGGAACGAGTACGTTGAGATAAAAGGAAAAACTCCTAGGAAGGTGGCTGCTCCAGCTTACAAAAGGAGCAGAAGATATTCTGATGCTCTTGAAGGAACCTCTAATTCACACCCAGAGACTGTGCAAAACAGACATTAGAGGTGCCCTGCCTCCAACCAGGTGGAGGAAAGGGATAACAGATTTTATTGGACTGTACAAACATGATGGCCTGGTACAACACACCCCCAGGAGCACAAAGATTTAGTGGACACTGGTGCACAGTGCACAATAATTCCTTCTAATTATAAAGGAATGCAATCCATCAATATTGTTGGAGTGACTGGGGGATCCCAGGAACTGACTGTTGTAGAGGCTGAAATGAGCCTAACTGGAAAAAACTGGCAAAAGCATCCCATTGTGACTGGTCCAGATGCTCCGTGCATCCTTGGCATAGACTACCTCAGGAGAGGGTATTTCAAGGACCCAAAAGGGTATAGGTGGGCATTTGGTATAGCAGCTGTGGACACTGAGAAAATTGAACAGCTGTCTGATTTGCCTGGTCTTTCAGATGATCCTTCTGTTGTAGGACTGCTGATGGTTGACGATCAGCAGGTGCCAATCGCTACCACGACAGTGCATCGTCGGCAATATCGCACCAACCGAGACTCTTTGATTCCTATCCAGAAATTGATCCGTCAATTGGAAAGCCAGGGTGTCATCAGTAAGACTCGCTCGCCTTTTAACAGCCCAATCTGGCCAGTGTGTAAGTCCAGTGATGAGTGGAGACTAACTGTAGACTGTCGTGGCCTGAATGAAGTTACACCACCACTGAGTGCTGCTGTGCCTGACATGCTAGAACTGCAATTTGAACTGGAGTCAAAGGCAGCTAAGTGGTATGCTACAATTGACATTGCTAATGCATTTTCTCTATTCCTGTAGCAGCAGAGTGCAGGCCGCAGTTTGCTTTCACCTGGAGAGGCATCCAGTACACGTGGAATCACTTGCCCCAGGGGTGGAAACACAGTCCTACCATCTGCCATGGACTGATCAAGACCACACTGGAGCAAGGTAAAGCTCCAGAACACTTGCAGTATATTGATGACATCATCGTATGGGGCGACACAGCAAAAGAAGTCTTCGAGAAAGGTGAGAGAATAATTCAGATTCTTTTGGATGCCGGATTTGCCATAAAACGAAGCAAGGTCAAGGGACCTGCACGAGAGATACAGTTTTTAGGAATAAAATGGCAAGATGGCCGTCATCAGATCCCAATGGATGTGATCAACAAAATTGCAGCAATGTCTCCACCTACTAATAAAAAGGAGACACAGACTTTCTTGGGCGTTGTAGGTTTTTGGAGAATGCATATTCCTGACTACAGCCAGATTGTGAGCCCTCTCTATCAAGTGACTCGTAAAAAGAACCAATTTGAGTGGGGCCCTGAACAACGACAAGCCTTTGAACAAATTAAGCGTGAGATAACTCATGCGGTGGCCCTTGGACCAGTTCGGACTGGACTAGATGTTAAAAATGTGCTCTACACTGCAGCCGGAGATAATGGACTTACCTGGAGCCTCTGGCAGAAAGCACCAGGAGAAACCCGAGGTCGACCCTTAGGTTTTTGGAGTCGAGGATACAAAGGATCTGAAGCCAACTATACTCCAACTGAAAAAGAGATACTAGCCAGCATACGAAGGAGTTCGAGCTGCTTCAGAAGTGATCGGTACTGAAGCACAGCTCCTCTTGGCACCTCGACTGCCGGTGCTGAGCTGGATGTTCAAAGGGACGGTTCCCTCTCCACATCATGCAACCGAAGTTACATGGAGTAAATGGATTGCATTGATCACGCAACGAGCTCGAATTGGAAATCCCAATCGCCCAGGGATCTTAGAAGTGATTACAGACTGGCCAGAAAGCAAAGACTTTGGGATGTCTCCAGATGAGGAGGAAGTAAAACGTGCTGAAGAAGCACCACCGTATAATACTCTTTCAGAGACTGATTAAGTAGTATGCACTGTTCACAGATGGATCCTGTCGTCTTGTAGGAAAACATCGAAGGTAGAAAGCTCCTGTGTGGAGTCCCACACGACAAGTTACAGAAGCCACTGAAGGACAAGGTGAATCTAGTCAATTTGCAGAAGTGAAAGCCATCCAGCTGGCTTTGGACATTGCTGAACGAGAGAGGTGGCCAATACTTTATCTCTATACTGACTCATGGATGGTAGCAAATGCCTTGTGGGTCTGGTTACAGCAATGGAAGAAAAGCAACTGGCAGCGCAGAGGTAAACCCGTTTGGGCTGCCACACTGTGGCAAGACATTGCTGCTTGGCTAGAGAGCCTGCCTGTGAAAGTTCGTCATGTAGATGCTCATGTGCCTAAAAGTCGAGCCACCGAGGAACATCTAAACAACCAACAAGCGAATCAAGCTGCTAAGATTAAAGTAGCTGAGGTGGACTTGGACTGGCAACATAAAGGTGAACTTTTCCTAGCTCGGTGGGCCCATGATGCTTCAGGGCATCAAGGTAGAGATGCAACATATAAATGGGCTCGCGATCGAGGGGTGGATTTAACTATGGACACTATTTCACAGGTTATTCATGAATGTGAGACTTGCGCCGAAATCAAACAAGCGAAACGGTTAAAGCCTGTATGGTATGGGGGGCGATGGTTAAAGTATAAATATGGAGAAGCTTGGCAGATTGATTATATTACACTTCCACAAACACATCAAGGTAAGCGTTATGTACTTACAATGGTGGAAGCAACCACTGCATGGTTGGAAACATATGCCGTACCTCATGCTACAGCCCGAAATACTATCTTGGGCCTTGAAAAACAAGTCCTTTGGCGACATGGTACGCCAGAAAGAATTGAATCAGACAATGGTACTCATTTCAAAAACAGTCTTATAGACAATTGGGCCAAAGAACATGGTATTGAGTGGGTATATCATATTCCATATCATGCACCAGCCTCTGGGAAAATTGAAAGGTACAATGGTTTGCTAAAAACTACACTAAAGGCACTTGGTGGTGGAACCTTTAAAAACTGGGATTCACATTTAGCAAAAGCCACTTGGTTGGTCAACACCAGGGGATCAACCAATCGAGCCGGACCTGCCCAATCAGAAATTCTACGGACTGTAGAAGGAGATAAAGTCCCTGTAGTACGCATGAAAAACATGTTAGGAAAGGCAGTCTGGGTTACTCCTGCCTCAGGCAAAAGCAAGCCCATTCATGGGATTATTTTTGCCCAGGGACCTGGCAGCACCTGGTGGGTGATGCTTAAGGATGGAGAAGTTCGGTGTGTACCTCAAGGGGATTTGAGTTTAGGTGAAAATATTCAATACTGAACTGCATGATGTGAATTGCCGTACTAACAGTGTTTAATAAGTGTCTTCCAGATCAAGACAGTGATGATGAAACCAGAGCTAGCTTCTTCGAGTGGCGCCTGACAACTTCTTCGAAGTTGATGTCTTTAACCCACAAACAGTGGTCATGAGATGCACTTGTACCATTTTTCCTGCCCTGGGAGACTGTCGTGACAAAATGAACTTAATGAACTTTTTAAAGGATGGTCCACTGATTAATTAGTCCTGTGTATATATGTACATATGTATATATATATATAGTAGTAGTGATTAATTAGATTGTATTGATAGATTGTATTGATAAGGTTTAAGCATTCAGTGAATGGCATATTATAAGGGGTGGAATGTCCTGGTTTTGTTAAGAACAAGTTTCTCTTTTAGTGAATTTTGCCTGTCAGCTAAAGCCTTCATATTAACTGCATTTTCCTGGAGAACCAGACACATGTTTTGGTAAACCTAGCAATGGAATGCAAACTTATTGATAAGCACAGATGGACATCTCGCGAGAGGGGCGACGAGAAGCAAGTGAGCAAGAAACTGACCAACTGTGTATAACATTCCATTCATGTGAATACTTCATATAAAGTGGGAGATCACGAGGATCTCGTCCCTTTTCGCTTTTGCCCTTTTCCCTTCTGCTTATGGCCGACATTAGAAGAGGACCTTACTAGTCGTCCCTGCAAACTGAGGCCTAGTGAGAGACTGAATCCAGCTCCGATTGGCTGCAGAGTCTAATCCAGGACTTTGGTTGCCGACTCTGCAGTTGCTGAGACTTTCAAGATTGGTTTTGTATATTTTGTATTATTTTCTCTATTCTTAGTAGTAGCATTAGTAAAACATCTTTAATTTTTTCCAACTCTCTTCACTCTGTCCTTCTTTTCCTCCCAATCGCCTCTCCTTAGTGAAAAAGGGGGGAGAGGGAGGGGGAAGTGGGGGGGGTGGGGAGAGGGGGTTAACAATACAACAATACATCTGCCAGGGTTTTATTGTCACCCCGCAATCTTAACCCTCGACAGTGACAAACACAGAGAATTGATCATATATCATTACATGGATGATATTTTGATTACTGGACAATCACTTCAAATTGAATTAATAGTTACAGAACTAGAAAAAGAATTAGGAACCAGAGGTTTAAAAATTGCACCAGAGAAAATTCAACAAACACAGCCTTGGAAATATTTAGGATGGGAAATTACTAAGGCCACAGTTCATCCGCAAAAACTGACTATCAGGACTAACATTCAGACTTTAAATGATGTTCAAAAAATTATGGGTGACTTGAATTGGATTCGTACCTGTTGTGGTATTACAAATGATGATTTACTGCCAATTGCTAAATTACTACAGGGAGGAGGTGGGGTTGATGCTCCACGTTCAGCAAATGCTGAAGTACAACAGACATTAGTTAACATTATGCAAAAAATTTCCAAACATTATACATACAGTTGGGATCCAGAACAAGAATTAGGATTAATGATTATTAATAACTCTGCACATCCTTTTGCTTTGATTATGCAGTGGGCAAAAGAATCTGATCCACTCAGAATTTTGGAGTGGTTGTTTCTTTCAATTCAACCCAAACGATCAGTAGTTACCAGAACAGAAGCATTTGCACAATTGATAATAAAAGGTCGATCTCGTATAGTAGAAGTAAGTGGGAAAGAACCAGATTATGTAGTCATACCTTTGTCAGCTGAATATTTACAATGGGCATTACAGAATTCTATAGCTCTACAGTCTGCAATGTTAGATTACTCAGGACCAATTAGAGTGCATTACCCTCCACATAAACTTATGGGGTGGTTGCCAACATTTCAAATAGAACGAATGCCTCTTCTATCTCTGAATCCAGTAAGAGGTGTCACTGTTTTTACAGATGCAGGAGGTCGTTCACAAAAAGCTGCAATAACATGGCAGGAAGAGGGAGAATGGAAGGATTTTGTGCTAACTGATTTAGAGGGTTCAGTTCAACTCTTAGAACTACAAGCAGTAATTCAAGTCTTTAAGATGTGGGACAAACAACCTGTGAATGTAGTATGTGATTCACTTTATGTTGTAGGAGTTGTACTGCGATTAGAAAGAGCAGTTTTGAAGAATATTGACACTTTACTACACTACAGATTATTTAAAATTTTATGGGATTTACTGAATCAGCGAACACATCGTTAATCACTCATATCAGAAGTCATACAAGCATTGCTAGTAGCTTAGCTGAAGGTAATCAGTGTGCAGATAGATTAGTTGCACCAGCTTGGACGGGTCCTTCTATAAACAGATTTGCTCAAGCTCGTCACTCACATGATTTTTTCCATCAGTCAGCTAGCGTTTTACAGAAACAGTTTCATATTCCCGAGATTGATGCACGAAACATTGTTTTGTCCTGTGCTGATATTGCTCTGATGGGATTTCAGGAGGTGTTAATCCACGAGGTCTTGGACCTTTAGAGGTTTGGCAAATGGATGTCACACACTTTGCAGAATTTGGACGTCTCAAGTATGTTCACGTTTCGGTTGATGCTTTTTCTCATGTTATATGGGCTACTGCTCAGGCAGGAGAGTCTAGCAAACATGTTCAAAAACATTTAAGGGCAGCTTTTGCGGCTCTTGGTATTCCAAAAGAAATTAAAACAGATAATGGTCCTGGCTATATTGCTTGGGCTACCACTCAATTTTTATCCTTATGGGGCGTTATCCATACGACAGGGACACCGCATCAACCAACAGGGCAAGCTATTGTGGAACGTACACATCACACCTTAAAGCAGCTGTTGCAAAAACAAAAAAAGGGGGAGGTTAACCTAGCACCTCAAAAGCGCTTACAAAAAGCTATATATGTTATGAACTACCTTAGGTTACCCAAGGGAGAAAAGGTTCCTCCTATGGTAACTCATGGTGCAGGTTTAACAGGAGGTTTAGAGCAAGTCAAAAAGGGACAAGCAAAAGTTTGGGTAAAAATGGAGTTACAGGACAATGGGAAGGTCCATGGAACTTGATAACATGGGGACGGGGATATACCTGTGTCGTTACAGGATCAGGATCGCGCTGGGTTCTGGCAAAGTGGATCAAACTCTGGCTAGAAAACACTGCTCAGAGCACAGAAGTTAGAAACAGCAACAAGACGCAAGAATCAGAAGCAGCGCCATCTAGTGGTGAAACTGATTAGATACATAGCATGCAATTAATAACATAGAGGGGAAAAATTAAGACTGATTAGTTTTAACCTGTTGGGATGATATAATTGCTTCATTTATTCATACAGAGTTCAATGATGTTATGGTTTTTGCAATGCATAGTAGGCATTACTCTAATAGTGCTAAACATAAGTGATGCTTTTTGGCTTCCTTCTCAGCCAAAGACTAACATTTGGATAACTTTAGCCAACATGACAGGTCAAGATTCAATCTGTTTAGCCACTGCATCTCCGAGCAATCCTTTTTCAACATGTTTAGTTGGAGTTCCACTAGATAATTGGCCTATTCCTGGAAATAAGAAACAATTGGTTGATGGTAAAAACGTGACAGATAATTGGGACATCTGGGTTGTAGACCTACCACAAGGAGGTTTGGAACCTCAAGAAATTGAGTTACTAGGATCAGTAAAAATGGATTTTTGTCTGTATTTCAATTATTCAGGGAAAAACATCTCTCTTGTGCAAGTGGTAAATGCTTCATCATCTGTATATCACAACCAGACTTTTTGGTGTAATTACGCCAGTCCAAATGTATCTAGGGCTACCAATATTCCTTTGAAATTCTCCCCAGGAGTTTTTCTAATTTGTGGAGATAGAGCTTGGCAAGGAATTCCTTCCTACATAAAAGAAGGACCATGTTCTTTACGGAGATTGACTCTGTTGACTCCAAATACATCAAGCATTCTAATGCATAAGAGAGGAAAAAGAAGCATTCATGCCTATAATAAAGATTGTAAAGATAACATACAATTTTGGGGAAAAGGCGAAACTATAGCATCTTCTCTTTTTGCACCTGGAGTTGCAGCAGCACAGGCTTTGACTACACTTAACAAATTAGGATGCTGGTTAGCAAAACAGACTAACGCTACTTCTTTAGCGTTATCTGGACTTTTAGCAGACACAGATTCAATTAGGCATGCTACACTTCAAAATCGTGCTGCCATAGATTTTTTGTTGTTAGCGCAAGGACATGGCTGTGAAGACTTTGATGGGATGTGTTGCATTAATTTGTCTGATCATTCTGGATCAATTCACAAAGCAACTAGAAGGTTAGATGACATGACCAAGAAGTTAACCTATGAGGACTGGGGTTTAGACAAGTGGTTGAATGGCTGGGGTATTACAGGATGGATTAAGGATCTATTGAAAAATGGTCTAATCATATTGATTGTTGTTTTAGTAATGTCAATGCTTCTTCCTTGTATCTTACAATGTGTACAACGTACAGTAGAAAAATCCATGAAAGGTCTACGGTTGGCTCAGAAACAAAAAGGGGGAATTGTGGGATATTTGAGTGATTTTCTTGAAGTTAATGGACACTGTATGGAATTGAACTGAACAGGCCTCTGAGGCCTATGTATTTAGCAAGAGAACAAGAGAGCAAGAGAGCAAGAGTCGAGAAGCCTACGTGTCTTACGTGACTTTATACAATCTTGGGTAAAACAAAAGAAAGACTGTCTAGTGAAGAAAAGAATCAGCAAGTCAGCTATAACATAGATACATTTTGTATAATATTAGAGCTTATGTAAGAATCGTATAATCCAATCACCTATTAGTTTGCGGCACGTGAACAGCAGCTATTGACCAATTACAAGTAGCCTTCTGATGCATGGAGAGCGCGTGGACAGGTCAAAAAGATATTTAAGGAGAGTTATAACAAGTAATAAACGACTTCACGTGAATTCATATTGGATTGTGTGGGGTCCATGATTCGTCGCCCTCGCAACAGAAGGAGAAAGCGAAGGGAGCAGGAGAAAGGGAAGGAAGAATAAAAAGTAGTGTTGGGCTGGAGGACTAAGATGGAGGAATTGAAAGAAAAGAGGCAGGAAGCAGGAGAGTGAGAGAAAAGGCAAGAAGAGATCTCTCCATAAGGATGGTTATTATACTGTACTTCCACAATCTGCTGGCAGTACAAAAAAATAAGCTGCAGATCTCCTTAGGCTGAGTCATGATGCTTTGGTGCAGGGATCATGCACATCATGGGAATATTTCACCATTTCTGCTCTGGTTTCCAGTGTATTACACCAAAACACTCACCTGATGGCAGAATTTCAAGAGCAAAGGCAGCAATTTGCAGAATTCCGCTTTTTTGGCGAAGTGAGAAATTGCTGAGCTGACACCAAGCCCTGCAGTGTCCCTGTCACCTGCAGAGTCACCGCATCCTCACCACGGTAGCAGGCATTGTGACAAAGGTTCTATGTCAGCTGGGTGTGGCAGCCGAGCACCCCCTAGGGGAGGGGGAGCCTGTCAGCCCCGGACCTGTCACTACCTGCTGTCCCTGCTTTCACCAGCCAGACCTCTGAACACTGGACAAACCATGCGCAGACTAGGGGCCAAAGTGGCCCAAAGTCTCCAACAGACAAGTCGGGAAGAAAGATATTGGACAGAGGGAGAGAGCGAAGGGAGCAGGAGAAAGGGAAGGAAGAATAAAAAGTAGTGTTGGGCTGCAGGAGTGAGATGGAGGAATTGAAAGAGGCAGGAAGCAGGAGAGTGAGAGAAAAGGAAAGAAGAGACATGCAGCCAGACGAGTGGTTTGTGAGAGAGCATGGGACAGAGAACAGGATGAGAAGGAAATAAGGCAAGGCAAGGACAGGCAAGGACAGGCAAGGCAAGGCTAGGCTGCAGGACATTTTGTTGCTTTATAGTTTCTAGCACATTCGTCTTCAGACGGGGAGGAAAGCCACAAGACCATATGGATTAGGCCCAAGCAAAAACTCCAGCTACTTGAGACACTTAGACTAAGCCTAAAATACGAAGATCTCTCCATAAGAATGGTTTTTATACTGTACTTCCACAATCTGCTGGCAGTACTAAAATTAAGCTGCAGATCTCCTTAGGCTGATTCATGATGCTTTGGTGCAGGGATCATGCATATCATGGGAATATTTCACCATTTCTGCTCTGGTTTCCAGTGTATTACACCAAAACACTCACCTGATGGCAGAATTTTAAGAGCAAAGCCAGCAATTTGCAGAATTCCTCTTTTGGGGGAAGTGAGAAATTGCTGAGCTGACACCAAGCCCTGCAGTGTCCCTGTCACCTGCAGAGTCACCGCATCCTCGCCACGGTAGCGGGCATTGTGACAAGGTTGTCGCTGTGGAGCTGGGCCCTGCGCTGGGCAGGCTATGTCTGTGCTGGTCTCTCCCCCATGCTCTGCAGACATTGGAGAAACCATGTTTTCTTCTTCATCCTTTGCAATTGGGACGAGAGGGCTGTGCTGGCTGTCCCTCATCCTCTCCTGCCAAATGACCCTCAATGGCTTCAAGTCCTGCAGGTGCTGGTGCTGCCACTGGAACATCCATGCATTGGGCCAGGTCCTGTTGTTCCACCGGTTGCTGGCCAGGTCCCTGCATCTCAGCCTCAGCCCTGCGCACGGCCTCACTGATGATGTACTGCACAATGTCTGCCAGGTCCACATTGTCCTCTGTGGGGCTGTGCTGCGCAGGTGCTGGGTGCTTTGCCTCTGCTGCCGCCTCCGTGTCTGTGCAGCTGGGCAAGCCAGACCCCTCCTGGGGACCTGCAGGGGCATCCTGGAGGTGCTCCTGGACTGAGGGGTTGATCCAGATGCTGTGGATGGTGTCTCCGCCTTGGCACCCCTCTTTGCCATTCTCATCTTGCAAGTCCACGCGCTGGGCCAGGTCCTGCTGTTCCTCCGGTTCCTGGCCAGCTGCCACGATCTCAGCCACAGCCCTCCACATGGCCTCACTGACGATGTGCTGGGCTGTGTCCCACAGAGCCGCGTCATCGGCTGTGGGGCCCTGTGGGGCAGGTGCTGGGCACTCTGCCTCTGCTGCTGCCTCGGTGTTGGTGCTGCGAGGCCAGCCAGACCCCTCCTGGGGACCTTTATGGTGGTCCTGCAAGCGCCTCTGGACCGAGGGGGTGACCCAGGTGCTCTGGAGGGTGTGCTGGCCCAGGCTGTGGCTGATTTGCGGGCAGGAGGAGGAGCAGGACACATGGGATGGAGGCGGCAGCCCCGGCACCGCAGCAGCTGCTTGCGGCCCCATCCAACCACCGGCCTCCCCCTCCTGCCCTGTCCCGTCCCTCCCCTGTGGCCCATGGAGCAAGGGTGGCAGCCCGAAGGGCTGGGAGTGGGCGTTTGCCTCCTCGTCAATGGGCATCTTGGGTCTCGTCTACCACAGAGCTGCGGTGAGCACTCAGGGGAGATGCTGCCTCCTGAGAAGCTGCTGCCTCCTGAGAAGCTGCTCTCCTGGGAGTGAGCACCCCAGGGCTTTCGCTCCTTAAATACCCCCACGGTCAGGGCGGGGACCCCCGTGTCACAATGGCCTCTGGCTATGACGACCCCATGTCACAATGGCCTCTGGTTATGACGTCACAGAGCCCGGGCGGTCGTCATGGAGACACCCACCTCCGGGCCCGGCTGGGACTGGCTGTGTGTGGCGTGGGGCAGCCCCTGCTTGAAGGAGGAGGGAGCAGAGAATGGCGAGGGAAGCTGTCCCCAGCACACAGGACCCCGTCCCCCAGAGCTTTGCTCAGAGACGCTGCTGCCTGCTCCACTACACCTGCAAGAATCCGCATTCAGAGCTTGTTTGCAGGACAAACCAAGAGCCACTCTACAGCCTCACCACACTGATTCTTTGTTTTTGTCGTGGTTTGATCGTGGGAAGACAATCAAAACCACGGGAGAAGGTTTCCCTTCACCCTTTTTCCCCCTTCCCCCTTCAGGCCACAGTAGTCTACAGTTAATCTCCACTCATCGCTAGACTTACACACTGGTCAAATTGGGCTATTGAAAGGTGAGCGAGTCTTCCTGATCGCACCCTGGCTTTCCAGTTGACGAATCAGTTTCCGAATAGGAATCCAAGAGTCCCGATTGGTGCGATACTGTCGACGATGCACCGTTGTGGTAGCAACTGGCACCTGCTGATCATCAACCATCAGCAGTCCTACAACAGAAGGGCCATCTGAAAGACCAGGAAAATCAGACAGCTGTTCAATTCTCTCAGTGTCCACAGCTGCTATCCCAAATGCCCACCTATACCCTTCTGGGTCCTTAAAATACCCTCTCTTAAGGTAGTCTATGCCAAGGATGCACAGAGCATCTGGGCCAGTCACAATGGGATGCTTTTGCCAATTTTTTCCAGTTAGGCTCATTTCAGCCTCTACAACAGTCAGCTCTTGGGATTCCCCAAGTCACTCCAAAAATACTGATGAGTTGTGTCCCCTTACAGTCTGAAGGAATTATTGTGCACTGAGCAGCAGTGTCCACCAAAGCCTTGTACTCCTGAGGGCGTGTTGTACCAGCCCATCTTATCTGTACCGTCCAGTAAACTCTGTTATCCCTTTCCTCCGCCTGGCTGGAGGCAGGGCACCTCTAATCTCGGTTTTCCACGGTCACTCGGTGTGAATTAGAGATTTCTTAACGAGCACCAGAATCTCTTTTGTAAACCGGGGCAGGCCTTTTCCTAGAAGCCTGCCCTGTTAACTCATGCACTCGTTATTGAAGTTCCCCTGCAGGTTTATTGTGCCACGTACTCATATCTTCTCCCTGCTCACGTAGTTAGGACCACAGTAAACCTCTGATGGCGGCCTGCCTGTGTTCTCTCTCTCTGGAGATTGGGGACGCCTTCTCTCTCTCTCTGGGGACTGGAAACGCTTTCTCTCTCTCTCTGGATATTGGAAATGCTTTCTCCTAATAGCTGAAACATTGGTTCCTACAAATCAAGAGTCATGTGTGTGCTCCCTGAGTGCTTTAATTTCTCTCAACAGCTTTTCAAAACAGTCAACAGTTGTTTCACTCAGTTTCTCCACCCTAGAGACATAAGCCCCTAGGGGATCAGAAAGGCTTTCCTCAAATTCCCGGAGCCGCTCAGTCACGTCATTAACACTTTGTCTACCACCAGTTGACACGAACGTTCCTGCCAATATCTTAGCATATGGAGCTGGTGCACTCTGTGAGAATCTGCGCCACATAGACCGTGTACACTCAACTCTGTCTGGATTCACCCCGTCCTGGCTATCTGGCCCAAAATAGATAATCCCTCACACAGCTAGCTCTCTCAGGAACTGGATACCTCGCTCCATAGCATTCCATTTCCTTGATGTGCATTGACAGTCATCCTTGTTACGAAATATTGTTTTCATGGCTGTCAAGAGTCGGGTCCAGAGGGCCGTGGGGTTTGGCTCACTGGCAATTGCCCTATCAAGGGTGGAATCCCTTGACAGGGATCCCAACTGTTTGGCTTCTCCGCCCTCCAGTTCTCTTGTGTCAGCCCCGTCATCCCAGCATCGGAGCATCCAGGTTAACATATTCTCACCATCTTTACGAGTATACTCTTTTCGCAACTCTCTTAGCTCACTTGGAGAAAAAGACCGGGTAACGGTCACTTCCTCCCCTGTTGAAGCCCCTGGGGATGAATGTGGCCCCTTGCCATCATCTGCAGCCCGATTAGTCTTCTTAGTCGCTTTCTTACAACCGGCTACTGATGCCGATATGGGCTTAACATTATCGCTGGGCTTGTTTTTGCTACAACAGGAACAATACCCCGTATTTGAGGAAGAAGCTTGAGCCTGAGTAGCCATGGTGTTTATGACGACTGGGGAAGTGGCGGCCACAACGGCAGCCCCTTTTCCAGCCTCACCAGACACCGTGCAACTCTCATTGATCAAAAGATACACAAGCCTTCGATTTAACCTAATCTCTCCTAACAAATATATGAATACTAAGATATTTTTCAGGACAGAGATCAGTATCATAGTTCTTTCAAAACTCCATGAATATTCCAAGTGCTCAAAAACATCGGGAATCGGCTCAAATGAGAAGGGAGAAGTACGCTGAGTCATAGTTTCCCAAGATTCACTAGCCCATTTAGCAAACACATCACTGGAATTTAGCTCTCCTGGCAGTCTCTCAAGGTACAGCAGAAAGGAATAGAAACTCATTATTGGTTGCACTACCATAAGGTAAACCACTGCCAAGCCACAGAGTACCGTTATAAGCATGGTCCAGTTCTTTGTTGTTATCTAATGTAAAACTCTATTGACAAGAAACATCCAGAGAAAACAAGGAATACTTGTGCACAAGGTATAAAATAACTTACAGAAAATAAACCACAATGTTTTTCAAATCAAAGTAATTCACCTCTACGTTAATACCACTATTCAATATTCTAAACATCCAGACCTGCTAGTTTTATAATCCTATGAGTTGGCACTGTGCCAGGATAATTCAAAGGTACTGTTGATCAGTTTTAAAACCTCCCGTTTTTTTTACCCCGTGCCACCCCACGCTGAGCCTGCCGCGTGGCCACGTGGAGCCGAGCCGCGCTCAAACAAAGACACGGCAGACAGCGACACCTAGTGCCCGCGCTGCGCAACGCTGAGCCCGCCACATGGCTGCCGAGGCAAAGGCTGATGGCGGCAGAGAAACGACAGGGCGCAGGAGCACGCGGGTCCGACCCTGCCCTTTCAAAACTCCATGAATATTCCAAGTGCTCAAAAACATCCGGAATCGGCTCAAATGAGAAGGGAGACGTACGCTGAGTCATAGTTTCCCAAGATTCACTAGCCCATTTAGCAAACACATCACTGGAATTTAGCTCTCCTGGCAGTCTCTCAAGGTACAGCAGAAAGGAATAGAAACTCTTTATTGATTGCACTACCATAAGGTAGTGCCAAAATACTAAAAATGTCTCAAGTCCCGAATTTGCCCGCATTCTTCACCAATTATCTGTCGTGGTTTGATCGTGGGGAGACAATCCAAACCGTGGCAGATGGTTTCCCTTCACCCTTTATCCCCCTTCAGCAACCCCCCCTCTCTCCTTCCCTCTCCTTCTCACTAGGATGTGGGGAGGACAGGAAAAGAGAAAAGTAAAGGAAAAGAGAATTGGGAAACTTGAAAACGTTTACTAAGACTAGGAAAATGAACACAGGGCAAAAATAACACAGAAACAAATATTGGAAAACCAGTCCTGAAGTCCAGCAGCATCCCACAGTTGAACCGGAAACAGCAGGAGACTTCAGCTTGCAGGAACAGCAGAATGAAGGAAAGCAGTCCGATGAAAAACAACCAATGCCCCCAGCAGGCAATGCAAAAAGAGAGCAGGCCAGTCCACGTGCTCTGCTTTTATATGCAGGAAATCGTGACTTGGATGGAATACCCCTATTGGTCAGTTCGTGGCCACATGACTCGGGCCAGTTCCTTCCATTGCTCCCCCCCTCCTCTTCAGCCCAAAACGAGGGGGGGCGGTTCACAACACCAGGGCACTTTTCAACATGATCGTCATGAGTTTTCTTAAGTAGGTATGAGCCTCCTTTGAAGAAATAGGCTGAAGCCACATTCACAAAACCCCACAGTCCATTTTCAGCAACAGAATCTACCGTTTCCCCCTTTAGTGACAATCAGGGTTCTCTCAAGGTGTGCTTTTACAGTACTTGTGAGCTGTTCAGTGACTCACTTGCTAAAGGAGGTGGCCTCATCCAACTCCCAGTTTTAGCCTGCTAGCTCTCCAATGCATTGCCTCTTCCACCTTCCTTCTACCGGGCCCAAAGTGCATTCTACTGCCTGGTTAGGGAGATGCACGTGCCACCGGTCCCAAAGCATCACTCTGGGGATCCATCATAGCTGGCCATTACCTCTCAGCTGCTGCACCAGCCAAACCTTTCTGGAACAGCAAACTCTCAGAATCTGCTCCAGGTCTGTAAGAGTCGGTCCAAAACCAGTATCTGCGTTAACATCGCCACCAAGAACAGGCTGACAGTGACTCAGAGAGAGGCCTGAGGAGAAGCATTGTGTTGCACAGGTGTCTCCAACCTGGAAGGCTACTGCTAACAATGGCTGCTGTGTGGAGTTTGCCTGCTGCTTCAGCCAAGCTAGCCCCCACCTCCTAAAAGGGATTGTTAGACGGGTCTCTCTGACCCAGGGACAATCGCTGCCATCCAGAAGATGGATTCTTGCCTGCAGCCTCAGTCACACCTTGTCCCCCACCCGCTCCCTCGAACAAAGGACAACGAAAAAGAGCATGCCCAGAAGCTCGCCAAGGGTCCTGAGGCCACCCAATGGACCAGAGAGATACCCCTGAATGCAGGCCACGCAGGCGCAGACAAGCGCTGGCAAGAGAGGCAAAGACTTTTCAAGCCTGCGCAGTTAAGCCCAGATTGAGAAACAAAGGTGGAGATTGGCCTGAAACAATGGGAGCGAGGGGGATGAAGAAGTATAAAGATGGTTCCTGACTGGACGTCATTGAGATCTCCCCAACAGAGGATCCCAAAACACCATGGAGGACCGGCAGGACTCCACGGGACTGGACACCAGAGGGACGCCTTTGGAGCTCACCTGCTGATAAACCAGTCCTCATTCCCATCTTTTCCTTCTTCTTTCCCTGTTTCTTTTTCCTTTCCTGTTTTCTTACTCTCTCGCTATCGCGTGCCGCTTTACGGGCAAAATAATAAAGTAACACTGTTTGATTGTATTCTAAGCCTTTGGCATTTCAGATGCCTTAATTTTGTGCTTCAAGAAGAATGTAAATGAACCATCATGAGTCCATCACTGAGTGGACCCCAACAAGGTCCTTGCAAGCTCTCAGGCTGTCTCAATCTCCTTTTGCTCCCCTAGCACACTTCTTCCCCCCTCCATGCAGTTTGGTTTCGGCCTAGGGAGCAGACAAATCCTTGGAAAAAGTAGGCATTCTTTTCATGTCCTATGTCAGCACGGGAAAAGAAGAAAATCCCAAAGTCTCAACATCTACACCGCCCTAAGTGGAAGGCCAACGTGTCCCCACCATCCACCAGCATGATGTACCACTAGTTCATATATGACTCAGTGATTTTGAGAGAGGTAGAAGAAAACAGGCACCAAAAATTAGAAAAAAAGTCTGAAAGCTTAAGACAAAACAGCACTTCTTTAGAAGGAGATGATTGGCTCGAAGAGGGACGGGGTTGTAGCTGAGCTTGTCCCAGTCGGGCAGCATTCTAAAACCAATGAGGACCAGGTGGCATCCTATGCCTCTAGGGAGAAACTGATGTGCTCTGCTCGCTCCCTGAAATGCTTGTACACCAATGCGCGCAGCATGGGGAATAAGCAGGTGGAGTTAGGATCCTATGTTCGGTCGGGAGATTATGATCTGGTGGCAATTACAGAAACATGGTGGGACAGTCCACATGACCAGTATGTGGTCATGGATGGCTATGCCCTTTTCGGGAAAGACCGGCCAGCCAGGCGTGGTGGTGGAGTTGCTCTCTATGTGAGAGAGCAACTACAATGTACTAAATTCTGCCCAGGAGTGGATGACGAGCGAATTGAGAGTGTATGGGTCAGGATCAAGGAGCAGGCTGGCAGGGGTGACACTGTTGTGGGCGTCTGTTACAGGCCACCAGATCAGGCTAAGGAAGTTGATGAGGCCTTCTATGGGCAGTTGAGAGTGGCCTCACAGTCACAGGCCCTGGTTGTTGTGGGTGATTTTAACTTCCCTGATGTTTGCTGGAAGGACCATTCAGCCAGCCAGCCACAGTCCAGGAGGTTCCTCCAGTGCATTGATGATAACTTCCTCATGCAGATGGAGGAGGAGCCGACTAGGAGAGGTGCACTGCTGGATCTCATCCTCACTAACAAGGAGGGTCTGGTCGAAGCAGAAAAGGGTGAGGGGTGCCTGGGTTGCGGTGACCATGAGATGGTGGAGTTCAGCATCTTGTGTGGCAGGAACAGAATAGCAAGCAGAATTACAACCCTGGACTTTAGCAGGGCTAACTTTGGCCTTTTCAAGCAATTGCTGGGGGAAATCCCATGGGCAAGACTGCTTGAAGGAAAAGGGGCCCAAGATAGCTGGATTGCATTCAGATATTGCTTCTTCTACGCTCAGGATCAGAGCATCCCCACATGTAGGAAGTCAAGGAAGGGAGCCAGGAGGCCTGCGTGGTTGAATAGGGATCTGTTGGGTATGCTCAAACAGAAGAGGGGAGTTTACAGGTCACGGAAGCAGGGGCTGGCCACTTGGGAATAATATAAGGCTGCTGTTAGAGGATGTAGGAAGGCAGCTAGGATAGCCAAGGCCTCCTTAGAATTACAGCTGGTGAGAGGGGTCAAGGACAGCAAAAAGAACTTTTTCAAATGCATAGCAGATAAAACTAATACCAGAGGCAATGTAGGCCCACCGATGAATGGGGTGGGTGCCCTGGTGGCAGAAGGTACAGAGAAGGCAGAATTACTGAATGCCTTCTTTGTCTCTGTCTACTCTGCCGGAGGCTGTCCTGGGGAGCCCTGTACCCCTGAGACACCGGATGAAGCCAGGTCAATGGAGGAGTTTGCTTTAGTCGATGAGGACTGGGTTAGGGAGCAATTAAATAGTCTGGACATCCATAAATCAATGGGTCCAGATGGGATGCATCAGCGGGTGCTGAGGGAGCTGGCTGAAGTCATTGCTGGACCACTCTCCAACATCTTTGCCAAGTCTTGGGAAATGGGGGAGGTGCCCAAGGATTGGAGGAAAGCAAATGTCACTCCGGTCTTCAAAAAGGGCAAGAAGGAGGACCCGGGTAATTATAGACCGGTCAGCCTCACCTCTGTCCCTGGGAAAGTAATGGAACAGCTTATCCTTGGTGCCATCTCAAGGCATATCAAGGATAAGAGGGTTATTAGGGGGAGTCAGCATGGCTTTGCCAAGGGTAAGTCATGCTTGACCAACCTCATAGCCTTTTATGAGAATGTAACAAGGTGGATGGATGATGGCAGAGCGGTGGATGTGGTCTACCTTGACTTCAGTAAAGCCTTTGACACAGTCTCCCAGAGCATCCTCACAGCTAAGTTAAGGAGGTGTGGTCTAGACAATAGAGTAGTGAGGTGGGTTGCAAACTGGTTTAAGGAGAGAAGCCAGAGAGTGGTAGTCAATGGTGCGGAGTCTAGTTGGAGGCCAGTATCTAGTGGAGTGCCTCAGGGGTCAGTACTGGGGCCAATATTATTCAATATATTCATTAACGATTTAGACGAGGGAATAGAGTGTACTATCAGCAAGTTTGCTGATGACACTAAGCTGGGAGGAGTGGCTGACACGCCAGAAGGCTGTGCTGCCATCCAGCGGGACCTGGACAGGCTGGAGAGTTGGGCGGGGAATAACCTAATGAAATTTAACAAGGGAAAGTGTAGAGTCCTGCATCTGGGCAGGAACAACCCCAGGTTCCAGTATAGGTTGGGAAATTACATATTAGAGAGCACTGTAGGGGAAAGGGAGCTGGGGGTCCTGGTGGACAGCAGGATGACCATGAGACAGCACTGTGCCCTTGTGGCAAGGAAGGCCAATGGCATCCTGGGGTGTATTAGAAGGGGCGTGGTTAGTAGATCGAGAGAGGTCCTCCTTCCCCTCTACTCCGCCCTGGTGAGACCCCATCTGGAATATTGTGTCCAGTTCTAGGCCCCTCAGTTCTAGAAGGACAGGGAACTGCTGGAGAGGGTCCAGAGAAGGGCAACGAAGATGATTAAGGGAGTGGAGCACCTCCCTTATGAAGAAAGGCTGAGGGAGCTGGGTCTCGTTAGTTTGGATAAGAGGAGACTAAGGGGGGACCATATTAATGTTTATAAATATATAAAGGGTGATTGCCATGAGGATGGAGCCAGGCTCTTCTCGGTGGCAAACAATGATAGGGAAAGGGGTAATGGGATCAGGCTGGAACACAAGAGGTTCCACTTAAATTTGAGAAAAAAATTCTCAGTAAGGGTGACAGAGCACTGGAACAGGCTGCCTAGGGAGGTTGCATAGTCTCCTTCTCTGGAGACATTCAAAACCTGCCTGGACATGTTCCTGTGTGACCTCACTTAGGCATTCCTGCTCCAGCAGGGGGATTGGACTAGATGATCTTTTGAGGTCCGTTCCAGTCCCAAACATACCATGATACTGTGATACTGTGATCCCTGCACCAAACAACCATGACTCAGCCTAAGGAGATCTGCAGCTTATTTTTTTGTACTGCCAGCAGATTGTGGAAGTACAGTATAAAAACCATTCTTATGGAGAGATCTTTGTATTTTAGGCTTAGTCTAAGTGTCCCAGGTAGCTGGAGTTTTTGCTTGGGCCTAATCCATAAGGTCTTGTGGCTTTCCTAATCATCTGAAGACGAATGTGCTAGAAACTATAAAGCAAAAAAATGTCCTACAGCCTAGCCTTGCCTTGCCTGTCCTTGCCTGTCGTTGCCTGTCCTTGCCTTGCCTTATTTCCTTCTCATCCTGTTTTCTGTCCCATTCTCTCTCACTAACCCCTCGTCTGACTGCATATCTCTTCTTGCATTTTCTCTCACTCTCCTGCTTCCTGCCTCTTTCCTTTCAATTCCTCCATCTCACTCCTGCAGCCCAACACTACTTTTTATTCTTCCTTCCCTTTCTCCTGCTCCCTTCGCGTTCTCCCTCTGTCCCATATCTTTCTTCCCGAGTTGTCTCTTGGAGACTTTGGGCCACTTTGACCCCTAGTCTGGGCATGGTTTGACCAGTTTTCAGAGGCCTGGCTGGTGACAACAGGGACAGCAGGCAGTGACGGGCCCGGGGCTGACAGGCTCCCCCTCCCCTAGGGGGCGCTCGGCTGCCACACGCAGCTGACATAGAACCTTTGTCACAATGCCCGCTACCGTGGCAAGGATGCGGTGACTCTGCACACACTGTCCAGGGGTGTTTGTGACACACACGATGTCCAATTTGGTTTCTGACACAGCGACTCTCCAGGGGTGTTTGTGACACACATGCTGTCCATTGGGGTTTGTGACACACACGTGCTATCCAATGGGGTTTGTGACAAACACACTTTCCAATGGGCTTTGTGACACACACACGCTATCCAATGGGATTTGTGACACATACACTTTCCAATGGGGTTTGTGACGCACATACTCTGCCCAATGGGGCTTGTGACACACACTCTGTCCAATGGGGTTTGTGACACACATACTGTCCAATGGGGATTGTGACACCAACAGGCTGTCCAATGGGGTTTGTGACACCATCTCTGTCCAATGGGGTTTGTGACACACACGCTGTCCAATGGGGATTGTGACACGCACAATGCCCAGGGGGGTTTGTGACACACACGCTGTCCAGGTGAGTTTGTGACATACACGCAGTCCAATGGGTTTTGTGACACAAACACTGTCCAGCCGGGTTTGCGACACACACAATGTCCAATGGGGTTTGTGACACACAGGCTGTCCAATGGGGATTGTGACACACACACTGTCCAGGGGGGTTTGTGACACACACACTGTCCAATGGGGTTTGTGACACGCACACTGTCTAGGGGGATTTGTGACGCACACGCTGTCCGATGGGGTTTGTAACACACACACTGTCCAATGGGGTTTGTGACACAGAGTCTCTCCAGGGGTGTTTGTGACACACACGCTGTCCAGTGGTGTTTTTGACACTCACACTGTCCAGTGGGGTTTGTGACACACACACGCTGTCCAATGGGGTTTGTGACACTGTCAAGGGTTAAGATTGCGGGGTGACAATAAAACCCTGGCAGATGTTTTGTTAACCCCCTCTTCCCAACCCCCCAATTCCCCCTCCCTCTTCCCCCTTTCCACTAAGGAGAGGCGATTGGGAGGAAAAGAAGGACAGAGTGAAGAGAGTTGGAAAATATTAAAGATGTTTTACTAATGCTACTAATAAGAATAGAGAAAATAATACAAAATATACAAAACCAATCTTGAAAGTCTCAGCAACTGCAGAGCCGGCAACCAAAGTCCTGGATTAGACTCTGCAGCCAATCGGAGCTGGATTCAGTCTCTCACTAGGCCTCAGTTCGCAGGGACGACTAGCAAGGTCCTCTTCTAATGTCGGCCATAAGCAGAAGGGAAAAGGGACAAAGGGATGAGATCCTCGTGATCTCCCACTTTATATGAAGTATTCACGTGAATGGGATGTTATACACAGTTGGTCAGTTTCTTGGTCACTTGCTTCTCGTTGCCCCTCTCGCGAGATGTCCATCCCTGCTTATCAATAGTTTTGCATTCCATTGCTAGGTTTACAAAAACATGTGTCTGGTTCTCCAGGAAAATGCAGTTAATATGAAGGCTTTAGCTGACAGGCAAATTCACTAAAAGAGAAACTTGTTTTTAGCAAAAACAGGACATTCCACCCCTTATAATATGCCATTCACTGAATGCTTAAACCTTATCAATACAATCTAATTAATCACTACTACTATATATATATATACATATGTACATATATACACAGGAGTAATTAATCAGTGGACCATCCTTTAAAAAGTTCATTAGGTTCATTTTGTCACGACAGTCTCCCAGGGCAGGAAAAATGGTACAAGTGCATCTCATGACCACTGTTTTTGGGTTAAAGACATCAACTTTGAAGAAGTTGTCAGGCGCCACTCGAAGAAGCTAGCTCTGGTTTCATCATCACTGTCTTGATCTGGAAGACACTTATTAAACACTGTTAGTATGACAATTCACATCATGCAGTTCAGTACTGCATATTTTCACCTAAACTCAAATCCCCTTGAGGTACACACCGAACTTCTCCATCCTTAAGCATCACCCACCAGGTGCTGCCAGGTCCCACGCAAAAACAATCCCATGAATGGGCTTGCTTTTGCCTGAGGCAGGAGTAACCCAGACTGCCTTTCCTAACATGTTTTTCATGCGTACTACAGGGACTTTATCTCCTTCTACAGTCTGTAGAATTTCTGATTGGGCAGGCCCGGCTCGATTGGTTGATCCCCTGGTGTTGACCAACCAAGTGGCTTTTGCTAAATGTGAATCTCAGTTTTTAAAGGTTCCACCACCAAGTGCCTTTAGTGTAGTTTTTAGCAAACCACTGTACCTTTCAATTTTCCCATAGGCTGGTGCATGATATGGAATATGATATACCCACTCAATACCATGTTCTTTGGCCCAATTGTCTATAATACTGTTTTTGAAATGAGTACCATTGTCTGATTCAATTCTTTCTGGCGTACCGTGTCACCAAAGGACTTGTTTTTCAAGGCCCAAGATAGTATTTCGGGCTGTAGCATGCGGTACGGCATATGTTTCCAACCATGCAGTGGTTGCTTCCACCATTGTAAGTACATAACGCTTACCTTGACGTGTTTGTGGAAGTGTAATATAATCAATCTGCCAAGCTTCTCCATACTTATACTTTAACCATCGCCCCCCATACCATACAGGCTTTAACCGTTTCGCTTGTTTGATTTCGGCGCAAGTCTCACATTCGTGAATAACCTGTGAAATAGTGTCCATAGTTAAATCCACCCCTCGATCGCGAGCCCATTTATATGTTGCATCTCTACCTTGATGCCCTGAAGCATCATGGGCCCACCGAGCTAGGAAAAGTTCACCTTTATGTTGCCAGTCCAAGTCCACCTCAGCTACTTTAATCTTAGCAGCTTGATCTGCTTGCTGGTTGTTTAGATGTTCCTCGGTGGCTCGATTTTTAGGCACATGAGCATCTACATGCCGAACTTTCACAGGCAGGCTCTCTAGCCGAGCAGCAATGTCTTGCCACAGTGTGGCAGCCCAAATGGGTTTACCTCTGCGCTGCCAGTTGCTTTTCTTTCATTGCTGTAGCCAGCCCCACAAGGCATTTGCTACCATCCATGAGTCAGTATAGAGATAAAGTATTGGCCACCTCTCTCGTTCAGCAATGTCCAAAGCCAGCTGGATGGCTTTCACTTCTGCAAATTGTCTAGATTCACCTTGCCCTTCAGTGGCTTCTGTAACTTGTTGTGTGGGACTCCACACAGCAGCTTTCCACCTTCGATGTTTTCCTACAAGACGACAGGATCCATCTGTGAACAGTGCATGCTGCTTATCAGTCTCTGAAAGAGTATTATACGGTGGTGCTTCTTCAGCACGTTTTACTTCCTCCTCATCTGGAGACATCCCAAAGTCTTTACTTTCTGGCCAGTCTGTAATCACTTCTAAGATCCCTGGGCGATTGGGATTTCCAATTCGAGCTCGTTGCGTGATCAATGCAATCCATTTACTCCATGTAACTTCGGTTGCATGATGTAGAGAGGGAACCGTCCCTTTGAACATCCAGCTCAGCACCGGCAGTCGAGGTGCCAGGAGGAGCTGTGCTTCAGTACCGATCACTTCTGAAGCAGCTCGAACTCCTTCGTATGCTGCTAGTATCTCTTTTTCAGTTGGAGTATAGTTGGCTTCAGATCCTTTGTATCCTCGGCTCCAAAAACCTAAGGGTCGACCTCGGGTTTCTCCTGGTGCTTTCTGCCAGAGGCTCCAGGTAAGTCCATTATCTCCGGCTGCAGTGTAGAGCACATTTTTAACATCTAGTCCAGTCCGAACTGGTCTAAGGGCCACTGCATGAGTTATCTCACGCTTAACTTGTTCAAAGGCTTGTCGTTGTTCAGGGCCCCACTCAAATTGGTTCTTTTTACGAGTCACTCGATAGAGAGGGCTCACAATCTGGCTGTAGTCAGGAATGTGCATTCTCCAAAAACCTACAACGCCCAAGAAAGTCTGTGTCTCCTTTTTATTAGTAGGTGGAGACATTGCTGCAGTTTTGTTGATCACATCCATTGGGATCTGACGGCGGCCATCTAGCCATTTTATTCCTAAAAACTGGATCTCTCGTGCAGGTCCCTTGACCTTGCTTCGTTTTATGGCAAAACCGGCATCCAAAAGAATCTGAATTATTCTCTCACCTTTCTCGAAGACTTCTTTCGCTGTGTCGCCCCATACGATGATGTCATCAATACATTGCAAGTGTTCTGGAGCTTTACCTTGCTCCAGCGTGGTCTGGATCAGTCCATGGCAGATGGTAGGACTGTGTTTCCACCCCTGGGGCAAGTGATTCCACGTGTACTGGATGCCTCTCCAGGTGAAAGCAAACTGCGGCCTGCACTCTGCTGCTACAGGAATAGAGAAGAATGCATTAGCAATGTCAATTGTAGCATACCACTTAGCTGCCTTTGACTCCAGTTCAAATTGCAGTTCTAGCATGTCAGGCACAGCAGCACTCAGTGGTGGTGTAACTTCATTCAGGCCACGATAGTCTACAGTTAGTCTCCACTCATCACTGGACTTACGCACTGGCCAGATTGGGCTGTTGAAAGGTGAGCGAGTCTTACTGATCACACCCTGGCTTTCCAATTGACGGATCAATTTCTGGATAGGAATCAAAGAGTCTCGGTTGGTGCGATATTGCAGGCGATGCACTGTTGTGGTAGCAATTGGCACCTGCTGATCGTCAGCCATCAGCAGTCCTACAACAGAAGGATCATCTGAAAGACCAGGCAAATCAGACAGCTGTTCAATTTTCTCAGTGTCCACAGCTGCTATGCCAAATGCCCACCTATACCCTTTTGGGTCCTTAAAATACCCTCTCCTGAGGTAGTTTATGCCAAGGATGCACGGAGCATCTGGACCAGTCACAATGGGATGCTTTTGCCAGTTTTTTCCAGTTAGGCTCATTTCAGCCTCTACAACAGTCAGTTCCTGGGATCCCCCAGTCACTCCAACAATATTGATGGATTGCGTTCCTTTATAATTAGAAGGAATTATTGTGCACTGTGCGCCAGTGTCCACTAAAGCTTTGTACTCCTGGGGGTGTGTTGTACCAGGCCATCGTATTTGTACAGTCCAATAAACTCTGTTATCCCTTTCCTCCACCTGGTTGGAGGCAGGGCACCTCTAATGTCTGTTTTGCACAGTCTCTGGGTGTGAATTAGAGGTTCCTTCAAGAGCATCAGAATCTCTTCTGCTCCTTTTGTAAGCTGGAGCAGCCACCTTCCTAGGAGTTTTTCCTTTTATCTCACGTACTCGTTCTTGAAGTTCTGAGGTAGGTCTTCCATGCCACTTATTCATGTTTTCTCCCTGCTCATGTAGGAAGAACCACAGTGAACCTCTTTTTGTGGGCTGCCTCTGTCCTGTCTCTCGAGATTGGAAACGCCTTTTCCTAATAGCTGAAACATAGGTTTGTGCAGGTCGTGAATGGTATGTGTCTTCTCTGAGTTCTTTGATTTCTTGCAATATCTTTTCAAACCGGTCATCAGATTTTTCACACAGTTTCTCTACAGCAGAGACACAAGCCCGTAGAGAACCAGCAAGGCTGTCCTCAAAGTTCCAAAGCTGCTCAATCACTTCATTAATCTCTTGTAGACCTCTAGCTGACCAGACCATTCCTGCCAATGACTTAGCATATGCAGGGGGTGCACTTTGTACAAATCTGCGCCACAGAGGTCATGTACAATTGATTCTATCTGGGTCTGTCCCCTCTTGGTTGTCTGATCCAAAATAGATGATCTCTCGCACAGCTAATTCTCTCAGGAACTGAATACCTCTCTCCATAGTATTCCATTTCCCTAACTTGGATATACAATCTTCCTTGTAGGGGAATCTTACTTTCATAGCTGCCAGGAGTCGCGTCCAGAGAGTAGTGGCATTAGACTCTCTTGAAATTGCCCTATCAATGGTGGAATCTCTTGACAGAGATCCCAGCTGCCTGGCTTCACCACCTTCCAATTCAATTGTTTCTGCCCCACTGTCCCAGCATCAGAGCAGCCAGGTTAAAATATTCTCGCCTTCACGACAACTAAAGTCTTTTTGCAGATCTCTCAGTTCACCTGGAGAAAAGGACTGAGTGGTGGTCACTTCATCTCCTCCCTGTCCTGATGATGCCCCTTGGGTTGATGTTGGCCCTGTGCCATCATCTGCTGCACGAGTAGTCTTTCTAGTGACTTTCTTACAACCAGCAACTGATGCTGATATGTGTTCACCATCATTTGATTTATTTCCAGAGTCTGAATGACTGTCACAGTGGTTACAGCAGCAACAGTGCCCAGTGTCTGAAGAAGGGGGGGCTGCCTTGTTAGCCTTTGAGGCTGGAGAAGTAATGTTATCTGCAGCGACCTTGGCAGAGGAACTCTGCGGAGGAGCTGTAGCTTCAGCCTGTGAAGCCGCCGTTGGGGGGGCAGTGGCTGCAGAGGCAGCTTTTGCTGTTTTGCTCTTTCTCGAGCGGCTAGGAGTGCTTTTTGCTAAAGCTTCTGAAGACGCACCGCAAATCTCAGGACTAAAAAGAGACGCAAACCTCCTGTTGAACGCCATTTCTCTTAACAGAAGCAAAAACTGACACACATTCAGCAAACCAGATAACACCATCACAGTTCAATCAAAACTCCAAGGATATTAAAAATTCTCTAAAACATTTGCGAACTGTCCTAGCGAAAAAACAAAAGTATTGTTAGTCAGCCTTTCTAAAGATTCGCTTGACCAATTAGCAAACACAGAGCTGTACTGCTCTTTAATCTCTCCTGGAGGCTTTTCAAGGTAAAGCAGAAGCGAGTAGAAATTCATTAATGACTGCAGTATAATGAAATAAACCAGTGACAAACCACACAGTATCATCATGACCATTGTCCAGTTCCTTGTTGTTATATAATGAATACTTCGATTTAAAAAGAAAGCCCAACACAGATATGGAATCAGTGAGCACAATGTAGAAAATAACTGATACAGCTTATGCCATAACATCTTTAAATCAGTGTAATTCACTTTGCCTTAATACAACTAAATAATATGCAAAGCAAAAGGACGCGCAAGTATCACAACTCTATGAGCTGGCACCGTGCCAAGAAAACTGAACGGTACGTCAGAGCTGTAGAAAAGCCAAAAATCTTCAAATTTACCCCTTTCACGGGCCCCACGTTGGGCGCCAATATATTTGTCGAGGGTTAAGATTGCGGGGTGACAATAAAACCCTGGCAGATGTTTTGTTAACCCCCTCTTGCCAACCCCCCACATCCCCCTCCCTCTTCCCCCTTTCCACTAAGGAGAGGCGATTGGGAGGAAAAGAAGGACAGAGTGAAGAGAGTTGGAAAATATTAAAGATGTTTTACTAATGCTACTAATAAGAATAGAGAAAATAATACAAAATATACAAAACCAATCTTGAAAGTCTCAGCAACTGCAGAGCCGGCAACCAAAGTCCTGGATTAGACTCTGCAGCCAATTGGAGCTGGATTCAGTCTCTCACTAGGCCTCAGTTCGCAGGGACGACTAGTAAGGTCCTCTTCTAATGTCGGCCATAAGCAGAAGGGAAAAGGGACAAAGGGACAAGATCCTCGTGATCTCCCACTTTATAAGAAGTATTCACATGAATGGAATGTTATACACAGTTGGTCAGTTTCTTGGTCACTTGCTTCTCGCCGCCCCTCTCGCGAGATGTCCATACCTGCTTATCAATAGGTTTGCATTCCACTGCTAGGTTTACCAAAACATGTGTCTGGTTCTCCAGGAAAATGCAGTTAATATGAAGGCTTTAGCTGACAGGCAAATTCACTAAAAGAGAAACTTGTTTGTAGCAAAAACAGGACAGACACACACACTGTACAATAGGGTTTGTTACACACATGCTGTCCAATGGGGATTTTGACACGCACACTGTCCAATGGGGTTTGTCACACACACAAGCTGTCCAATGGTGTTTGTGACACACACGCTGTCCAATGGGGTTTGTGAGACACACGCTGTCCAGGTGAGTCTTTGACACAAACAATGTCGAATGGGGTTTGTGACACACACGCTGTCCAATGGGGATTGTGACAAACACACTGTCCAATGGGGGTTGTGAAACACACACTGTCCAATTGGGCTTGTGACACACACACTCTGTCCAATGGGGTTTGTGACACACACACTCTCTTCAATGGGGGTTGAGAACACACACGCCGTCAAGTGGGGTTTGTGACACACACACTGTGCAATAGGGTTTGTGACACACACACGCTATACAATGGGGTTTGTGACACATAAACTTTCCAATGAGTTTGTGACGCACACACTCTGTCCCATGTGGCTTGTGACACACACTCTGTCCAATGGGGTTTGTGACACACACACTGTTCAATGGGGATTGTGACACACACAGGCTGTCCGATGGGGTTTGTGAAACACACACTGTCTAATTGGGTTTGTGACACACACGCTGTCCAATGGGGATTGTGACACGCACACTGTCCAGGGGGGTTTGTGACACACAGGGTGTCAAATGAGTCTTGTGACACACACACTGTCCAGGGGGGTTTGTGACACGCACACTGTCCAATAGGGTTTGTGACACACACATGCTATCCAATGGGGTTTGTGACACACATACTTTCCAATGGGTTTTGTGACACACACGCGCTCTCTAATGGGGTTTTTGACACATACACTTTCCAATGGGGTTTGTGACACAGAAAATCTCCAGGGGTGTTTGTGACACACACACTGTCCAGAGGGGTATGTGACACACACACCGTCCAATGGGGCTTGTGACACGCACACTGTCCAGTGGGGATTGTGACACACACACTGTACAATAGGGTTTGTTACACACATGCTGTCCAATGGGGATTTTGACACGCACACTGTCTAGGGGGTTTTGTTACATACCACTGTCCAATGGGGTTTGTGACAAACACGCTGTCCAATGGTGTTTCTGAGACACACGCTGTTCAGGTGAGTTTTTGACACACACACTGTCCAATGGGGGTTGTGACACACACAATGTCCAATTGGGCTTGTGACGCACACACTCTGTCCAATGGGGTTTGTGACACACACACTCTGTCCAATGGGGGTTGTGAACACACACGCTGTCCAGTGGGGTTTGTGACACGCACACTGTCCAGTAGGGTTTGTGACACTGTCACAGAGCAACCCACAGATCAATTTTAGGGACCACAAGGTCCAAAACCAACTTTTATTAGACCAGCGAGGCACAGGGTTTTAGCACTCCGAATGTGACTTAAATACAGGTTCGGATATCAGTGGAGGAAATTATTGAGAGGGGCAGCCACTAATACAACAGGAGGTCCACAGAGTGCATGCACGTGGCTTCACCAAAACAATGCCGGAGCCGTCCCCGAGTCCCGGAGGAGTACACACTTGCCTAAGCACGGTGTGGGATTATTTTTATAGAGATACACGTACTCGCAGTGAGTACGGAAAGTGTGCACTCGCGATGTTGCGAGAGTAAATTTATATTACGCTCGCAGTCCTGCGAGAGTTATTTTACACGTGCAAATGTGCACGGAATCCTACACGTGCTTATGTGGAAGCACGGGAGGAAAATATACTCGTGATTGTGCGAGGGGCTCTCGGCGGCCACTCGCGATTGTGCGAGGAAATAAAGTACTTGTGCAAGTGTGCACAGAAAGAAAATATACTCGCAATCCTGCGAGAAGTTTTACTTACACCGTGGCGGCGAGGCAAGCGGAGTCTCCATCCCGGGGAGGGGGGCTCTCGTGGCGGCAGTGGCTAAGCTCGTGCTCCAAGAGACCCGCGGCAATGGGCGGAGTCTCGACGAGAGTCCCGTTTTGTTATCTGATCAGACCTGACTGTAGGCATTGTATAAGCTTCTCTGCACCCCCCACACTGAGTGTGGGTGCCCCTGAAGCCCTCAAACATCCCCCACACTGGGCGCGGCCCAGTGTGCCTTGGCACTCCCTTCTGCTAATGTCCCAGGAGCCAGGGTGCTCTGGGCCAAACAAAAGAAGCTGCTAGCCTCAAATAGCAGAGAAAGGGGAAGATGTGCCATATTAAAAGAGGGAGGGGGGTTGCCATCTGCCACAGACACACACACGCTATCCAATGTGGTTTGTGACACTTACGCTTTCCAATGGGTTTGTGATGCACACACTCTGACTATGTGGCTTGTGACATACTCTCTGTAAAATGGGAATTGTCAGACACACACGATTTCAAATGGGGTTCGTGACACACACACTGTCTAATGGGGATTGTGACACACACGCTGTCCATTTGGGTTTGTGACACACACACTCTGTCCAATGGGGTTTATGACACACACATGCTATCCAATGGAGTTGTGACACATACAATTTCCAATGGGGTTTGTGACACAGAAAATCTCCAGGGGTGTTTGTGACACACACAGTGTCCAGAGGGGTATGTGACACACACACCGTCCAATGGGGTTTGTGAAACAAACACTCTCCGTCAGGGTTTGCAACATACACAAGGTCCAATGGGTTTTATGACACACACGCTGTCCAATGGTGTTTGTAACACACACGCTGTCCAGTAGGGTTTGTAACACACACACTGTCCAATGGGGATTGTGACACACAAACCCTGTCCCATGGGATTTGTGACACGCATGCTTTCCAATGGATTTTGTGATACACACTATCTCCAGTCGGTTTTGTGACATACACACTGTCCAATGGGGTTTGTGACAAACACACTGTCCAGGGGGGTTTATGACACACACACTGTCCAATGGGATTGTGACACACACGCTGTCCAATGGGGATTCTGACACATAAACTGTCAAGGGGGGTTTGTGACACACACACTCTCCAATTGTGTTTGTGACACCCACAGTGTCCAATTGTGTTTGTGACACCCACACTGTCCAATTTTGTTTGTGACGCACACGCTGTCCAATGGGGTTTGTGACACAAACGCTCTCCAGGTGAGTTTGTGAGACACACACTGTGCAATGGGGTTTGTGACACAGAAACTCTCCAGAGGTGTCTGTGACACACACGCTGTCCAGAGGGGTTTGTGACACACACACTATCCAATGGATATAGCGACACACATTCTGTCCAATGGTGTTTGTGACACACACGTTGTCCAGGGGGGTTTCTGACACACACGATGTCCAATGGTGTTTGTGACACAAACACTCTGTCCAATGGGGTTTTTGACACACACATTCTGTCCAATGGGATTTGTGACATGCACACTGCCCAATGGGGATTGTGACACACACACTGTTCAATGGGGTTTGTGACACACACACTCTGTCCAATGGGGCTTGTGACACACACGCTGTTCAGGTGAGTTTGTGAGACACGCACTGTCCAATAGGGTTTTTGACACAGAGACTCTCCAGGGGTGTTTTTGACACACAGACTGTCCAATAGGGGTTGTGACACACACATGCTATCCAATGGGGTTTGTGACACACACACATAATCCAATGGGGTTTGTGACACACACACTGTCCAATGGGTCTTTTGACACACACACGCTGTCCGATGCGGTTTGTGACATGAACTCTGTCCAATGGGGTTTGTGACACCCAGGCTGTCCAATGCGGATTGTGACACACAGACTCTGTACAATGGGGGTTGTGACACACACTCTGTCTAGTGGGGTTTGTGACACACACACTGTCCAATGGTGTTTGTGACACATACACTGTCCAATGGGTTTTGTGATACACACACTGTCCAATGGGGTTTGTGGCACAAATGCTGTCCAATGGGGATTGTGACACATACGCTGTCCAATGGGGTTTATGACACAGACACGCTGTCTAATGGGGTTTGTGACACAAACACTGTCTAATGGGGTTTGTGACAGACATCATTTCCAATGGGGTTTTTTACACACACACTGTCCAATGGGCTTTGTGACACAAACACTGTCTAATGGGGTTTGTGACACACATCCTTTCCAATGGGGTTTTTTTCACACACACTGTCCAATGGGGTTTGTGACACAAACACTCTCCGTTGGGGTTTGCGACAGACACAAGGTCCAATGGGGTTTGTGACACACACGCTGTCCAATGGGAACAGAGACACTCACACTGTCCAGGGGGGTTTCTGACACACAAACTGTCCAATGGGGTTTGTAACACACACACTGTCCAGGGGGGATTGTGACGCACACGCTGTCTAATGGAGTTTGTGACACACACACTGTCCAATGGGGTTTGTGACCCAGAGGCTCTCTAGGGGTGTTTGTGACACACATGCTGTCCAGTGAGGTTTGTAACACACACACTCTCCAATGGGGATTGTGACACACACACGCAGTCCCATGGGGTTTGTGACACGCATGCTTTCCAATGGGGTTTGTGACACACACAGACACTGTCCAGTGGGGATTTTGACACACACACACTGTCCAACGGTGTTTGTGACACGCATGCTGCCCAAAGGGTTTTGTGACACACGCACTGTCCAGGGGGGTTTGCAACACACACATTCTCAGATGGGGATTGTGACACACACACACTGTCTATTGCGGTTTGTGACACACAAACGCTGTCCAATGGTGTTTGTGACACACACGCGATCAAAAGTGGTTTGTCACACACACAAACTGTTCGGGGGGTTTTGTGACACACGCTGTACAATGGGGTTTGTGACACACACACTTTCCAGGGGGGTTTGTGACACACACGCTGTCCAATGGGGACTGTGACACAAACACACGCTGCCAATGGGTTTGTGACACGCAAGCTGGCCAGTTGGTTTTGTAGACACATAGACTGTCCAATGGGTATTGTGACACACACACGATGCGCAAAGGGGTTTCTGATAAACACACTGCCTAACGGGGTTTGTGACAGACACGCTGTACAATGGGGATTGTAACACACACACGCTGTCCCATGGAATTTGTGACACGCATGCATTCCAATGGGTTTTCTGACACACAGGCTGTCCAGTGGGGTTTGTGACACACACGCTGTAAAATATGCTTTGTGACACACACACGCTATCCAATGGCGTTTGTGACACACACGCTGTCAAATGGGGTTTGTGACACACATGCTGTCCAATGGGGATTGTGACACACACACGCTCTCCAATGGGGTTTGTCACACAGACACTGTACAATGGGATTTGTGAAACACACACTGTGCAATGAGGACTGTGACACACACACGCTGTCCAAAGGTGTTTGTGACATGCATGCTGTCCAATGGGTTTTGTGACACACAAACTCGGTCAATTGGGGGTTGTGACACACAGGCTGTGCAGTGGGGTTTGTGACACACACACTGTACAGTGGGGTTTCTGACACACACACTTTCCAAAGGGGATTGTGACATGCACACGCTTCCCAATGAGTTTGTCACACCCAGTCTGTCCAATGGGGTTTGTGACAAACACACGCTGTACAATTCTGTTTGTAACACACACACTGTCCAATGGGGTTTATAACACACACACTGTCAAATGGTGTGTGTGACACACACACTCTGTCCAATAGGGTTTGTGACACACACGTTGTCCAATGGGGTTTGTGACACACACGCTGTCCAAAGGGGTTTGTGACACACATGCTGTCCAATGGGGTTTGTGACACACACACTTTCTTATGGGGTTTCTGACACACACACAGTCCAATGGGGATTGTGACACACATACGATGTCCAGTAGTGTTTGTGATACCCACGCTGTCCAATGGGGATTGTGACAAACACGCTGTCCAATGGTGTGTGTGACACACACACTCTGTCCAATGGGGTTTGTGACACACACGCTGTCCAATGGGGTTTGTGACACACACGCTGTCCAATAGTGTTTGTGTCACACACTCTGCCCCATTGGCTTTGTGACACACATACTGTCCAATGGGGATTGTGACATACACACTGTCCAATAGGATTTCTGACACACACACGCTATACAATGGGGTTTGTGAAACACAGACTTTCTAATGGGGTTTGTGAAACACACACGCAGTCCCATGGATTTGTGACACACACGTTGAACAACTGGGTTTGTTACACACACACTGTCCAATAGAGTTTGTGACACACACACGCTATCCAGTGGGGTTTGGAACACATAGACGGTCCAGCGGGCCTTGTGACACACACACTCTGTCCAATGGGCTTGTGACACACACGCTGTCCAATAGTGTTTGTGACACACACACTGCCCCATGGGGTTTGTGATACACACGCTGTCCAATGGGGTTTGTGACACACACACTGTCCAATGGGTTTTGTGACACACACGCTGTCCAATGGGGATTGTGACACACGCTCAACAATGGGGATTGTGACACACACAATGTCCATGCCGGTTTGTGACACACACACTGTCCAATGGGGATTGTGAGGCATACACTGTCCAATGGGGTTTCTCACAAACACTCTGACCAATGGGGTTTGTGAAAACACTCTATCCAATGGGTTTGTCACGCACACTCTGTCCAAAGGGTTTGTCCAATGGGGATTGTGACAAACACGCTGTAGAATGGGGTTTGTGACACACACACTCTGTCCAATGGGCTTGTGACACACACGATGTCCAATGGGGTTCGTGACAAACACTCTCTTCAATGGGGTTTGTGACACACACTCTGTCCAATGGGGATTGTGACAAACACTCTGTCCAATGGTGTGTGTGACACACACACTCTGTCCAATGGGGCTTGTGACACACACGCTGTCCAAAGGGGTTTGTGACACACGTGCTGTCCAATGGGGTTTGTGACACACACACTTTCTTATGGTGTTTGTGACACACACGCTATCCAGTGGGGATTGTGACACACATACGATGTCCAGTAGTGTTTCTGACACCCACGCTGTCCAATGGGGATTGTGACAAACACGCTGTCCAATGGTGTGTGTGACACACACACTCTGTCCAATGGGGTTTGTGACACACACGCTGTCCAAAGGCGTTTGTGACACACATGCTGTCCAATGGGGTTTGTGACACACACACTTTCTTATGGTGTTTGTGACACACACGCTATCCAGTGGGGATTGTGACACACATACGATGTCCAGTAGTGTTTGTGACACCCACGCTGTCCAATTGGGATTGTGACAAACACGCTGTCCAATGGTGTGAGTGACACACACACTCTGTCCAATGGGGTTTGTGACACACACGCTGTCCAATGGGGTTTGTGACACACACGCTGTCCAATAGTGTTTGTGACACACACTCTGCCCCATTGGCTTTGTGACACACATACTGTCCAATGGGGATTGTGACATACAAACTGTACAATAGTATTTGTGAAACAGGCACGCTATACAATGGGGTTTGTGAAACGCACACTTTCTCATGGGGTTTGTGAAACACACACGCAGTCCCACGGGATTTGTGACACACACGCTGAACAACTGGGTTTGTTACACACACACTGTCCAATAGTGTTTGTGACATACATGCTGTCCAGGGGGTTTTGTGAAACACACACTGTCCAATAGAGTTTGTGACACACACACGTATCCAGTGGGGTTTGGAACACATAGACTGTCCAGCGGGCCTTGTGACACACACACTCTGTCCAATGGGCTTGTGACACACACGCTGTCCAAAGGGGTTTGTGACACATACACTGTGCAATGGGGTTTCTCCAAAACACTCTGTCCAATTGGGTCTGTGAAAACACACTATCCAATGGGGTTTGTCACACACACTCTGTCCAATGGGGTTTGTGACACACACGTTGTCCAATGGGGATTGTGACAAACACGCTGTAGAATGGGGTTTGTGACACACACACTCTGTCCAATAGGCATGTGACACACATGCTGTCCAACGGAGTTCGTGACACACACTCTGTCCAGTGGGCTTTGTGAAACACACACTGTCCAAAGGTGTTTGTGACACACATGCTGTCCAATGGGTTTGTGACACACACACGCTGTGCAATGGTGTTTGTAGACAAACACACAGTCCAGGAGTGTTTGTGACGCACACGCTGTCCCATGGGGTTTGTGACACACACACTGTGCAATGAGGATTGTGACACACACATGCTGTCCAAAGGTGTTTGTTACATGCATGCTGTCCAATGGGTTTTGTGACACACGCACTGTCCAATGGGGTTTGTGACACACACACACTGTCCAATGATGTTTGTGACACACACGCTGTCCAATGGTGTTTGTGACACATACGCTGGCCAATGGGGATTGTGACAGACACACTGTCAAATGGGGTTTGTGACACACACACACTGTCCAATGGTGTTTGTGACACACACGCTGTCCAATGGTGTTTGTGACACACACGCTGTCCAATGGGGTTTGTGACACACACTCTGTCCAATGGGGTTTGTGACACACACACACTGTCCAATGGTGTTTGTGACACATACACTGGCCAATGGGTTTTGTGACACACACTCTGTCCAAAGGGCTAGTGACACACACGCTGTCCAATGGGGTTTGAGACACACTCACTGACTAGGGGGGTTTGTGACACACACAGGCTGTTAAATGGGGCTTGTGACACACACGCTGTCCAATGGAATTTGCGACATACACTGTCCAGGTGGGTTTCTGACACTCATGATCTCCAATGGGGATAGTGACACACATGCTGTCCAATGGGGTTTGTGACACACAAACTTTTTTATGAGGTTTGTGACACACACGCTTTACAGTGGGTTTTGTGACACACACACAGTCCAATGGTGTTTCTGACACATACGCTGGCCAATGGGGATTGTGACACACACACTGTCCAATGGGGTTTGTGACACACACGCTGTCCAATGGTGTTTGTGACACATACGCTGGCCAATGGGTTTTGTGACACACACTCTGTCCAAAGGGCTAGAGACACACACGCTGGCCAATGGGGTTTGAGACACACTCACTGACTAGGGGGGTTTGTGACACACACAGGCTGTTAAATGGGGCTTGTGACACACACGCTGTCCAATGGAATTTGCGACATACACTGTCCAGGTGGGTTTCTGACACTCATGATCTCCAATGGGGATAGTGACACACATGCTGTCCAATGGGGTTTGTGACACACAAACTTTTTTATGAGGTTTGTGACACACACGCTTTACAGTGGGTTTTGTGACACACACACAGTCCAATGGTGTTTCTGACACATACGCTGGCCAATGGGGATTGTGACACACACACTGTCCAATGGGGTTTGTGACACACACGCTGTCCAATGGTGTTTGTGACACATACGCTGGCCAATGGGTTTTGTGACACACACTCTGTCCAAAGGGCTAGAGACACACACGCTGGCCAATGGGGTTTGTGACACACACACTGTCCAATGGGTTTTTGTAACACACACACTCTGACCAGTGGGGCTTATGACACATACGCTGTCCAACAGATTTTGTGACACACACGGTGCCAATAGGTTTTGTGACACACACACTGTCCAATGGGGATTTGTGACACATACACTGTCCAACGGGTTTTGCGACACACACACACTGTCCAATGGTGTTTGTGACACACACGCTATCCAATGGGGTTTGTGACACGAATGATGTCCAACGGGGTTTGTGACACACACAGGCTGTTCAATGGATTTTGTGACACACAGGCTGTCCAATGGGATTTGCGACACACACTGTCCAGGTGGGTTTCTGACACACATGATCTCCAATGGGGATTGTGACACACATGCTGTGCAATGGGGTTTATGACACACACACTGTGTCCAATGGGGTTTGTAGACAAACACACAGTCCAGGGGGGTTTGTGATGCACACGCTGTCCCATGGGGTTTTTGACACACACACTGTGCAATGAGGATTGTGACACACACATGCTGTCCAAAGGTGTTTGTTACATGCATGCTGTCCAATGGGTTTTGTGACACACGCACTGTCCAATGGGGTTTGTGACACACTCACACTGTCCAATGATGTTTTTGACACACACGCTGTCCAATTGTGTTTGTGACACATACGCTGGCCAATGGGGATTGTGACAGACACACTGTCAAATGGGGTTTGTGACACACACTCTGTCCAATGGGGTTTGTGACACACACACACTGTCCAATGGTGTTTGTGACACATACACTGGCCAATGGGTTTTGTGACACACACTCTGTCCAAAGGGCTAGTGACACACACGCTGTCCAACGGGGTTTGAGACATACACTGTCCAGGTGGGTTTCTGACACTCATGATCTCCAATGGGGATAGTGACACACATGCTGTCCAAAGGGGTTTGTGACACACACACTCTGTCCAAATGGGTTTGTAGACAAACACACAGTCCAGGGTGGTTTATAACGCACACGCTGTCCAATGGGGATTGTGACACACACGCTGTCCAATGGGGATTGTGACACACACACGCTGTCCAATGGGCTTTGTGACACACACGCTGACCATTTGGGTTTGTTACACACACTGTCCAATGGTGCTTGTGACATGCATGCTGTCCAATGGGTTTCGTGACACACACTCTTACAAATGGCTAGTAACACACACGCTGTCCAATGGGGTTTGTGACACACACACTGACGAGGGGGGTTTGTGACACACACTGTCCAGGTGGGTTTCTGACACACATGCTCTCCAATGGGGATTGTGACACACACGCTGTCCAATGGGGTTTGTGACACACAAACTCGGTCTATTGGGGGTTGTGACACACACGCTGTCCAATGGGGTTCGTGACACACACACTGTCCAGCGGGGTTTGTGACGCACACAGTTTCCAAAGGGGTTTGTGACAAACACACGCTGTCCAATGCTGTTTGTAACACACACGCTGTCCAATGGGGTTTGTGACACGCACACTCTGTCCAATGGGGCTTATGACACATACGCTGTCCAACGGGTTTCGTGACACACAGACTGCCAGTAGGGTTTGTGACACACACACTGTCCAAAGGGCTTCGTGACACACACTCTGTCCAATGGGGTTTGTGACACACACGCTGTCCAATGGGGTTTGTGACACACACACTAAGTAAAATGGTGTTTGTGACACCCAGACTGTCCATTGGGGATTGTGACAAACACGCTGTCCAATGGTGTTTTTGACACACACACTCTGTCCAGTGGGGTTTGTGACACACACGCTGTGCATTGGGTTTGTGACACAGACGCTGTCCAATAGAGTTTGTGACACACACACGCAATACAATGGGGTTTGTGAAACGCACACTTTCTCATGGGGTTTGTGAAACACAAACGCTGTCCCATGGGGATTGAGACACACACGCTGTCCAGGGGGTTTTGTGACACACGCACTCTGTCCAATGGGCTTGTGATACACACGCTGTCCAATAGTGTTTGTGACGCACACTCTGCCCCATGGGGCTTGTGATACATACACTGTCCAATGGGGAGTGCGACACACACACACTGTACAATGGGGATTGTGACGCACACACTGTACAATGGGAATTGTGACACACACACTCTGTCCAATGGGGTTTGTGACACACACGATGTCCAATGGGGATTGTGACACACACGCTGTCCAATAGGGTTTGTTACACACACACTCTGTCCAGTGGTTCTTGTGACATACATGCTGTCCTATGGGGTTTGTGAAACACACAATCTGTCCAATGGGGCTCGTGACACACACGGTGTCCAGTGGGCTTTGTGACACACACGTTGTCCAATAGGGTTTGTGACGCACACACTGTACAATGGGAATTGTGACACACACACTCTGTCCAGTGGGCTTTGTGACATACACGCTGACCAATTGGGTTTGTTACACACACACTGTCCAATGGTGTTTGTGACACGCATGCTGTCAAATGGGTTTTGTGACACACACTCTGTACAATGGGCTGGTGACACACACGCTGTCCAATGGGGTTTGTGACACACACACTGACCATGGGGGTTTGTGACACACACAGGCTGTTCAATGGGGTTTGTGACACACACGCTATCCAAAGGGGTTTGAGACACAAACACTTTCCAATGGGGTTTGTGACACACACACGCTGACCCATGGGGTTTGTGACACAAACGCTCACCAATTGGGTTTCTTACACACACACACACAATGGGGTTTGTAGACAAATACACAGTCCAGGGGGGTTTATAACGCACACGCTGTCCAATGGGGATTGTGACACACACGCTGACCAATTGGGTTTGTTACACACACTGTCCAATGGTGCTTGTGACATGCATGCTGTCCAATGGGTTTTGTGACACACACTCTGTCCAAAGGGCTAGTGACACACACGCTGTCCAATGGGGTTTGTGACACACACACTGAGCAGGGGGGTTTGTGACACACACAGGCTGTTCAATGGATTTTGTGACACACAGGCTCTCCAATGGGATTTGCGACACACACTGTCCATGTGGGTTTCTGACACGCATGATCTCCAATGGGGATTGTGACACACACACGCTGTCCAATTGGCTTTGTGACACACACGCTGACCAATTGGGATTGTTACACACACTGTCCAGTTGTGTTTGTGACACGCATGCTGTCCAATGGGTCTTGTGACATACACTCTGCCCAATGGGCTGGTTACACACACGCTGTCCAATGGGGTTTGTGACACACACACTGACCAGGGGGGTTTGGGACACATACAGGCTGTTCAATGGGGTTTGTGACACACACGCTGACCAGTTGGGTTTGTTACACACACACAGTCCAATGGTGTTTGTGACACGCATGCTGTCCTATGGGCTTTGTCCCACACACTCTGTCCAATGGGGAATGTGACAAACATGCTGTCCAGTGGTGTGTGTGACACACACACTCTGTCCAATGGGGTTTGTGACACACACTCTGTCCAATGGGGTTTGTGACACACACACTGTCCAATAGTGTTTGTGACACACACGCTGTCCAGTGGGTTTTGTGACACACACACTCTCCAATAGCGTTTGTGACACACACACGCTATCCAATGGGGTTTGTGACACACACGCTGACCAGCTGGGTTTGTTACACACACTCTGTCCAATGGTGTTTGTGACACGCATGCTATCCAATGGGTTTTGTCCCACACACTCTGTCCAATGGGGATTGTGACAAACACGCTGTCCAATGTTGTGTATGACACACACATTCTGTCCAATGTGGTTTGTGACACACACGCTGTCCAATGGGGTTTGTGACACACACACTGTCCAAAGGGGTTTGTGGAACACATTCTGTCCAATGGTGTTTGTGACACAGACACTTTCATATGGGGTTTGAGACACACACTGTCCAATGGGGTTTGTGACACACACACTGTCCAATAGTGTTTGTGACACACACGCTGTCCAGTGGGTTTTGTGACACACACACTGTCCAATAAGGTTTGTGACACACACACGCTATCCAATGGGGTTTGTCACACGCACGCTGACCAGCTGGGTTTGTTACACACACTCTGTCCAATGGTGTTTGTGACACGCATGCTGTCCAATGGGGTTTGTCCCACACACTCTGTCCAATGGGGTTTGTGACACACACGCTGTCCAATGGGGTTTGTGCCACACACACTGTCCAAAGGGGTTTGTGGAACACATGCTGTCCAATCGTGTTTGTGATACAGACACTTTCATATGGGGTTTGAGACACACACTGTCCAAAGGGGTTTGTGACACAGAAGCTGTCCAATGGGGTTTGTGACACACACACATTCTTATGAGGTTTGTGACACACACGCTATACAGTGGGTTTTGTGACACACACATTCCAATGGTGATTGTGACTCACACACGATGTCCAATGGTGTTTGTGACACATACGCTGGCCAATGGGTATTGTGACAAACACGCTGTCCGATGGTGTGTGTGACACACACACTCTTTCCAATGTGGTTTGTGACACACACGCTGTCCAATAGTGTTTGTGACACACACGCTGTCCAGTGGGTTTAGTCACACACTCGCTAACCTATTGAGTTTGTGACACACACACTATCCAATGGGGTTTGTGACACACACGCTTTCCAATGGGGTTTGTGACAAACACAGGCTGTCCCATGGGTTTTTGACACACACGCTGACCAATTGGGTTTGTTACACGCACACTGTCCAATGGTGTTTGTGACATGCATGTTGTCCAAAGGGTTTTGTTACACACACTCTGTCCAAAGGGCTAGTGACATACACGCTGTCCAATGGGGTTTGTGACACACACACTGACCAGGTTGGTTTGTGACACACAGAGGCTGTTAAATGGGGTTTGTAATACACACGCTGTCCAATGGGATTCGCGACACACACTGTCCAGGTGGGTTTCTGACACACATGTTTTCCAATGGGGATTGTGACACACATGCTGTCCAATGGGGTTTATGACACACACACTCTGTCCAATGGGGTTTGTAGACAAACACACAGTCCAGGGGCGTTTGTGACGCACACGCTGTCCCATGGGGTTTGTGAACACACACACTGTGCAATGAGGATTGTGACACACACATGCTGTCCAAAGGTGTTTGTTACATGCATGCTGTCCAATGGGTTTTGTGAACACACGCACTGTCCAATGCGGTTTGTGAGACACACGCTGTCCAATGGGGTTTGTGACACACACACTGTCCTGTGGCGTTTGTGACACACAAAGTTTCCAAAGGTGTTTGAGAGACGCACACGTTTCCCAACGAGTTTGTCACACCCACTCTGTCCAAAGGGGTTTGTGACATGGATGCTGTCCAATGGGGTTTGTGACACACACTCTGTCCAATGGTGTTTGTGACACACACGCTGTCCAATGGGTTTTCTAACAGAGACACTGTCCAGGGGGGTTTGTGACACACACACTGTCCCATTGGTTTTGTCACACACACTCTGTCGAATCGGGATTGTGACACACAGTGTCCAATGGGGTTTGTGACACACACACTTTCCAATGATGTTTGTGACACACACCCCATCCAACGGGTTTTGTGACACACACACTGTGTAGGGGAGTTTGTGACACACACACTTTCCCATGGGTTTTGTCACACACACTCTGTCGAATGGGGACTGTGACACACACTGGGCAATGGGTTTTGTGACAAACACACTGTTCAATGGGTTTTGTGACACACACGCTGTCAAATGAGGATTGTGACACACACGCTCACCAATGGGGTTTCTCACAAAAACTCTGTCCAATGGGATTTGTGACACACACTCTGTCCAATGGCGTTTGTAACACACGCTCTGTCCAATGGGGAATATGTATAACACGCTGTACAATGGTGTGTCTGACACACACAGTCTGTCCAATGGGGTTTGTGAGACACACGCTGTCCAATGGGGTTTGTGACACATACACTGTCCAAAGGGGTTTGTGACACACATGCTGTCCAATGGGGTTTGTGAAACACACACTTTCTTATGGGGTTTGTGACACACACGCTATACAGTGGGTTTTGTGACACACACACAGTCTAATGGGGATTGTGATACACACACGATGTCCAATGGTGTGTGTGACACACACACTCTGTCCACTGGGGTTTGTGACACAAACGTTGTTCAATAGTGTTTGCGACACACACGCTGTCCAGTGGGTTTTGTGACACACACACTGTCCAATAGGGTTTGTGACACACACAAGCTATCCAATGGGGTTTGTGACACAAACGCTGAACAATTGGGTTTGTTACACACACTCTGTCCAATGGGTTTTGTGACACACCCTCTATCCAATGGGGTTTGTCACAAACACGCTGTCCAATGGGAATTGTGACACACACGCTGTAGAATGGGGTTTGTGACACACACACTCTGTCCAATGGGCTTGTGACACACACGCTGTGCAATGGGGTTCGTGACACAGACTCTGTCCATTGGGGTTTGGGACACACACACTGTCCAATGGGGATTGTGACAAACACGCTGTCCTATGGGGTTTGTTACACACACTTTGTCCAATGGTACTTGTCACACACACGCTGTCCTATGGGGTTTGTGGAACACACAATCTGTCCAATGGGGTTCGTGACACAGACGATGTCCAGTGGGGTTTGTGACACACAGACTGTCCAATAGGGTTTGTGACGCACACACTGTCCAATGGGAATTGTGACACATAGACTCTGTCCAATGGGTTTTGTGACACACACTCTGTCCAATGGGCTGGTGACACACACGCTGTCCAATGGGGTTTGTGACACACACACTGGCAAGTGGGGTTTGTGACACATACAGGCTGTTCAATGGTGTTTATGACACACACACTCTGTCCAATGGTGTTTGTGACAAACACACAGTCCAATTGGGTTTCTCACGGACACGCTGTCCAATGGGGTTTGTGACACATACGCTGTCCAATGAGGATTGTGACACACACACGCTGTCCAATGGGGTTTGTCACACAGACACTGTACAGTGGGGTTTGTGACACACACACTATGCAATGTGGATTGTGACACACACACGCTGTCCAAAGATGTTTGTGACATGCGTGCTGTCCAAAGGTTTTTGTGACACACAAACTCGTTCAGTTGGGGGTTGTGACACACACGCTGTCCAATGGGGTTCGTGACACACAGGCTGTCCAGTGGGGTTTGTGACAGACACACTTTCCAAAGGGGATTGTGACATTCACACGCTTCCCAATGGGGTTTGTGACACCCAATCTGTCCAATGGGGTTTGTGACAAATACACGCTGTCCAGTGCTGTTTGTAACACATACGCTGTCCAATGGGGTTTGTGACACACACACTGTCCAATGGGTTTTTGTAACACATACACTCTGTCCAATGGGGCTTATGACACATACGCTGTCCAACGGGTTTCATGACACACACACTGCTAATAGGGTTTGTGAACACACACACTGTCCAATGGGGATTGTGACACACACACTGTCCAATGGGGTTTCTGACACACACTCTGTCCAATGGGGTTTGTGACATGGATGCTGTCCAATGGGGATTGTGACAAACACGCTGTCCAATGGTGTGTGTGACACACAGACTCTGTCCAATGGGGTTTGTGACACACACACTGTCCAAAGGGGTTTGTGCCACACACGCTTTACAGTGGGTTTTGTGACACACACACTGTCCAATGGAGATTGTGACACACACACGATGTCTAATGGTGTTTGTGACACACACGCTGTCCAATGGGGATTGTGACAAACACGCTGTCCAATGGTGTGTGTGACACACACACTCTGTCCAATGGGGTTTGTGACACACACACTGTCCAGTGGGGATTGTGACATACACACTGTCCAATTGGGTTTGTGACACACACACGCTATACAATGGGGTTTGTGAAACGCACACTTTCTCATGGGGTTTGTGACACACACGCTGAAGAATTGTGTTTGTTACACACACACTGTCCAATGGTGTTTGTTACACGCATGCTGTCCAAGGGGTTTTGTGAAACACACACTGTCCAATAGGGTTTGTGACACACACACGCTATCCAATGGGGTTTGTGACACATAGACTGTCCAGTGGGCCTTGTGACACACACACTCTATCCAATGGGCTTGTGACACACACGCTGTCCAATAGTGTTTGTGACACACACTCTGCCCCATGGGGTTTGTGACACACACGCATTCCAATGGGGTTCGTGACACACACTCTGTCCAGAGGGGTTTGTGAAACACACACTGTCCTATTGGGTTTGTGACACACACGCTGTCCAATGGGGATTGTGACAAACACGCTGTAGAATGGGATTTGTGACACACACAGTCTGTCCAATGGGCTTGTGACACACACTCTGTCCAATGGGGTTCGTGACACACACTCTGTCCAGTGGGGTTTGTGACACACACACTGTCCAAAGGGGTTTGTGGCACACATGCTGTCCAATGGGGTTTGTGACACACACACTGTCCAATGGGGTTATGACACACACGCTGTCCAATGGGGTGGGTGACTACACACATGCTGTCCAATGGGGTTTGTGACACACACACACTGTCCAATGGGGTTATGATACACACGCTGTCCAATGGGGTGGGTGACTACACACACGCTGTCCAATGGGGTTAGTGAGACAAACGCTGTCCAATGGGTATTGTGACAAACACGCTGTGCAATGGAGTTTGTGACACACACACTCTGTCCAATGGGTCTTGTGACATACATGCTGCCCAATGGGGTTCGTGACACACACGCTCTAAGTGGGGTTAGTGACACACACACTGTCCAATAGAGTTTGTGACACACACGCTATCCAATGTGGTTTGTGACACACACACTTTCTTATGGGTTTTGTGACACACACGCTATACAACGGGTTTTGTGACACACACACTGTCCAATGGGGATAGTGACACACACATGATGTCCAATGGTGTCTGTGACACACACGCTGTCCAATGGGGTTTGTGACACGCACACTTTCTCATGGGGTTTGTGACACACACGCTGTCCCATGGGGTTTCTGACACACACGCTGAACAATTGTGTTTGTTATACACACACTGTCCAATGGTGTTTGTGACACGCATGCTGTCCAGTGGGTTTTGTGACACACACACTGTCCAATAGGGTTTGTGACAGATATACGCTATCCAATAGGGATTGTGACATGCACACTTTCTCATGGGGTTTGTATACACACACACGCTGTCCCATGGGGTTTGTGACACACATGCTGTCCAATGGGGTTTGTTACACACACAATGTCCCATGGGTTTGTGAACACGCAGGCTGTCCAGTGGGTTTTGTGACACACAAGCTATCCAATAGGGTTTGTGACACACACACGCTATCCAATGGGGTTTTTGACACACACACTGTCGAAAGGGGTTTGTGACAAAAACGCTGTCCAATGGGTATTGTGACACACACGCTCTACCAATGGGGACTGTGACACACACCATGTCTATGCCGGTTTGTGTCACACACACTGTCCAATGGGGTTTGTGACACATACACTGTCCAATGAGATTTCTCACAAACACTCCGTCCAATGGGGTTTGTGACACACACTCTATCCAATGGGGTTTGTGACAAACACGCTGTAGAATGGGGTTTGTGACACATACACTGTCCAATGAGATTTCTCACAAACACTCCGTCCAATGGGGTTTGTGACACACACTCTATCCAATGGGGTTTGTGACAAACACGCTGTAGAATGGGGTTTGTGACACACACACTCTGTCCAATGGAGTTCGTGACACACACGCTGTCCATTGGGGATTGTGACAAACACGCTGTAGAATGGGGTTTGTGACACACACTCTCTGTCCAATGGGCTTGTGACACACACGCTGTCCAATGGCATTCGTGACATAGACTCTGTCCAGTGGGGTTTGTGACACACACACTGTCCAAAGGGGTTTGTGACACACATGCTGTCCAATGGTGTGTGTGACTACACACACGCTGTCCAATGGGGTTTGTGACACACATACGCTGTCCAATGGGTCTTGTGACATACACGCTGCCCAATGGGATTCGTGACACACACGCTGTAAGTGGGGTTAGTGACACACACACTGTCCAATAGGGTTTGTGACACACACACGCTATCCAATGGGGTTTGTGACACACACACTTCCTTATGGGGTTTGTGACACACACGCTATACAATGGGTTTCATGACACATACACTGTCCAATGGGGATTGTGACACACACACGCTGTCCAATAGGGTTATGACACACACGCTGTCCAGTGGTGTGTTTGACACACACACTCTGTCCAATGGGGATTGTGACAAACACGCTGTCCAATGGAGTTTGTGACGCATACACTCTGTCCAATGAGTCTTGTGACACAGATGGTGCCCAATGGTGTTCGTGACACACATGATGTAAGTGGGGTTAGTGACACACACACTGTCCAATAGGGTTTTATGACAAACAAACGCGATCCAATGGGGTTTGTGACACACACACTTTCTTATGGGGTTTGTTACACACACGCAATACAATCGGTTTTGTGACACACAAACTGTCCAATAGGGGTTGTGACACACACATGATGTCCAATGGTGTCTGTGACACACACGCTGAACAATTGGGTTTGTTACACACACACAGTAAAATGGTGTTTGTGACACGCATTCTGTGCAGTTGGTTTTGTGACACACACAAGCTATCCAATGGGGTTTGTGACACGCACACTTTCTCATGGGGTCTGTAACACACAAACGCTGTCCCATGGGGTTTGTGACACATACGCTGAACAATTGGGTATGTTACACACGAAATGTCCAATGGGTTTGTGAACAAGAATGCTGTCCAGTGGGTTTTGTGAAACATGCACTATCTAATAGGGTTTGTGACACACACACGCTATACAATGGGGTTTGTGACACACACACTGTCCAACGGGGTTTGTGACACACACGCTGTCGAGTGGGGTTTGTGACACACTCACTGTCCAAGAGGGTTTCTGACAAACACACGCTATCCAATGGGGTTTGTGACACACACACTTTCTAATGGGGTTTGTGACAAACACGCTATACAATTCCTTTTGTGACACACACTGTGTCCAATGGCGTTTGCGACACACAGACACTGTCCAATGGGGATTGTGAGACACACACACGATCCAATGGGTTTTGTGACACACACAATGTCCAATGGGGTTTGTGACAAACATGCTGTCAAATGGGGTTTCTCACACACACTTTGTCCAACGGGGATTGTGACGCACACTCGCTGTCCAATGGTGTTTGTGACACAGACACTGTCCAATGGGGTTTGTGAACACACACACACTGTCCAATGGTGTTTGTGACACACACGCTGTCCAATGGGGTTTGTGACCCACACTCTGTCCAATAGGGATTGTGATACACACACGATGTCCAATGGTGTTTGTGACACATACGCTGTCCAATGGGGTTTGAGACACACGCTCTGTCCAATGGGGTTTGTCACACACACTCTATCAAATGGGGATTGTGACACACACACGCTGTCGAATGGGGTTTTTGACACATCCACTGTCCAATGAAATTTGTGACACACACACTGTACAATGGGAACTGTGACACACGCACGCTGTCCAATGGTGTATGTGACACACACACTGTCCAACGGGTTTCGTGACACACACACTGTCAATAGGTTTTGTGACACACACACTGTCCAAAGGGGATTGTGACACACACACAGTCCAATGGGGTTTGTGACACACACTCTGTCCAATGGGGTTTGAGACACACGCTCTGTCCAGTGGGATTTGTGACACACACACCTTCCAATGGGGTTTGTTCCACACACGCTGTACAATGGGGACTGTGACACACACACGCAATCCAAAGGGGTTTGTTAAACAAACACTTTCCAACGGGGTTTGTGACACACACTCTCTGTCCAATGGTGCTTGTGACACACACGCTGTCCCAAGGGGTTCGTGACACACTCGCTGTCCAGTGAGTTTTGTGACGCGCACATTCTGACCAAAGGGCTTGTGACACACACGCTGTCCAATAGTGATTGTGACACACACACTGTCCAAAGGGGTTTGTGACACACACGCTGTCCAGTGGGGTTTGTGATACACACGCTGTCCAATGGGGTTTGTGACAAACACACGCTGTCTAATTGTGTTTATGACACGCATGCTGTCCAATGGGGTGTGTGACACACACACTGTCCATGGGTGTTTGTGACACACACACTGTGTCCAATGGGGTTTGTGACACACACACTGTCCAGGGGAGTTTGTGAAACACACACTGTACATGGGTTTGTGTCACACACACTCTGACCAATGGAGTTTGTAACACACACACTTTCGATTGGGGTTTGTGACAAACACGCTATACGATGGCTTTTGTGACACACCCTCTGTCCAATGGTGTTTGTGACACACAGACACTGCCCAATAGGGATTGTGACACAAACACACAGTCCAATGGGGTTTGTGACACACACACTGTCCAATGGGGTTTGTGTCACACACTCTGTCCAATGGGGTTTGTGACACACACACACTGTCCCATGGGGATTGTGACACGCACTCGCTGTCCAATGGTGTTTATGACACAGATGCTGTCCAATGGTGTCTGTGACACACACGCTGTCCAGTGGGTTTTCTGACACACACACTGTCCAATGGGATTTGTGAACACACACACACTGTCCAATGGTGTTTGTGACACACACACTGTCCAATGGGAATTGTGACAAACACGCTGTCCAACGGGGTTTGTGACACACACATTCTGACCAAAGGGCTTGTGACACACACGATGTCCAATGGGGTTTGTGACACACACACTGTCCAAAGGGCTTTGTGACACACACGCTGTCCAGTGGGGTTTGTGATACACACGCTGTCCAATGGGGTTTGTGACAAACACACGCTGTCCAATTGTGTTTATGACACGCATGCTGTCCATAGGGGTGTGTGACACACACACTGTCCATGGGTGTTTGTGACACACACACACTGTGTCCAATGGGGTTTGTGACACACACACTGTCCACGGGAGTTTGTGAAACACACACTGTACATGGGTTTGTGTCACACACACTCTGACCAATGGAGATTGTAACACACACACTGTCCAATGGTGTTTGTGACACACACGCTGTCCAATGGGGATTGTGATACACACACGATGTCCAATGGTGTTTGTGACAAACACGCTGTCCAATGGGGTTTGTGACACACACAATGTCCAACAGGGTTTCTGACACACACACGCTATCCAATGGGGATTGTGACAAACAAACGCTGTCCAATGTGCTTTACGACACACACGCTCTCCAAGGGGTTTGCAACACACACACTGTCTAATGGCGTTTGAGACACACACACTCTGTCCATTGGGTATTATGACACACACGCTGTCCAATGGGTTTTGTGACACACACGCTGTCCAATGGGGTTTGTGACACACACACTCTGTCCAATGGGGTTTCTGACACACACACTGTCCAGGGGGGTTTGTTACACACACACTGTCCAATGGGGTTTGAGACACACACACTGTCCAATGGGGTTTCTCACAAACACTCTGTCCAATGGGTATTGTGACACACAGTCTGTCCAATGCGGTTTGACACACACGCTCTGTCCAGTGGGGTTTGTGACACACACACTTTCCAATGGGGTTTGTGACACACACGTTGTACAATGGGGATTGTGACACACACACGCTGTCCAATGGGGTTCGTGACACACATTCTGTCCAGTGGGTTTTATGACACACACTGTTCAATAGGGTTTGTGACACACAGACACTGCCCAATAGGAATTGTGACACACACACACGGTCCAATGGGGTTTGTGACACACACACTGTCCAATGGGGTTTGTGACACACACACTTTATAATGTGGTTTGTGACACACATGCTATACAATGGCTTTTTTGACACACACACTATCCAATGGGGATTGTGACACACACACTATGTCCAATGGTGTTTGTGACACACACACTTTCCAATGAGGTTTGTGATACACACACTTTGCAATGGGATTTGTGACACACACACGCTGTCCCATGGGGTTTGTGAAACACAGGCTGAACAATTTGGTTTGTGTCACACACAACTTCCAATGGGATTTGTGACACACACATTGTCCAATAGGGTTTGTGACACACACACGCTCTCCAATGAGGTTTGTGACACACACAATCTATTCAATGGGGATTGTGACACACACACTGTCCAATGGGGTTTGTGACACACATGCTCACCGATGGGGATTGTGAAGCAACCAATGTCCATGACAGTTTGTGACACACACACTGTCCAATGGGTCTGTGACACACAGTCTGTCCAACGGGGTTTGACACACACACTTTCCAATGGGGTTTGTGACACACACGCTCTACAATAAGGATTGTTACACACACATGCTGTCCAATGGGCTTCGTGACACACACTCTTTCCAGTGGGTTTTATGACACACACACTGTCCAATAGGTTTTGTGATACAAACACGCTATCCAAAGGGTTTGTGAACACAAACACTTTCCAATGGGGTTTGTGACACACACACTCTGTCCAATGGTGCTTGTGACACACACGCTGTCCAAAGGGTTTCGTGACACACACGCTGTCCAATAGTGAGTGTGACACACATGATGTCCAATGGGGTTTGAGAGACACAAACTGTCCAAAGCGTTCTGTGACACACACGCTGTCCAGAGGGGTTTGTGACACACACATTCTGTCCAATGTGTCTTGTGATACACACGCTGTCCAATGGGTTTTGTCACACACACGCTGTCCAATGGGGTTTGTGACACACACACTGTCTAATGGGGTTTGTGACACACACACGCTGTCCAATTGTGTTTGTGACACGCATGCTGTCCAATGGGGTTTGTGACACACACACTGTCTAATGGGGTTTGTGACACACACACTCTGTCCAATGGGGTTTGTGACACACACACTGTCCAGGCGAGTTTGTGACACACACACTGTCCAATGGGTTTTGTCACAAACACGCCGTCCAAAGGGATTTGTGACACACAGTCTTTCCAAAAGGTTTTGACACACACACTCTGTCCAGTGGGGTTTGTGGCACACAAACTTTCCAATTGGGTTTGTGACAGACATACTGTCCAATGGGTTTCGTGACACACACACTGTACAGTGGGTTTTATGACACACACACTGTCCAATAGGGTTTGTGACACACACTCGCTATCCAAAGGGGTTTGTGACACAAACACTTTCCAAAGGGGTTTGTGACACACACACTCTGTCCAATGGTGCTTTTTACACACACGCTGTCCAAAGGGGTTCGTGACACACAAATTGTCCAGTGGGTTTTGTGACACAGACACTCTGTCCAAAGGGCTTGTGACACACACGCTTTCCAATAGTGATTGTGACACACACGATGTCCAATGGGGTTTGTGACACACACACTGTCCAAGGGGGTTTGTGACACACAGAATGTCACAGAATCACACAGAATCACAGAATCGACTGGGTTGAAAGAGACCTCAGAGATCATCGAGTCCAACCCTTGGTCCAACTCTAGTCCGTTTACTAGATCATGGCACTAAGTGCCATGTCCAATCTCAGTTTAAAAACCTCTAGGGACGGCGAGTCCACTACCACCCTGGGCAGGCCATTCCTATGCCTGATCACTCTCTCTGTAAAGAATTTCTTTCTAATATCCAGCCTAAATTTCCCCTGGCAGAGTTTAAGCCCATGCCCCCTTGTCCTATTGCTAACTGCCTGGGAGAAGAGACCAATCCCCACCTGGCTATAACTTCCCTTCAGGTAGTTATAGAGAGTGATGAGGTCACCTCTAAGCCTCCTCTTCTCTAGACTAAACAACCCCAGCTCCCTCAGCCTCTCCTCATAGGTCTTATGTTCAAGTCCCTTCACCAGTCGTGTTGCTCTTCTCTGGACCCGCTCCAGCACTTCAATGTCTTTCCTGAACTGAGGGGCCCAGAACTGAACACAATACTCCAGGTGTGGCTTCACCAATGCAGAGTACAGGGGAAGGATCACTTCCCTTGTCCTGCTGACCATGCTGTTTTTGATACAGGACAGGATACCGTTGGCCTTCTTGGCCACCTGGGCACACTGTTGGCTCATGTTGAGCTTCCTGTCAATTAGCACCCCCAGGTCCCTTTCTGTCTGACTGCTCTCCAGCCACTCTGCGCCCAGCCTGTAGCGCTGCAGGGGGTTGTTGTGACCAAAGTGCAGCACCCGGCATTTGGCCTTATTGAACTTCATCCCATTGGAATCAGCCCATTTTCCCAGTCTATCCAGATCCCTCTGCAGAGCCCTCCTGCCTTCCAGGAGGTCGACACTCCCTCCCAACTTGGTGTCATCAGCAAATTTGCTGATGATGGTCTCAATCCCCTCATCTAAATCATCAATAAAGATGTTAAACAGGACTGGACCCAACACTGACCCCTGGGGAACACCACTAGTGACTGGCCGCCAGCTGGATGCAGCCCCATTCACCAGCACTCTCTGGGCCCGGCCCTCCAGCCAGTTCTTAACCCAGCGTAGAGTACACTTGTCCAAGCCATGGGCTACCAGCTTTTGCAAGAGTATATTATGGGAGACAGTGTCAAAGGCCTTGCTGAAGTCCAGATAGACCACATCCACAGCTTTCCCCTCATCCACCAGCTGGGTCACCTGATCATAAAAGGAGATCAGGTTGGTCAGACAGGACCTGCCCCTCCTAAACCCATGCTGGCTGGGTCTGATCGCTTGTCCATCCTGAAGGTGCTGTGTGATTCCATTCAGGATGATCTGCTCCATAACCCTACCAGGCACCGAGGTCAGGCTGACAGGCCTGTAGTTGCCAGGGTCAGCTCTGCAGCCCTTTTTGTGGACTGGGGTAACGTTGGCCAATTTCCAATCATATGGGACCTCCCCAGTGAGCCAGGACTGTTGGAAGATGATGGAGAGCGTCTTGGCAAGTTCTTCTGCTAGCTCCCTCATCACCCTAGGATGGATCCCATCTGGTCCCATAGACTTGTGAGGATCCAGATGGCTCAGTAAATCACCAACTATTTCCTCCTGGAATACAAGGGGCCTATTTGGCTTTCTATCTCTGCCAACCACCTCCAGAGATGAGTTGTCCTGAGGGCCACCTGTATTACTGGTAAAAACTGAGGCAAAGTAGGTATTAAGTACCTCAGCTTTCTCCTCATCTTTGTTAACTATATTTCCTTCAGAGTCCAACAGAGAATGGAGGTTTTCCTTGCCCCTCCTTTTGTTATTAACATATTTGAAGAAGGACTTTTTATTATCCCTGACAGAATTGGCCAAGTTAACTTCAAATTGCACTTTTGTTTCCCCGATCTTTTTTCTGCATGATCTAGCTATTTCCATAAATTCTTCATAAGTAGCCAGCCCTTTTTTCCACAGTCGGTAAAGTCTCTTTTTATTTCTGATTTCATTCAAAATCTCCCTGTTTAGCCAAGCCGGTTGTCTTCCCCGCCGGCTAGCCTTTCGGCACACTGGTATAGCCTGTTCCTGTGCACTCAAAACCACCTGCTTGAAGCATGTCCAACCCTCCTGGGCCCCCTTGTTTTTAAGCATTGTTTCCCAGGGTATGCTCTGAACTAGACTTCTGAATAGGCAAAAATCTGCCCTCCGGAAGTCCAGCATAGAGGTTTTGTTAATGGTTCTCCCTGCATCTCTGAGTATTGAAAATTCTATTATTTCATGGTCGCTATGCCCCAGGCGGCCTCCAACCACTACATCTCCCACCAGCCCTTCTCTGTTTGTAAACAGTAGGTCTAGCGGGGTCTTGCCCCTGGTGGGCTCATTTACCAGCTGATGAAGGAAATTGTCCTCTATACACTCTAGGAACTTCCTAGACTGCCTCTTCTGTGCAGTATTGAGCTCCCAGCAGATATCCGGCAGGTTAAAGTCACCCACAAGAACAAGGGCCGTCGATTTTGAGACATCTGCCAGCTGCTTGTAGAATAATTCATCTCCTTCATCGTCCTGGTTGGGTGGTCTGTAACAGACACCCACGAGGATGTCAGCCTTGTTGGACTTCCCCCTGATTCTGGTCCACAGGCACTCAACCTTGTCACTGCTGACCTCAAGTTTAACAGAGTCGAGTGACTCTCTAACATATAAAGCCACCCCTCCACCTCTCCTACCCTGCCTATCTTTTCTGAAGAGCTTGTAGACACACATAGCAGCACTCCAGTCATATGAGTCATCCCACCATGTTTCTGTGATGGCAACTATGTCATAGCTTTCCTGCTGCATGATGGCTTCCAGCTCCTCTTGTTTGTTGCCCATACTGCGTGCATTAGTGTACATGCACTTCAAGTGGGCTGCTGATTTCCCTCTTAATTTGGGCTTTCCATCCATAGGCTGATTTTTGGAGAGCCCAGTTTCAATCCCTTCCCCCTTCAAACCTAGTTTAAAGCCCTCCTGATCAGCCCTGCCAACTTATGGGCTATAGTCCTCTTGCTCTCCCTAGAAGGATGAAGCCCATCTGATTTGAGGAGACTGGGTACCACGGAGCTTGGCCCATGGTCAAAAAACCCAAAATTTTGACGGTGACACCAATCCTTAAGCCACCTGTTGATGAGATGGGCTTTTCTGCTCCTCTCTTTGTTTAGTTCCTCATCCATCCCAGCTAGCACAGGAACTGAGGCAAATATCACTTGTGCTCCCGTCCCATGAACTGACTGACCCAGTGCTTTAAAGTCCTTTTTAATTATCTTGATACTTCTTCTATTGATGTCCTCGCTGCCAGCTTGGACTACTAACAGGGGATAGTAGTCTGAGGGCTGAATTAGCTCTGGAAGTCTTCTATTAATGTCCCTCACCCTGGCCCCAGGAAGGCAGCAGACCTCCCTGTGGGATGGGTCTGGGCGACATATAGGGCCCTCTGTTCCCCTCAGAAGAGAGTCGCCGACTACTACCACTCTCCTTTTTTTTTTTCCTCTTACAGCTGCAGTTATGATTCTTTTTGTTGATGAGGTCCATCCAGAGGGCTCTCCAGGTGGATCTTCTTGGCTATCCTCTGCCTGATTTTCAGGGTCCAGGGCCTCATATCTATTTGTTAGGGGCACCAAGGGTGGTGATGGGGTTCGAGAGAGGGTTCTTTTACCTCTCCGATCAGGGACCTGTTTCCATTCCCCCCCATTAATTAGATCTGCTGTATCCGCCTTATGGCAGGAGGGACAAGGCTTTGCCATCTCCTGTTGCACACCCTTAGGAGTCAAAAGAGCCTGACCCCACCAGTCAATTTCTTCTTCACTCTCCCTAATGCTCCTTAGTCTCTCCACCTCTTCCGTAAGCTCTGCCACTAGGCACAATAAGTCATTCACCTGGTCACATCGTACACAGGTGCCTCCCATACCATTCTCGGATACTAATGCCAGGCACAGACACTCTGCGCTGCCAGGAGCCTGGGTGGCTGCATCCTTCTTGGCAGGTAGTGTCTGTGTAGACACACTCTTTGTATTAACGGCAGCAACAGCTTTCCTTTTTCTAGAAACCATTGCTACCCTTAGCTAAATTGGGGACAAGAAAACAAAATGTAACCCCGGACAAACTCACCTACAATAGCTACTTGTGTCCAGTCTACTTGCCCTGCCACACCCCAGTCTGTGTCACCAGCAACAAGTGAGAGGTCTAACAGCGAGGAGTGACAGAACCTCTGAGCCCTACTGCACGAGCAGCCCCAGTCGCTGCTGCAGCACCGTGTGGGTGGTGCTCACCTGCCTCACAAGCACTTCACCTTCCAGCGCCTGGTGGGCAGCGACACGTCGCTGCCCTCCCAGAGGCTTTTCCAAAGCAAGGGGGAGGGGTGTGACTTCCGTCACCGTGGTAACGGTCGCGCCACGTCAGCTGGTTCCGCAAGGGCTGCCGGGGACTCCCGGGTAGCGGAATCGAAAACGCGACCAGAAACCCCTCTCTTTACACTCTCTTACCTCTGTAGCTTCGAGATTTCGCTCCCGGCTCCGGCAGAGCTGGCTTCAGTCAGCTGATCCGAGGAACTGAGTGTCCAATAGGGTTTGTGACACACACACGCTATTCAATGGGGATTGTGACACACAAGCTGTCCGATGCGGTTTATGACACAAACGCTCTCCCATGGGATTTGTGACACACACAATCTATCCAATGGATATTGTGACACACAAGCTGTACTTTGGGGTTTGTGACACACACATTCTGTCCAATGAGATTTGTGACACAGACACTTTGCAATGGGATTTGTGACACACACACGCTGTCCCATGGGGTTTGTGAAACACAGGCTGAACAATTGGGTTTGTGTCATACACACTTTCCAATGGGTTTTGTGACACACACAATGTCCAATAGGGTTTGTGACACACACACGCTATCCAATGGGGATTGTGACACACAAATGCTGTCCAATGCAGTTTCTGACACACACACTCTCCATTGGGGTTTGTGACACACACAATCAATCCAATGGGGATTGTGACACACAAGCTGTCCTATGGGGTTTGTGACACACACATTCTGTCCAATGGGTCTTGTGACACACATGCTGTCCAATGGGTTTTGTGACACACACGCTGTCCAGTGGGGTTTGTGACACACACACTGTCTAATGGGGTTTGTGACACACACACTCCGTCCAATGGGGTTTGTGACACACACACAGTCCAGGGGGGTTTGTGACACACACACAGTCCAGGGGGGTTTGTGACACACACACTCTGTCAAATGGGGTTTGTGACACACACACTATGTCCAATGGGGTTTGAGACACAGACTGTCTAAAAGGGTTTGTCACACACACACGCTGTCCAAGAGGGTTTGTGACACACACACTGCCCAATGGGGTTTGTGACACACAAGCTCACCGATGGGGATTGTGAAACAACCAATGTCCATGACAGTTTGTGACACACACACTTTCGAATGGGGTTTGTGACACACACACTGTGCAATGGGGTTTCTCACACACGCTCTGTCCAGTGGGGTTTGTGACACACACACTTTCCAATGGGGTTTGTGACACACACGCTGTACAATGGGGATTGTGACACACACACACTGCAAAATGGGGTTCGTGACACACACTCTGTCCAGTGGGTTTTATGACACACACACTGTCCAATAGGTTTTGTGACACACACACGCTATCCAAAGGGGTTTGTGACACAAACACTTTCCAATGGGGTTTGTGACACACACACTCTGTCCAATAGTGCATGTGACTCACACGCTGTCCAAAGGGGTTCGTGACACACACGATGTCCAATGGGGTTTGAGACACACACACTGTACAAAGGGGTCTGTGACACACACGCTGTCCTGTGGGGTTTGTGATACACACATTTTGTCCAATGGGTCTTGTGACACACAAGCTGTCCAATGGGGTTTGTGACACACACACGCTGTCCAATTGTGTTTGTGACACGCAAGCTGTCCAATGGGGTTTGTGACACACACACTGTCTAATGGGGTTTGTGACACAAACACTCTGTCCAATGGGGTCTGTGACACACATACTGTCCAGGGGGGTTTGTGACACACACACTCTGTCCAATGGGGTTTGTGACACACACACTGTACAGGGGAGTTTGTGACACACACACTGTCCAATGGGTTTTGTCATACACACTCTGTCCAATGGGGTTTGTGACACACACACTGTCTAATGGGGTTTGTCACACACACACACTGTCCAATTGTGTTTGTGACACACACGCTGTCCAGTGGGGTTTGTGACACACACACTGTCTAATGGGGTTTGTGACACACACACTCCGTCCAATGGGGTTTGTGACACACACACAGTCCAGGGGGGTTTGTGACACACACACAGTCCAGGGGGGTTTGTGACACACACACTCTGTCCAATGGGGTCTGTGACACACACACTTTCTAATGGGGTTTGATACACACACGCTATACAATGGGTTTTGTGACACACACAGTGTCCAATGGGGATTGTGACACACACACACGATGTCCAATGGTGTTTGTGACACAAACACTATCCAATGGGGTTTGTGACACGCACACTTTTACATGGGGTTTCGACACAGACACGTTATGCAATGGGGTTAGTACACTCACACTTTCCAATGGGTTTTGTGACACACACACAGTCCAGTGGGCCTTGTGACACACACACTCTGTCCAATGGGTTTTGTCACACACACTCTGTCCAATGGGGTTTGTGACACACACACTGTCTAATGAGGTTTGTCACACACACACGCTTTCCAATAGTGTTTGTGACACACACTCTGCCCCATGGGGTTTGTGACACACACACTGTCCAGTGGGGATTGTGGCACCACACCCTGTCCAATGGCGTTTGTGACACATACACTGTCCAAAGGGGTTTGTCACGCACTCGCTGTCCAATGGGTATTGTGACACACACACACTGTCCAATGGGTTTGTGACACACAAACTGTCCACGAGGGTTTGTGACACACACGCTGTCCAATGGGGTTTGAGACACACATGTTCACCAATAGGAATTGTGACACACACAATGTCCATGAGGGTTTGTGACACACACACTGTCCAATGGCTTTTTTGACAAACACACGCTCTCCCATGGGGTTTGTGACACACACGCTGACTAATTGTGTTTGTTACACACACACTGTCCAATGGTGTTTGTGACACGCTGTCAAATGGGTTTTGTGAGACACACTCTATTCAGTGGGCTTGTGACACACACTCTCACAAATGGGGTTTTTGACACACACACTGACCAGGAGGGTTTGTGACACACACACGCTGTCCAATCGGGTTTGTGACACACACACTGTGCAATGAGGATTGTGACACACACACGATGTCCAAAGGTGTTTGTGACATGCATGCTGTCCAATGGGTTTTGTGACACACCCACTGTCGGGGGGGGTTTGTGACCCCCGCTCTGTCCAATTGGGTTTGTGACACACACACTGTCCAATGGTTTTTGTGACACACACACTGTCCAATGGGGTTTGTGACACACACGCTGCCCAATGGGGATTGTGACACACACGCTCTCCCATAGGGTTTGTGACACACACACTGGCCAATGAGGTTTGTGACACACAGACTGTGTAATGGGGATTGTGACACACACAATGTCCGGGGGCGTTTGTGGCAGACACACTGTCCAATGGGGTTTGTGACACACACGCTGTCCAATGGGGATTGTGACACACACAATGTCCAGGACGGTTAGTGACACACACACTGTCCAACGGGGTTTGTGACACACACACTGTCCAATGGGGTTTCTCACACACACACTGTCCAATTGTCTTTGTGACACACACTCTGTCCAATGGGGTTTGTGAACACACACGCTGTCCAATGGGGATTGTGAAAAAAACGCTGTCCAATGGTGTTTGTGACACACACAATGTCGAATGGGTTTTGTGACACACACGCTGTCCAGATGGGTTTGTGACACACACACTGACCAGGGGGTTTTGTGCCACACATACACTGTCCAATGGGGTTTGTGACGCACACACTTTGTTCAATGGGCTTGTGACAAACACACTGTCCAATGGTGTTTGTGACACATACTCTGTCCCATGGGGTTTGTGACACACACACTGTCCAATGGCGATTGTGACACACAGACGCTGTCCAATGGGGTTTGTGAACACACACGCTGTCCAATGGGCTTCTGACACACACGCTGTCCAATGGAGATTGTGACACACACTCTGTCCAGGTGGGTTTGTGAAAAAAACACTGTCCAATGGGGTTTGTGACACACACGCTGTACATGGGTATTTGTGAAACACACACTGGCCAGGGGGGTTTGTGACAGACACACTGTCCAATGGCATTCGTGACACACACAGTGTCCAGGGGGGTTTGTGACACACATGATGTCCAATGTGGTTTGTTACACACACACTTTCCAATGGGGTTTGTGACACACACACTGAGCATTTGATATTATGACACACACACGCTCTCGAATCGGGCTTGTGACACACAAACTGTCCACTGGGGATTTTGACACACACGCTATCCAATGGGGATTGTGACACACACATTTTCCAATGGGGTTTGTGACACACACGCTGTCCAATGGGGATTGTGACACACACACTGTCCAGGGGGTTTGTGACACACATGATGTCCAATGGGGTTTGTTACACACATGCTTTCCAATGGGGTTTGTGACACACACACTGCGCATTTGGTATTATGACACACACACGCTCTCGAATTGGGCTTGTGACACACAAACTGTCCACTGGGGATTGTGACACACACGCTATCCAATGGCGATTGTAACACACACATTTTCCAAGGGGTTTGTGACACACACGCTGTCCAAAGGGGTTTGTGACACATACGGTGACATATTGGGTTTGTTATACACACACTGTGCAATGTGGTTTGTGACACACATGCTGTCCAATGGGGATTGTGAACACACAAACTCACCAGGGTGGTTTGTGACACACACACTGTCCAAAGAAGTTTGTGACACACACGCAGACCAATTTCGCTTGTTACACACACACTGTGCAATGTGGTTTGTGACACACATGCTGTCCAATGGGGATTGTGAACACGCAAACTCACCAGGGGGGTTTGTGACACACACACTGTCCAATGGGGTTCGTGACACACAAGCTGTCCAATGGGGTTTGTGACTCACACGATGTCCGGGGGAGTTTGTGACACACACACTCTCCAATGGGGTTTGTGACACACAGGCTGTCCAATGTGGATTGTGACAAACACAATGTCCAAGACGGTTTGTGTCACACACACTGTCCAATGGGGTTTGTGACACACACACTGTCCAATGGGGTTTCTCACACACACACTATCCGATTGACTTTGTGCCACAAACTCTGTCCAATGGGGTTCTGAGACACACGCTGTCCAACGGCGCTTGTGACACACACTCTGTCCAGGTGGGTTTGTGACACACACTCTGTCCAATGGGGTTTGTGACACACAATCTGTCCCATGGGGTTTGTGATACACACACTGTCCAATTGGGATTGTGACACACACACACTGTCCACTTGGGTTTGTGACACACAAACTGCCCAAGGGGGTTTGTGTCACACATGATGTCCAATGGGGTTTGTGACACACACACTGCCCAATGGCGTTCGTGACACACACAGTGTCCACGGGGGTTTGTGACACACACGCTGTCCATTGGGGATTGTTACACATACACGGTGTGCAATGGGGTTTTTGAACACACACACTGTCCAAAGGCGTTTGTGACACACATGCTGTCCAATGGGGTTTGTGACACGCATGCTGTCCAATGGTGTTTGTGATACACATGCTGTCCAATGGGGATTGTGACACACAAATGCTGTCCAATGGTGTTTGTGACTCGGATGCTGTCCAATGGGTTTGTGACACACACACTGTCCAATGGGGATTGTGACACACACACTGTCCGATGGGGTTTGTGACACACACACTCTGTCCGATGATGTTTGTAACACGCATGGTTTCCAATGGATCTTGTGACACACACACTGTCCAGGGGGCTTTGTGACACACACGGTGTCCAATGGGATTTGTGACACACACGCTGTCCGATGGGGATTGTGACACACACACGCTGTCCAATGGTGTTTGTGACACGGATTCTATCCAATGGGTTTTGTGACACACACACTGTCCAACTGGGTTTGTGACACACACGCTGTCCAATGTGTTTTTGACACCCACACTCTGTCCAATGGGGCTTGTGGCACACACGTTGTCCAACGGGGTTCGTGACACACACTGTCCAGTGAGGTTTGTGACACACACTCTCTCCAATGGGGTTAGTGACACACACACTTTCCTTTGGTTTTGTGACACACACACAATATCCTATGGGGTTTGTGACACACACACTGTCCAGGGGGTTTTGTGACACAGAGACTGTACAAGGGGGATTGTGACAGCCACGTTGTCCAATGGGGTATGTCACCCATACACTGTCCTGGGGGGTTTGTGACACACACGCTGTCCAATGTGGTTTGCGACACAGAGACTCTCCAGGGGTATTTGTGACACACACTCTGTCCAGAAGGGTTTGTGACACACACACTGTCCAATGGGTATTATGACACACACACTCCGTCCACTTGGGTTTGTGACACACACACTGTGCAATGGCGTTTGGCTCTACAGACACGCTGTCCAATGGTGTTTGTGACACGGATGCAGTCCAATGGGTTTTGTTACACACAAACTGTTCAGGGGGGTTTGTGAGACAGACACTGTCCAATGGGTATTGTGAAACACACTCTTTCCAATGGGGTTTGTGAAATACCTGCTGTCCAGTAGTGTTTGTGACACACACGCTGCCCAATGGCGTTTGTGACAAACACGGTGGCAAATGGGGTTTGTAATACACACACTGTCCAGGGGTTTTGTGACACACACGCTGTCCAATGGGGTTTGTCACACACACTCTGTCCAATGGGGATTGTGACACACAAACACTGTCCAGTGGGGTTTGTGAGAAACACGCGGTCCAATGGGGTTTGTGACACACACACTCTTTCCAAAGGGGATTGTGAAACACACACTCTGTCTGATGGAGTTTGTGACACGGATTCCGTCCAACGGGGTTCGTGACACACACACTGTCCAGTGAGGTTTTTGACGCACACGCTATCCAATGGGGTTAGTGATAAACACACTTTCAGATGGGTATTGTGACACACGCACTTTCCAGTGGTGTTTGTGATACACACTCTGTCCAACGAGTTCTGTGACACACACACTGCCTAATGGTGTTTGTGACACACACGCTGTCCAATGGGGTTAGTCACATCCTCTCTGTCCAATGGGGTTTATGACACACACACGTTCCAATGGGGTTTGTGACACACACACTGTCCAATGGGGATTCTGACACACACACGGTGTCTAAAGGTGTTTGTGACACGGATGTATTTCAATGGGTTTTGTTACACACACAATGTCTAGGGGGTTTTGCGACACAGACTCTGTCCAACGGGGATTGTGACACACATACTGTCCAGGGGGTTTGTGACACACACACTGTCCAATGGGGTTTGTGACGCACATACTGTCAAGGTTGGTTTGTGAAACACACACTGCTCAAAGGGGTTTGTGACACACACGCTGTCCAGTGGTGTTTGTGACAGGCATGCTGTCCAATGGTGTTTGTGACACACAGGTTGTCCAATGGGGATTGTGACACACACACGCTCTCCAATGGTGTTTGTGACTCGGATTCTGTACAATGGGGTTTGTGACACACACACTGTCCAATGGGGTTTCTGACACACACTCAGTCCAATGGGGTTTGTGACACACACACACACTGTCTAATGGGAATTGTGACACACAAACGCTGACCAATGGGGTTTGTGACACACACACTGTCCAATGGGGTTTGTGACACACACAGGCTGTCCGATGGTGTTTGTGAACACGCATGGTTTCCAATGGGTCTTGTGACACACACTCTGTCCAGGGGGCTTTGTGACACACACGCTGTCCAAGGGGTTCGTGAGACACACACTGTCCAGTGAGGTTTGTGAGACACACTCTGTCCAATGGGGTTAGTGACACACACACTTTCCTTTGGTTTTGTGACACACACACAATATCCAATGGGGTTTGTGACACACACACTGTCTAATGGGGTTTGTGATACACAAACGCTTTCCAATGCTGTATGTGACACGCATGCTGTCCAATGGGGTTTGTGACTCACATGCTGTCCAATGGTGTTTGTGACACACACATGGTGTCTAATGGTGTTTCTGACACAGATAATTTTCAATGGGGTTTTTTAGAGACACAATGTCTAGGGGGGGTTTGTGAAACAGACACTGTGCAATAGGGATTGTCGCACACACTCTCCAGGGGGGTTTATGACACACACACAGTGCAGGTGGGTTTGTGACACACACTCTGTCCAATGGGGTTTGTGACACAGAGACTCTCCAGGGGTTTTTGCGACCCACACACTGTCCAGAGGGGTTTGTGACACACACACTGTCTAATGGGGTTTGTGATACACACACGCTTTCCAATAGTGTATGTGACACCCATGCTGTACAACGGGGTTGTGACACACACACTGTCCAGGGGGGTTTATGACACACACACTGTCCGATACGGTTTGTAACACACACACGCAATCTTATGGGATTTGTGAAACACACACTGTTCAATGGGCTTTGTGACATACACACGCTATCCAATGGGGTTCGTGACATACACACTGTCCATGGGGGATTGTGTCACACACAAACTCTGTCCAATGGGGTTGGTAATACACAAACTGTCCAAAGGGGTTTGTGACACACATGCTCTCCAATGGTGTTTGTGACACACACACTGTCAATAGGGGTTTGTAACACACATGCTGTCCAAGTGGTTTGTGATACACACGCTGTCCAATGGGGTTTGTGACACACACACTGCTCAAAGGGGTTTGTGACACACACGCTGTCCAATGGCGTTTGCGACATGCAGGCTGTCCAATGGTGTTTGTGACACGCATGCTGTCCAATGGTGTTTAAGACATGCATGCTGTCCAATGGTGTTTGTGACACACATGCTGTCCAATGGGGATTGTGACACACACACGCTGTCCAATGTTGTTTGTGACACACACGCTGTGAAATGGGTTTTGTGACACACACACACTGTCCAATGGGGATTGTGACACACACACGCTGTCCAATGGGGTTTGTGACACACACACTGTCCAATGGGGTTTGTGACACACAGGGTGTTCAATGGGGTTTGTGACACACACACGCTGTCCGATGGTGTTTGTGACACGCATGGTTTCCAATGGGTCTTGTGACACACACACTGTCCAATGGGGTTTGTGACACACACACTGTCTAGGGGGGTTTCTGACACACATGCTGTCCAATGGGGTTTGTGACACACAGGCTGTCCAATGGGGTTTGTGACACAGAGACTCTTCAGGGGTGTTTGTGACACAGACGGTGTTAAATGGGGATTGTGACACACACACGGTGTCCTATGGTGTTTGTGACACGGATGCTTTTCAATGGGGTTTGTTACACACACACTCTACAGGGGGGTTTGTGACACAGGCACTGTCCAAAGGGGATAGTGACAGACACGTTTTCCAATGGGGTGTGTGACACACACACTGTCCTGGGAGGTTTGTGACACACACACTGTCCAATGTGGTTCGTGACACAGGGACTCTACAGGGGTGTTTGTGACACACACGCTGTGCAATGGGTTTTGTGACACACACGGTGTCCAATGGGGTTTGTGATACACACACTCTCCAGGGGATTTGCGACACACTCGATGTCTCATGGCATTTCCGAAACACAGAATATGCAAAGGTGTATGAGAAACACATGATGTCCAAAGATGTTTGAGAAAGATGAAATAAGTTAAAAAATGAAACAGTTGTATCCATAGTGTTATGTGTCCTTGAAAGTGGTTTTGTAGCTGAAATTCCCCTTTCAGGCAAATAGTCTTTTTGTTATTTGACTCACTATGGGGAGAGAGGAAAAGGGAAAAAGAGGAGAGACGAGGGGAGGGAAAAAGAGGAGAGGGAAAAAGAGGAGAGGGAAAAAGAGGGGACGGAAAAAGAGGGTAGGGGAGGGGAGGGGAAGGGAGGGGAGGGGAGGGGAGGCGAGGCGAGGAGAGGCGAGGCGAGGCGAGGCGAGGCGAGGCGAGGAGAGGAGAGGAAATAAGGCTGGACTGACAAGAAATCCAGACTCTATTTTTGCAAAAAAGGGCCATGGTTAGGTTGATTTCTCCCCTGTCTTGTAGGTACAGTGAGTGATTTGGGGCCAGCAGCTCAAGGGCTTCCTCCAAAGGGTGCTGGACAGAGGGGGGATGGGCGGGGCTGCACATGGGGGCTCTGTCACCCCCACGTCACAATGCCAGCACCCGGTAACGCTGAGGTCACAATGGCCCGGGACACTATAAAAGGGAGCAGCCTCCCGTGCCCACCGCCAGAGGTGGCCCGGGTCAGCCCCAACACATCCCCGAGGAAGCACTGGAGCATCTGGTGGAATCACAGGGCAGGGATGAAGGGAGGAAGACCTTGCATGAGGCTGCTGGAGATTCTCTACTGCAAGACAACCTGTTGACAGACCTACCACCTTCCAAACTCATCGGATGCTTGGAAATCCTTCTCAACTGGATAGCAGTGGCAAGAGCAAACGAGTGCCGCCTTCTTGAGAAGCATGGCAGAGCTCATCATCCTCATTCCCTACAGGAGCAGGCTCAGGAGCTGTAAGAGAGAGGATGTAGAGGGGTTGCAGTGCTTTGGAACACCCACTGGTGTCCTGACAGGCCCAGGAAGGATTCTTGTCCCCAAAGTCCATGAGCTCAGAGGCATTTGGGCATTCTCAGAAGTCCGGGAGATGGCTCCAGGTGGAGGGAGGATAGGATAGGATAGGATAGGATAGGATAGGAGAGGATAGGGTTTGGGCAGGTCCTGGGAGGGCGTGAGTAGCCTGTGGGACAAGGAGCCAGGTCTGTCTCACATGCTCAGGGAACAGCCGATCGCCAACACTGGGGTCAGGAAGGAATTTTTTCCCCCGGAGCAGATTGGCATTGGTCCCCGGGAGTTTTTTGCCTTCCTCTGCAGCATGGAGCATGACCACTTTGCAGAGCTCCACTGGGCCCTTTTGGCTCGGTTCCTACCTGCTGCTCAAGCACCAGGAAGATGGCCTCTCGTGCCCTGAAGCTGGGCGGAGGAAAGCTTTTTTTTCCCCCCATGTGGGACACCAAGCGTCTCTGGGGGTTTTTTGCCTTCCTCTGCAGCATTGAGCATGGCCCGCTTGCCACGGCTTCTTTGGGCCATTTGGGCTGGGTGCCTGCTGCTCCACGAGGTGGCCCTAAACTTAGCTAGAACAGCCTACCTTAACCAGCATAGAACAAGTCACCTAAAGCAACCTTCAACAACTGGAAACAACCAACCTTGAAGAAGCTAAAGCAATCTACCTTCCAAATCTTCAATGAACCGGCCCTGAACAACCAAAGAAGAACCTGAAAGAATCTATACCACCTGAAACAATGTAAATCAAGGTGAAGCAAGCAACCTAAAGCAAAACCAAACTAGCAGCTTTAGATGATGTGAAAGAAGCAAGCTTAAACAACGTGAAAGCTCTGCCAAACGGACAGCCTCCAAAAACACAAGCAGCCTGATAGAGCATAACACCTGTGAAAGAACACGCCACAAAAAACCCAAGCAACCTAAAGCAAGAAAAGGAGGGGAAAGGTAAGGAGAGGGGAGGGGAGGGGGAAGGGGAAGGGGAAGGGGAAGGGGAAGGGGAAGGGGAAGGGAAAGGGGAAGGGAAAGGCGAAGGGGAAGGGGAAAGTGAAGTGGAAGGGGAAAGGGAGGGGGAAGGGGAAAGGGAAGGGGAAGGGGAAGGGGAAGGGGAAGGGGAAGGGGAAGGGGAAGGGGAAGGTCACAGAAGAAGGAGAAGAGAGGAGAAGAGAGGAGAGGGCAACAAAACAAAACAAAACTAAAAAACAAATAAGACTAAATAAAATGAAATAAATTAAAAAATGAAACAGCTGTATCCATTGTGTTATGTGTCCTTGAAAGTGCTTTTGGAGCTGAAATTCCCCTGTCCTTTCAGGCAAATAGTCTTTTTGTTATTTGACTCCCTATGGGGAGAGAGGAAAAGGGAAAAAGAGGAGAAGGGAGAGGGAGGAGAGGAGAGGAGAGGAGAGGAGAGGAGAGGAGAGGAGAGGAGAGGAGAGGAGAGGAGAGGAGAGGAGAGGAGAGGAGAGGAGAGGAGAGGAGAGGAGAGGGGAGGAGAGGAGAGGGGAGGGGAGGGGAGGGGAGGGGAGGGGAGGGGAGGGGAGGGGAGGGGAGGGGAGGGGAGGGGAGGGGAGGGGAGGGGAGGGGAGGGGAGGGGAGGGGAGGGGAGGGGAGGGGAGGGGAGGGGAGGGGAGGGGAGGGGAGGGGAGGGGAGGGGAGGGGAGGGGAGGGGAGGGGAGGGGAGGGGAGGGGAGGGGAGGGGAGGGGAGGGGAGGGGAGGGGAGGGGAGGGGAGGGGAGGGGAGGGGAGGGGAGGGGAGGGGAGGGGAGGGGAGGGGAGGGGAGGGGAGGGGAGGGGAGGGGAGGGGAGAGGAGAGGAGAGGAGAGGAGAGGAGAGGAGAGGAGAGGAGAGGAGAGGAGAGGAGAGGAGAGGAGAGGAGAGGAGAGGAGAGGAGAGGAGAGGAGAGGAGAGGAGAGGAGAGGAGAGGAGAGGAGAGGAGAGGAGAGGAGAGGAGAGGAGAGGAGAGGAGAGGAGAGGAGAGGAGAGGAGAGGAGAGGAGAGGAGAGGAGAGGAGAGGAGAGGAGAGGAGAGGAGAGGAGAGGAGAGGAGAGGAGAGGAGAGGAGAGGAGAGGAGAGGAGAGGAGAGGAGAGGATATAAGGCTGGACTGACAACAAATCCAGACTCTATTTTTGCAAAAAAGGGCCATGGTTAGGTTGATTACTCCCCTGTCTTGTAGGTACAGTGAGTGATTTGGGGCCAGCAGCTCAAGGGCTTCCTCCAAAGGGTGCTGGACAGAGCGGGGGTGGGCGGAGCTGCACATGGGGGCTCTGTCACCCCCACGTCACAATGCCAGCACCCGGCAACGCTGAGGTCACAATGCCTCGGGGCACTATAAAAGGGAGCAGCCTCCCATGCCAACCGCCAGAGCTGGCCCGGGGACAGCCCCAACACATCCCTGAGAAAGCACTGGAGCAGCTGGTGGAATCACAGGGCAGGGATGAAGGGAGGAAAACCATGCATGAGGCTGCTGGAGGTTCTCCGCTGCAAGACAACCTGTTGACAGAGCCAGGACACGACAGGAACGAAGACACATGCAGCCAGACGAGTGGTGGTTTGGTGCAGGGATCATGCAAATCATGAGAATATTTCACCATTTCTGCTCTGGTTTAAAGTGTATTACACCAAAACACCCACCTGATGGGAGAAATTCAGGAGCAAAGGCAGCAATTTGCAGAATTCCGCTTTTTGGGGAACTGAGAAATTGCTGAGCTTACACCAAGTCCTGCAGTGTCCCTGTCAAATGCGGAGTCACCGCATCCTCGACACGGTAGCGGACATTGTGACAAAGGTTCTATGTCAGCTGGGTGAGGCAGTCGAGTGCCCCCTAGGGGAGGGGGAGCTTGTCAGCCCCAGGCTTCTCACTGCCTGCTGTCCCTCCTGTCACTAGCAGGGCCTCTGAAAACTGGTCAAACCATGCCCAGACTTGGGGCCAAAGTGGCCCAAAGTCTAAAACAGACAAGTCGGGAAGAAAGATATTGGACAGAGGGAGAAAGCGAAGGGAGCAGGAGAAAGGGAAGGAAGAATAAAAAGTAGTGTTTGGCTGCAGGAGTGAGAGGGAGGAATTGAAAGAAAAGAGGCAGGAAGCAGGAGAGTGAGAGAAAAGGCAAGAAGAGAGGAAAGAAGAGACATGCAGGCAGACGAGGGGTTAGTGAGAGAGGATGGGACAGAGAATACATTGAGAAGGAAATAAAGCAAGGCAAGGACAGGCAGGCAAGGCAAGGCAAGGGTAGGCTGCAGGACATTTTTTTGCTTTATAGTTTCTAGCACATTCGTCTTCAGACGAGGAGGAAAGCCATAAGACCGTATCGATGAAGCCAAGCAAAAACTCTAGCTACTTGAGACACTTGGACTGAGCCTAACATGCAATGATATCTCCACAATAATTGTTGTTATACTGTACTTCCACAGTCTGCTGGCAGTACAAAAAAATAAGCTGCAGATCTCCTTAGGCTGAGTCATAGTGCTTTGGTGCAGGGATCATGCATATCATGGGAATATTTCACCATTTTTGCTCTAGTTTTCAGTGTTTTACACCAAAACACCCACCTGATGACATCCTTTCAGGAGCAAAGGGAGCAATTTGCAGAATTCAGCTTTTTTGGGGAAGTGAGAAATTGCTGAGCTGACACCAAGTCCTGCAGTGTCCCTGTCACCTGCAGAGTCACTGCATCCTCACCACGGTAGCGGACATTGTGACAAAGGTTCTATGTCAGCTGGGTGTGGCAGCCGAGTGCCCCCTAGGGGAGGGGGAGCCTGTCAGTCCCAGGCCTGTCACTACGTGCTGTCCCTACAGTCACCAGCCATGCCTCTGAACACTGGTCAAACCATGCCTAGACTTGGGGCCAAGGTGGCACAAAGTCTTCAACAGACAAGTCGGGAAGAAAGATATGGGACAGAGGGAGAAAGCGAAGGGAGCAGGAGAAAGGGAAGGAAGAATAAAAAGTAGTGTTGGGCTGCAGGAGTGAGAGGGAGGAATTGAAAGAAAAGAGGCAGGAAGAAGGAGAGTGAAGAAAAGGAAAGAAGAGACATGCAGCCAGACGAGGGGTTTGTGAGAGAGCATGGGACAGAGAACAGGATGAGAAGGAAATAAGGCAAGGCAAGGACAGGCAAGGACAGGCAAGGCAAGGCTAGGCTGCAGGACATTTTTTGCTTTATAGTTTCTAGCACATTCGTCTTCAGATGAGGAGGAAAGCCATAAGACCTTCTGGATTAGGCCCAATCAAAAACCCCAGCTCCTTGAGACACCTAGACTAAGCCTAAAATACGAAGATCTCTCCATAAGGATAGTTTATATACTGTACTTCCACAATCTGCTGGCAGTACAAAAAAATAAGCTGCAGATCTCCTTAGGCTGAGTCAGGGTGGTTTGGTGCAGGGATCATGCATATCATGGGAATATTTCACCATTTCTGCTCTGGTTTAAAGTGTATTACATCAAAACACCCATCTGATGACATCCTTTCAAGAGCAAAGGGAGCAATTTTCAGAATTCCGCTTTTTGCGGAATTGAGAAATTGCTGAGCTGACACCAAGTCCTGCAGTGTCCCTGTCACCTGCAGAGTCACCACATCCTCGCCATGGTAGCGGGCATTGTGACAAAGGTTCTATGTCAGCTGGGTGTCGCAGCCGAGCGCCCCCTTGGGGAGGGGTAGCCTGTCAGCCCTAGGCCTCTCACTGCCTCCTGTCCCTCCTGTGACCAGCCAGGCCTCTGAAAACTGGTCAAACCATGCCCAGACTTGGGGCCGAAGTGGCCCAAAGTCTCCAACAGACAAGTTGGGAAGAAAGATATGGGACAGAGGGAGAAAGCGAAGGGAGCAGGAGAAAGGGAAGGAAGAATAAAAAGTAGTGTTGGGCTGCAGGAGTGAGAGGGAGGAATTGAAAGAAAAGAGGCAGGAAGCAGAAGAGTGAGAGAAAAGGCAAGAAGAGAGGAAAGAAGAGACATGCAGGCAGACGAGGGGTTAGTGAGAGAGGATGGGACATGAACACATTGAGAAGGAAATTAAGCAAGGCAAGGACAGGCAAGGCAAGGCAAGGCAAGGGTAGGCTGCAGGACATTTTTTTGCTTTATAGTTTCTAGTGCATTCGTCTTCAGACGAGGAGGAAAGCCATAAGACCGTATTGATGAAGCCAAGCAAAAACTCCAGCTACTTGAGACACTTAGACTAAGCCTAAAATACAAAGATATCTCCACAATAATGGTTTTTATACTGTACTTCCACAGTCTGCTGGCAGTACAAAAAAATAAGCTGCAGATCTCCTTAGGTTGAGTCATGGTGCTTTGGTGCAGGGATCATGCATATCATGGGAATATTTCACCATTTTTGCTCTAGTTTTCAGTGTTTTACACCAAAACACCCATCTGATGACATCCTTTCAGGAGCAAAGGGAGCAATTTGCAGAATTCAGCTTTTTTGGGGAAGTGAGAAATTGCTGAGCTGACACCAAGTCCTGCAGTGTCCCTTTCACCTGCAGAGTCACCGCATCCTCACCACGGTAGCGGGCATTGTGACAAGGCCGTCGCTGTGGAGCTGGGCCCTGCGCTGGGCAGGCTATGTCTGTGCTGGTGTCTCCTCCATGCTCTGCAGACATTGGAGAAACCATGTTCTCTTCTTCATCCTTTGCAATTGGGACGAGAGGGCTGTGCTGGCCTGTCCCTCATCCTCTCCTGCCAAATGAGCCTCAATGGCTCCAAGTCCTGCAGGTGCTGGTGCTGCCACTGGAACATCCATGCATTGGGCCAGGTCCTGTTGTTCCACCGGTTGCTGGCCAGGTCCCTGCATCTCAGCCTCAGCCCTGCGCACGGCCTCACTGATGATGTACTGCACAATGTCTGCCAGGTCCACATTGTCCTGCTGTTCCTCCGGTTCCTGGCCAGCTGCCACGATCTCAGCCACAGCCCTCCACATGGCCTCACTGACGATGCGCTGGGCTGTGTCCCACAGAGCCGCGTCATCGGCTGTGGGGCCCTGTGGGGCACGTGCTGGGCACTCTGCCTCTGCTGCTGCCTCGGTGTTGGTGCTGCGAGGCCAGCCAGACCCCTCCTGGGGACCTTTATGGTGGTCCTGCAAGGGCCTCTGGACCGAGGGGGTGACCCAGGTGCTCTGGAGGGTGTGCTGGCCCAGGCTGTGGCTGATTTGCGGGCAGGAGGAGGAGCAGGACACATGGGATGGAGGCGGCAGCCCCGGCACCGCAGCAGCTGCCTGCAGCCCCATCCAACCACCGGCCTCCCCTTCCTGCCCTGTCCTGTCCCTCCCCTGTGGCCCATGGAGCAAGGGTGGCAGCCCGAAGGGCTGGGAGTGGGCGTTTGCCTCCTCGTCAATGGGCATCTTGGGTCTCGTCTACCACAGAGCTGCGGTGAGCACTCAGGGGAGATGCTGCCTCCTGAGAAGCTGCTGCCTCCTGAGAAGCTGCTCTCCTGGGAGTGAGCACCCCAGGGCTCTCGCTCCTTAAATACCCCCACGGTCAGGGCGGGGACCCCCGTGTCACAATGGCCTCTGGCTATGACGACCCCATGTCACAGTGGCCTCTGGTTATGACGTCACAGAGCCCGGGCGGTCGTCACGGAGACACCCACCTCGGGGCCCGGCTGGGACTGGCTGTGTGTGGCGTGGGGCAGCCTCTGCTTGAAGGAGGAGGGAGCAGAGAATGGCGAGGGAAGCTGTCCCCAGCACACAGGACCCCGTCCCCCCGAGCTTTGCTCAGAGACACTGCTGCCTGCTCCACTACACCTGCAAGAATCCGCATTCAGAGCTTGTTTGCAGGACAAACCAAGGGCCACTCTACAGCCTCACCACACTGATTCTTTGTTTTTGTCGTGGTTTGATCGTGGGGAGACAATCAAAACCATGGGAGAAGGTTTCCCTTCACCCTTTTTCCCCCTTCCCCCTTCAGGCCACAGTAGTCTACAGTTAATCTCCACTCATCGCTAGAATTACACACTGGTCAAATTGGGCTATTGAAAGGTGAGCGAGTCTTCCTGATCGCACCCTGGCTTTCCAGTTGACGAATCAGTTTCCGAATAGGAATCCAAGAGTCCTGATTGGTGCGATACTGTCGACGATGCACCGTTGTGGTAGCAACTGGCACCTGCTGATCATCAACCATCAGCAGTCCTACAACAGAAGGGCCATCTGAAAGACCAGGAAAATCAGACAGCTGTTCAATTCTCTCAGTGTCCACAGCTGCTATCCCAAATGCCCACCTATACCCTTCTGGGTCCTTAAAATACCCTCTCTTAAGGTAGTCTATGCCAAGGATGCACAGAGCATCTGGGCCAGTCACAATGGGATGCTTTTGCCAATTTTTTCCAGTTAGGCTCATTTCAGCCTCTACAACAGTCAGCTCTTGGGATTCCCCAAGTCACTCCAAAAATACTGATGAGTTGTGTCCCCTTACAGTCTGAAGGAATTATTGTGCACTGAGCAGCAGTGTCCACCAAAGCCTTGTACTCCTGAGGGCGTGTTGTACCAGCCCATCTTATCTGTACCGTCCAGTAAACTCTGTTATCCCTTTCCTCCGCCTGGCTGGAGGCAGGGCACCTCTAATCTCGGTTTTCCACGGTCACTTGGTGTGAATTAGAGGTTTCTTCACGAGCACCAGTATCTCTTTTGTAAACCGGGGCAGGCCTTTTCCTAGAAGCCTGCCCTGTTAACTCATGCACTTGTTCTTGAAGTTCCCCAGCAGGTTTATTGTGCCACTTACTCATATCTTCTCCCTGCTCACGTAGGAAGGACCACAGTAAACCTCTGATGGTGGCCTGCCTGTGTTCTCACTCTCTGGAGATTGGGGACGCCTTCTCTCTCTCTCTGGGGACTGGAAACGCTTTCTCTCTCTCTCTGGATATTGGAAATGCTTTCTCCTAATAGCTGAAACATTGGTTCCTACAAATCGAGAGTCATGTGTGTGTTCCCTGAGTGCTTTAATTTCTCTCAACAGCTTTTCAAAACAGTCAACAGTTGTTTCACTCAGTTTCTCCACCCTAGAGACATAAGCCCCTAGGGGATCAGAAAGGTTTTCCTCAAATTCCCGGAGCCGCTCAGTCACGTCATTAACACTTTGTCTACCACCAGTTGACACGAACGTTCCTGCCAATATCTTAGCATATGGAGCTGGTGCACTCTGTGAGAATCTGCACCACATAGACCGTTTACACTCAACTCTGTCTGGATTCACCCCCTCCTGGCTATCTGGCCCAAAACAGATAATCCCTCACACAGCTAGCTCTCTCAGGAACTGGATACCTCGCTCCATAGCATTCCATTTCCTTGATGTGCATTGACAGTCATCCTTGTTACGAAATATTGTTTTCATGGCTGTCAAGAGTCGGGTCCAGAGGGCCGTGGGGTTTGGCTCACTGGCAATTGCCCTATCAAGGGTGGAATCCCTTGACAGGGATCCCAACTGTTTGGCTTCTCCGCCCTCCAGTTCTCTTGTGTCAGCCCTGTCATCCCAGCATCGGAGCATCCAGGTTAACATATTCTCACCATCTTTATGAGTATACTCTTTTCGCAACTCTCTTAGCTCACTTGGAGAAAAAGACCGGGTAACGGTCACTTCCTCCCCTGTTGACGCCCCTGGGGATGAATGTGGCCCCTTGCCATCATCTGCAGCCCGATTAGTCTTCTTAGTCGCTTTCTTACAACCGGCTACTGATGCCAATATGGGCTTAACATTATCGCTGGGCTTGTTTTTGCTACAACAGGAACAATACCCCGTATTTGAGGAACAAGCTTGAGCCTGAGTAGCCATGGTGTTTATGACTGGGGAAGTGGCGGCCACAACGGCAGCCCCTTTTCCAGCCTCACCAGACACCGTGCAACTCTCATTGATCAAAAGATACACAAGCCTTTGATTTAACCTAATCTCTCCTAACAAATATATGAATACTAAGATATTTTTCAGGACAGAGATCAGTATCATAGTTCTTTCAAAACTCCATGAATATTCCAAGTGCTCAAAAACATTGGGAATCGGCTCAAATGAGAAGGGAGAAGTACGCTGAGTCATAGTTTCCCAAGATTCACTAGCCCATTTAGCAAACACATAACTGGAATTTAGCTCTCCTGGCAGTCTCTCAAGGTACAGCAGAAAGGAATAGAAACTCATTATTGGTTGCACTACCATAAGGTAAACCACTGCCAAGCCACAGAGTACCGTTATAAGCATGGTCCAGTTCTTTGTTGTTATCTAATGTAAAACTCTATTGACAAGAAACATCCAGAGAAAACAAGGAATTCTTGTGCACAAGGTATAAAATAACTTACAGAAAATAAACCACAATGTTTTTCAAATCAAAGTAATTCACCTCTACGTTAATACCACTATTCAATATTCTAAACATCCAGACCTGCGAGTCTTATAATCCTATGAGTTGGCACTGTGCCAGGAAAATTCAAAGGTACTGTTGATCAGTTTTAAAACCTCCCGGTTTTTTTTCCCCGTGCCACCCCACGCTGAGCCTGCCGCGTGGCCACGTGGAGCCGAGCCGCGCTCAAACAAAGACACGGCAGACAGCGACACCTAGTGCCCGCGCTGCGCAACGCTGAGCCCGCCACATGGCCGCCGATGCAAAGGCTGATGGCGGCAGAGAAACGGCAGGGCGCAGGAGCACGCGGGTACGACCCTGCCTTTAGAAGTGCCAAAATACTAAAAATGTCTCAAGTCCCGAATTTGCCCGCATTCTTCACCAACTATCTGTCGTGGTTTGATCGTGGGGAGACAATCCAAACCGTGGCAGATGGTTTCCCTTCACCCTTTATCCCCCTTCAGCAACCCCCCCTCTCTCCTTCCCCCTCCTTCTCACTAGGATGTGGGGAGGACAGGAAAAGAGAAAAGTAAAGGAAAAGAGAATTGGGAAACTTGAAAACCCAACACAAGAGGTTCCACTTAAATTTGAGAAAAAACTTCTCAGTAAGGGTGACAGGGCACTGGAACAGGCTGCCTAGGGAGGTTGCATAGTCTTCTTCTCTGGAGACATTCAAAACCCTCCTGGACATGTTCCTGTGTGACCTCACCTAGGCATTCCTGCTCCAGCAGGGGGATTGGACTAGATGATCTTTTGAGGTCCGTTCTAATCCGAAACATACTATGATATGGTGATACTGTGATCCCCGCACCAAACTACCATGACTCAGCCTGAGGAGATCTGCAGCTTATTTTTTTGTACTGCCAGCAGATTGTGGAAGTACAGTATAAAAACCATCCTTATTGAGAGATCTTCGTATTTTAGGATTAGTCTAAGTGTCTCAAGGAGCTGGGGTTTTTGCTTGGGCCTAATCCATAAGGTCTTATGGCTTTGCTCCTCGTCTGAAGACGAATGTGCTAGAAACTATAAAGCAAAAAAATGTCCTACAGCCTAGCCTTGCCTTGCCTGTCCTTGCCTGTCGTTGCCTGATCTTGCCTTGCCTTATTTCCTTCTCATCCTGATCTCTGTCCCATTCTCCCTCACTAACCCCTCATCTGGCTGCATGTCTCTTCTTTCCTTTTCTCTCACTCTCCTGCTTCCTGCCTCTTTCCTGTCAATTCCTCCATCTCGCTCCTGCAGCCCAACACTACTTTTTATTCTTCCTTCCCTTTCTCCTGCTCCCTTCGCTTTCTCCCTCTGTCCCATATCTTTCTTACCGACTTGTCTCTTGGAGACTTTGGGCCACTTTGGCCCCAAGTCTGGGCATGGTTTGACTAGTTTTCAGAGGCCTCGCTGGTGACAGCAGGGACAGCAGGCAGTGACAGGCCCGGGGCTGACAGGCTCCCCCTCCCCTAAAGGGCACACGGGTGCCACACCCAGCTGACATAGAACCGTTCTCACAATGCCCGCTACCGTGTCAAGAATACCGTGACTCTGCACACACTGTCCAGGGGTGTTTGTGACACACACGCTGTCCAATGGGGTTTCTGACAGAGAGACTCTTCAGGGGTGTTTGTGACAAACACGCTGTCCATTAGGGTTTGTGACACACACATGCTATCCAATGGGGTTTGTGACAAACACACTTTCCAATGGGCTTTGTGACACACACACGCTATCCAACGGGATTTGTGAAACATACACTTTCCAATGCGGTTTGTGACGCAAACACACTGTCCAATGGGGCTTGTGACACACACTCTGTCCAATGGGGTTTGTGACACACACTCTGTCCAATGGGGATTGTGACACGCACAATGCCCAGGGGGGTTTGTGACACTCACGCTGTCCAATCGGGTTTGTGACACACACGCTGTCCAGGAGAGTTTGTGACACACACGCAGTCCAATGGGTTTTGTGAAACAAACACTGTTCGGCGGGGTTTGCGACACACACACTGTCCAGGGGGGTTTGTGACACACACACTGTCCAATGGGGTTTCTGACACACACACGATATCCAAAGGGGTTTGTGACACACACACGCTGTCCAATGGGGTTTTTGACACTCACAGTGTCCAATGGGGTTTGTGACACACAGGCTGTCCAAAGGGGATTGTGACACACACACTCTGTTCAATGGTGTTTGTGACACGCCTGCTGTCCAATGGGTTTTGTGACACACACACTGTCCAGGGGGGTTTGTGACACACACGATGTCCAATGGTGTTTGTGACACAAACAATCTGTCCAATGGGGCTTTTGACACACATATTCTGTCCCATGGGGCTTGTAACACACAGGCTGTCTAATGGGGTTCGTGACACACACGCTGTCAAATGGGGTTTGTGACACACACACGCTATCCAACGGGGTTTGTGACATGCACACTGTCCAATGTGATTTGTGACACCCACTCTATCCAATGGGGTTTGTGACACACACACTTTCAAATCAGGATTATGACACACACACGCTGTCCGATGGGGTTTGTGACATACACGCTGTCCAATGGGATTTGTCACACACACACTCTGTCCAATTAGGCTTGTGACACACATGCTGTCCAATGGGGTTCATGACACACACGCTGTCCAAAGGCGTTTCTGACACACACACTGTACAATAGGGTTTGTGACACACACACGCTGTCCAATGGGGCTTGTGACACACACGCTGTCCAATGGCGTTCGTGACACACCCGCTGTCCAGTGGTGTTTCTGACACACACGCTGTCCAATGGCGTTCGTGACACACACGCTGTCCAGTGGGGTTTCTGACACACACACTGCCAATAGGGTTTGTGACACACACACGCTATCCAAAGGGGTTTGTGACACGTACACTGTCCTATGGGAATGGTGACACACACACCGTCCAATGGGGTTCGTGACAAACACGCTGTCCAGTAGGGTTTGTGATACACACACTGTACAATGGGGTTTGTGACACACACAGTTTCTAATGATGTTTTTGACACACACACGCTATCCAATGGGGTTTGTGACACACACAATTTACAATGGGTTTTGTGAAAACACACATTGCCCAATTGGGATTGTGACACACACACTGCACAGGGGGGTTTGTGACTACACAGTCTGTCCAATGGGGTTTGTGACACACACACTGTCCAATGGGGATAGTCACACACAAACACTGTAAAACGGGGATTGAGACACACACAAGGTCCAATGGGGTTTGAGACACACACGCTACCCGATGGAGTTGGCAAACACGGATGCTGTCCAATGGGGTTTGTAACACACACAGTGTCCAATGGGGTTTGTGACACACTCTCTGTCCAATGGCGATTGTGACACCCATGCACTTTCCAATGGTGCTTGTGACACGCATGCTGTCCAATGGGATTTGTGACACACACACTCTGTCCAATGGGGGTTGTGACACACACACTGTCCAATGGTGTTTGTGACAAACACACTCTGTCCGATGGGGCTTGAACACACACGCATTCCAATGCGGTTCGTGACAAACACACTGTCCAGTGGGGTTTGTCACACACACTCTGTCCAATGGGGATTGTGACACAAACATGCTGTCCAACGGGGTTTGTTACAAACACGCTGTCCAATGGGGACTGTGACACACACGCTCTGTACAATGGCTTTTGTGACACACACTGTCCAGGGGGGTTTGTGACACACTTGCTGTCCAATGGGATTTGTGACACACACACTCAGTCCAAAGGGGTTGTGACACACACACAGTCCAAGGGGGTTCGTGGCATACCCACTATCCAGTGGGGTTTGTGACAAACACACTGTCCGATGGGGTTTGTGACACACACACTCTATCCAATGGGGTTTATGAAACACACACTGTCCAATGAGGTTTGTGACACACACTACTGTCTAAAGGGCTTTGTGACACACACACTCTGTCGAGTGGGGCTTATGACATATACGCTGTCCAATGGGGTTGGTGACAAAAACGCTGTTCAGTTGGGTTTGTGACATACACACTGTCCAATGGGGTTTGCGCCACACACACTGTCCAGGGGGGTTTTTGACACACACACTGTCCATTGAGGTTTGTCACACACACTCTGTCCAATGGGGATTGTGACACAAACACGCTGTCCAATGGGGTTTGTTACACACACACTGTCCAATGGGCTTTGTGACACACACGCTGTCCAATGGGGATTGTGACACACACACGCTGTCCAATGGTGTTTGTGACACGCATGCTGTCCAATGGGTTTTGTAACACACACACCGTCCAGGGGGGTTTCTGACACACACGCTGTCCAATGGGTTTTGTGACACACACACTGTCTAATGGAGTTTGTGAAAAAACATGGAGTCCAAAGAGGATTGTGACACACACAAAAGCTCTCCCATGGGGTTTGTGACACGCATGCTATCCAGTGGGGTTTGTGACACACGCATTGTACAGGGGGGTTTGTGACACACACGCTGTCCAAAGGGTTTTGTGACACACACACTCTGTCCAGTGGAGCTTGTGACACACAGGCTGTCCAATGGGCATTGTGACACACATACGCTGTTAAATGGTGTTAGTGACACACACGCTGTCAAATGGGTATTGTGACACACACGCTGTCCAATGGTGTTTGTGACACACACATTCTGTCCAATGGGGCTTATAACACACACGTTGTCTAATGGGATTCGTGACACACACGCTGTGCAACGGTGTTTGTGACACACATGCTGTCAAATGGGATTTGTGACACTCACATGCTATCCAGTGGGGTTTCTGACAAGCACACTGTCCAATGGGGTTTGTGACAGCCACTCTGTCCAATGGGGTTTGTGACACACACACTTTCCATTGGGGATTGTGACACACACACGCTGCCCAATGAAGTTTGTGACACACACACTGTCCAATGGGGTTCGTGACACACACGCTGTCCAGTGGGGTTTGTGACACACACACTGTCCAACAGGTTTTGTGACACACACACGCTATCCAATGGGGTTTGTGACACACACACTTTCAAATGGGGTTTGTGACACACACACACAGTCCAATAGGGTTTGTGACACACACACGCTATCCAATGGGGTTTGTGACACACACACGCTATCCAATGGGGTTTGTCATACACACACGTTCCAATGGGGTTTGTCACGCACACACGCTGTCCAATGGGGTTTGTGACACACACGCTGTCCAATGGGGTTTGTGACACACACACTTTCCAATGGGGTTTGTGACACACACACTCTGTCCAATGGGGGTTGTGACACACACGTTGTCCAGTGATGTTTGTGAAACACACACTCTGTCCAATGGGGCTTGTGACACACAAGCTGTCCAATGATGTTTGTACACACACGCTTTCCAGTGGGGTTTGTGACACACACGCTGTCCAATGGGGTTTGTGACACACACGCTGTCCAATGGGGTTTGTGACACACACACTTTCCAATGGGGTTTGTGACACACACACTCTGTCCAATGGGGGTTGTGACACACACGTTGTCCAGTGATGTTTGTGAAACACACACTCTGTCCAATGGGGCTTGTGACACACACTCTGTCCAATGGGGATTGTGACACAAACACTGTCCAGTGGGGTTTGTGACTGTCAAATGGGGATTGTGAGACACACACGCTGTCCAATGCTGCTTGTGACACGCATGCTGTCCAACGGGTTTTGTGACACACACACTGTCCAGGGGGGTTTGTGACACACATGCTGTCTAATGGGGCTTGTGACACACACACTGTCCAATGGGGATTGTGAAACACACTGTCCAATGGGGTTTGTCTCTCCCACTCTGTCCAATGGGGTTTGTGATACACACACTGTCCAATGGGGATTGTGACACACAAACGCTGTCCACTGAGGTTTGTGACACACACACTGTACATTGGGGTTTGTTACACACACGTTGTCCAATGGGGATTGTGACGCAGACGCTGTCCAATGGGGTTTGTGACACACACACTCTGTCCACTGGGGCTTGCGACACACACGCTGTCTAGTGGGGTTTGTGACGTACACACTGTCCAGGGGGGTTCGTGACACACTAACTGTCCAATGGGGATTGTGACACACACGCGCTGTCCCATAGGGTTTGTGACACCCATGCTGTCGAATGGGGTTTGTAACACACACACTGTCCAATGTGGTTTGTGACACAGACGCTGTCCAATGGGGTTCGTGACACACACGCTGTCCTCGGGGGTTTGTGACACACTCGCTGTCTAATGGTGATTGTGACACAGACATGCTGTCCCATGGGGTTTGTGACACGCATGCTGTCCCATGGGGTTTGTGACACACACACACTTTCCAATGTGGTTTGTGACACACACACTCTGTCAAACGGGGTTTGTGACAAACACACTGTCCAGGGGGATTGATAAACACACGCTGTCCTATGGGGATGTTACACAAACTCTAGTACAATGGCGTTTTTTACACACGCTGTCCAATGGGAATTGTGACAGACACACTTTCCAATGGGGTCTGTGAAACACGTGCTGTCCAATGGGGTTTGTGTCACCCACTCTGTCCAATGGGGTTTGTGATACACACACTGTCCAATGAGCATTGTGACACACAATCGCTGTGCAATGGGGATTGTGACACACACACGCTGTCCAACGGTGTTTGTGACACACACACTGTCCAGGGGGGTTCGTGACACACAAACTGTCCATTGGGGATTGTGACACACACACTGTCCAATGGGGTTCGTGACACACACGCCGTCCAGTGGGGTTTGTGACACACACACTTTGTCCAATGGGGTTTGTGACACACACACTCTGTCCAATGGTACTTGTGACACACACGCTGTCCATTGGCGTTCGTGACACACACGCTCTCCAGTGGGGTTTGTGACACAAATACTGTCCAATGGGGTTTGTGATACACACAATGTCCAATGGGCATTGTGACACGCAAACGCTGTCCAATGGGGTTTGTGACACACACACGCTGTCCATTGGGGTTGTGACACACACGCTGTCCAATGGGGTTTGTGACACACACACGCTGACCAATGGGGTTCGTGAGACAGACGCTGTCCATTGGGTTTTTTTTACACAAACACTGTCCAATAGTGTTTGTGACACACACACACTATCCAATGGGGTTTGTGACACATACACTTTCCAATGGGGATTGTGACACGCACATTCTGTCCAATGAGGCTTGTGACACACACACGCAGTGCAATGGGGTTTGTGACACACACACTTTCCAATAGGGTTTCTGACACACACACGCTGTCCAAAGGTGTTTGTGACACACACCTCTCAAATGGGGTATGTGACACACATACTGTATGGGGGGTATTGTGACACACACACTGTCCGATGGGTTTTGTTACACACACTCTGTACAATGGTGTTTGTGACACACACACTCTATCCAATGGGGGTTGTGAGACACACGTTGTCCAATGGGGTTTGTGACACACACACTCTGTCCAATGGGGCTTATAACACACACGTTGTCTAATGGGATTCATGACACACACGCTGCGCAACGGTGTTTGTGACACACATGCTGTCAAATGGGATTTGTGACACTCACATGCTATCCAGTGGGGTTTCTGACAAGCACACTGTCCAATGGGGTTTGTGACAGCCACTCTGTCCAATGGGGTTTGTGACACACACATGCTTTCCGATGGGGTTTGTGACACACACACAGTCCAGGGGGTTTGTGACACACACACATTCCAAAGGGTATTGTGACACACACACACTGTCCAATGGGGTTTGTGACACACACGCTGTCCAATGGGGTGTGTGACACACACACTGTCCAATGGGGATTGTGACACACACACGCTTTCCGATGGGGTTTGTGACACACACACAGTCCAGGGGGTTTGTGACACACACACATTCCAAAGGGTATTGTGACACACACACACTGTCCAATGGGGTTTGTGGCACACACGCTGTCCAATGGGGTGTGTGACACACACACTGTCCAATGGGGATTGTGACACACACACGCTATCCAATGGGGATTGTGACACACACACTGCCCAATGGGGTTTGTGACACACACAGTCTGTCCAATGCGGGTTGTGATACACATGGTGCCCAATGGGGTTTGTGACACACACACTTTCCAATGGGTATTGTGACACACACACGCTGTCCAATGGGGATTGTGACACACACGGTGTTCAACGCTGTTTGTGGCACAGACACTCTGTCATTGGGGCTTGTGACACATAAGCTGTCCAGTGTGGTTGGTGACACAAATGCACACAGTGGGGTTTGTGACACACACACTGTCCTATAGGGTTTGTGACATACACACTGTCCAGGGGGGTTTGTGACACACAGTCTGTCCAATGGGTTTTGTGACACAGACTCTGTCCAATGGGGTTCGTGACACACACACTGTCCGAATGGGTTTGTGACACGCACACTGTCCAATAGGATTTGTGAGACACACACGCTATCCAATGGGGATTGTGACACACACACTTTCTAATGGGGTTTGTGACACACACACTTTCCTATAGGGTTTGTGACACACACACGATGTCCTATAGTGTCTGTGACACGGATGCTGTCCAATGGTGTTGGTGACACACACACTCAGTCCAGGAGTGTTTGTCTCACTCACAGTGTCCTATATGGTTTGTGACACACAAACATTATCCAATGGGGATTGTGACACACACACTGTCCAATGGGGTTTGTGACACACACACTCTGTCCAATGGGGGTTGTGATAAACACGGTGTCCAATGGGGTTTGCAACACACACACGCTGTCCAATGGTGTTTGTGACACACACTCTGTCCAATGGAGCTTGTGACACACATGCTGTCTAGTGGGGTTCGTGACACACACGCTGTCCAGTGGGGTTTGTGACACACACTGTGTCCAATAGGGTTTGTGACAAACACGAGCTATCCAATGGGGATTGTGACGCATACACTGTACAGGGGGGTTTGTGACACACAGTCTGTCCAACGGGGTGTGTGACCCAAACACTGTCCAATGGGGATTGTGACACACTCACACTGTCCAATGGTGTTTATGACACGCATTCTGTCCAGTGGAGTTTGTGACACACACGCTGTCCAATGGGTTTTGTGACACACACACTCTGTCCAATTGGGGTTTGTGACACATGCACTGTCCAATGGGGTTGGTGACACAAACACTGTCCATTGGGGTTTGTGACAAACACACTGTCCAATAGGGTTTGTAAAACACACACTGTCCAATGGGGATTGTGACACACACACTGTACAGGGGGGTTTGTAACGCACAATCTGTCCAACGGCATTTTAGACACACACAAGGTCCAATGGGGTTTTCGACACACACGCTGTCCAATGTAGTTTCTGACATAGATGCTGTCCAATGGGGTTTGTGACACACACACTGTCCAATGGGGATTGTGAAACAAACACTGTACAGAGGGGTTTGTGATACACAGTCTGTCCAATGGGTTGTGTGACAGACACACTGTCCAATGGGGATTGTGACACACACACACTGTCCAATGGGGATTGTGACACACACAAGTTCCACTGGGGTTTGCGACAAACATGCTGTCCAATGGGGTTTGTGACACACACACCCAGCCCAGGGGGGTTTGTGACACACTCACTGGCCAATGGGGTTTTGTCACATATACACGCTATCCAATGGGAATCTTGACACACACATTTTCCAGTGGGGTTTCTGACACACACGCTGTCAAATGGGGTTTGTGACACACAAACTGCCCAAGGGGGTTTGTGACACACACACTGTTCCGTGGCGTTTTTGACACACATGCTCTGTCCAATGGGGGTTGCGACACACACACGCTTTCTGATGGGATTTGTGACACACACACTCTCCAGGGGGGTTTATGACACACACACTTTCCAATGGGTATTGTGAGACACACACGCTGTCCAATGGGGTTTTTGACACACACGCTGTCCAATGGGGATTGTGACACACACGCTCTCCAATGGAGTTCGTGACACACACACTCTGTCCAATGGAGCTTGTGACACACATGCTTTCCAGTGGGGTTTGTGACACACACAGTGTCCAATAGGGTTTGTGACAAACACAAGTTATCCAATGGGGATTGTGACACACACACTGTACAGGGGGGTTTTTTAACACACACGCTGTCCAATGGGGATAGTGACACACACGCTGTCCAGGAGGGTTTGTGACAGACTCACTGTCCAATGGTGTTTGTGACAAACACGCTGTCCAATGGGGTTTGTGACACACACACGCTGTCCAGAGGGGTTTGTGACACACACAGGCTATCCAATGGGGTTTGTCACACATAATCTTTCCCATGGGGTTCGTGACGCACACACTCATTCCATTGGGATTTGTGACACAGACACCCGGTCCAGGGAGGATTGTAACACACACACTGGCCAATGGTGTTTGTGACACACACGCTGTCCAATTCGGATTGTGACACAAACACGCTGTCCAATAGTGTTTTTGACACGCATGCTGTCCAATAGGGTTTGTTACACACACACAGAGTCCAGGGGTTTTTGTTACACACCACACACACTCTGTCCAATGGGGCTCGTGACACACATGCTATCCTGTTGCTTTTGTGAAACACACGCTATCCAATGGGGTTTGTGGCACACACATTTTCTAACGGGGTTTGTGACAAACACGCTGTCCCTTGGGGTTTGTGACAGACAACTAGTCAAGTGGGTTTCTGACACACACATGCTGTCCAATGGGGCTTGTGACACACACGCTGTCCATTGGGTTTTGTGACAAACACACTGTCCGATGGGGTTTGTGACACACACACTCTGTCCAGTGGGGGTTGAGATACACACGCTGCCCAATGTGGTTTGTCACACACACTGTCCAAAGGGGATTCTGACACTCACACCCTGTACAATGGGGTTTGTGAAACGCATGCTGTCCAATGGGTTTCGTGAGACACACACACTGTCCAGAGGGGTTTGTGGCACACACTTTGTGCAATGGGGATTATGACACACACACGCTGTCCAATGGGGCTTGTGACACGCAAGCTGTCCAATGGGATTTGCAGATACACAGACTGTCCAATGGTGTTTGTGACACACACGGTGCCCAATGGGGATTGTGACACACACTCTGTCCAAAGGGGTTTGTGACACACACACACTGTCCAATGGGAATTGTGACACACATACGCTGTCCGGAGGTGTTCTTGACACTCACACTGTCCAATGGGTATTGTGACACACACACGGTGCTTAAAGGGGTTTGTCATACACACACTGCCCAGAGGGGTTTGTGACAGACAGGCTGTCCAATGGGGATTGTAACACACACATGCTATATCATGAGGTTTGTGGCATGCATGCTGTCCATTCGGTTTTCTGACACACAGGCTGTACAATGGGGTTTGTGACACACATATTCTCCAGGCGTGTTTGTGACACACACGCTATCCAGAGGGGTTTGTGGCACACACAATGTCCAGTGGGGTATGTGACACACAGGCTGTACAAAGGTGTTTGTAACACACACACTCTATCCAATGGTGTTTGTTACACACACTCTTTACAATGGGGTTACTGACACACATGCTGTCCAACGGGTTTTGTGACACACACGGTATCCAATGGGGTTTGCGACTCACACACTGTCCAATGGGGTTTGTGACTCACACACCCTGTCCAATGGGGCTTTTGACACATACGCTGTCCAATGGGGATTGTTGACACACACACTGTGCAGGGGGGTTTGTGACACACACACTCTCCAATGGGGATTGTGACACACACTCTGTCCAAAGGGGTTTGTGACACACACACTCTCCAATGGGTACTGTGACACACACACGGTGCGTAAAGGTGTTTGTGATACACACACTGCCCAAAGAGGTTTGTGACAGACAGGCTGTCCAATGGGGATTGTAACACACACATGCTATATCATGGGGTTTGTGACACGCATGTTGTCCAATCCGTTTTCTGACACACAGGCTGTCCGAAGGGGTTTGTGACACACACACTGTCCAATGTTGTTTGTGACACACATGCTGTCCAATAGGGATTGTGACGCACACACGCTGTACAATGGTGTTTGTGACATGCATGCTGTCCAATGGGGTTCGTGACACACACGCTGTCAAATGGGGTTTGTTACACACACGGTCCAGGGGGGTTTGTGACACACACACTGTCTATTGGGGTTTGTGACACACACACTGTCCAGGGGGCTTTGTGACACACACACTGTGCAATGGGGTTTGTCAAACACACTCTGTCCAATGGGGTTTGTGACACACACACTCTGTCCAGTGGGGTTTGTGACACACACTCTCTGTCCAGTGGGGGTTGTGACACACACACTCTCCAATGGGATTTGTCACACACACTCTGTCCAATGGAGATTGTGACACACACACGCTGTCCAATGGGGTTTGTGACACACACACTGTCCAATGTTGTTTGTGACACACATGCTGTCCAATAGGGATTGTGATACACACACGCTGTACAATGGTGTTTGTGACACGCATGCTGTCCAATGGGGTTTGTGACACACACACTCTGTCCAATGGGGGTTGTGGCACACACGCTGTCCAATGGGATTTGTGACACACACGTTGTCCAATGAGTTTGTGACACATACGCTGTCCAGTGGGGTTTTTGACACATAATCTTTCCTATGGGGTTTGTGACGCTCACACTCTGTCCAATGGAGCCTGTGGCACACACTCTGTCCAATGGGTTTTGTGACACACACCGCTGTCCAATGGGGTTTGTGACACGCACACTGTCCAGTGGGGTTTGTGACACACACGCTGTCCAGTGGGTATTGTGACAACACACACGCTGTCCAATGGGGATTGTGACACACACACGCTGTCCAATGGGGTTTGTGACACACACAATGTCCATTGGGGTTTGTAACACACATGCTGTCCAACGGGGATTGTGACTCACACATTGTCCAGGGGGATTTGTGACACACACACTGTCAAATGGAGTTCGTGACACACACGCTGTCCGGTGGGGTATGTGACACACACGCTGTACAATGGGGTTTGTAACACACACACTATATCCAATGGTGTTTGTGACACACACTCTTTACAATGGGGTTACTGACACACATGCTGTCCAATGGGTTTTGTGACACACGCGCTATCCAATGGGGTTTGCGACTCACACACTGTCCAATGGGGTTTGTGACTCACACAGTCTGTCCAATGGGGCTTTTGACACATACGCTGTCCAATGGGGATTGTGACACACACACTTTCCAATGGGGTTTGTGAAACACACTCTGTCCAATGGGTTTTGTAACACACACACTGTCCAATGGGGATTGTGACTCACTTACACTGTCCAATGGGGATTGTGACACACACAAGTCCAATGGGGATTGTTACACACACGCTGTCCAATTGGGATTGTGACACACACACACTGTCCCATGGTGTTTTTGATACGCATGCTCTCCAATAGGGTTTGTGACACACACTCACAGTCCAGGGGTGTTTGTTATACACCACACACACTCTGTCCAATGGGGTTCGTGACACACACGGTCTCCAGTGGCGTTTTTTGACACACACACTGTCCAATAGTGTTTATGACACACACACGCTATCCGATAGGTTTTTTGACACACACACACTGTCCAATGGGGCTTGTGACACACACGCTGTCCATTGGGTTTTGTGACACACTCACTGTCTAATGGAGTTTGTGACACACACACGCTGTCCAATGGTGTTTGTGACACACACATTGTCTAATGGGGTATGTGTCACACACACTTTGTAGGGGGGTTTGTGACACACACACTGTCCGATGGGGTATGTCACACACACTCTGTCCAATGGGGATTTTGGCACACACACTGTCCGATGGGGTATGTCACACACACTCTGTCCAATGGGGATTTTGGCACACACGCTGTCCAACGGGGTTTGTGACACACACACTGTCCAAAGGGGTTTGTGACGCACACGCTGTACAATGGGGATTGTGATACACACACGCTGTCCAATGGGGGTTGTGACTACACACGCTGTCCAATGGGGTTTGTGACGCACACGCTGTCCAATGGGGTTCGTGACACACACGCCGTCCAGTGGGGTTTTTGACGCACACACTGTCCAGTAGGGTTTGTGACATACACATGCTATCCAATGGGCTTTGTGACACATACACTTTCCAAAGGGTTTTGTGACACACACACACTGTCCAATGGGGTTTGTGACATACACTCTGTCCAAAGGTGTTTGTGACACACACACACTGTCCAATGGGGATAGTGACACACACACGCTGTCCAATGGTATTTGTGACACTCATGCTGTGCAATGGGGTTTGTGACAGATACACTGTACAGGGGGTTTGTGACACAAATGCTGTCCAATGGGGTTTGTGACACACACGCTGTCTGTCAGGGATTGGCTCAAGGAGCATGGACATGAGTCCACCAAGCAACTGTATGAGCAGAGCCCATTGTAGTTGACAAAATTAGGCCTTAGTTAGCTTGTCTATTAGGCTGTGGGAAAGGGGGAATGGAAAAGTACTGACTAAGGCAGGGTCAGGATATCCTTGAAGAGATAAGAGTCAGAAGAATGCGGGATGCGCATAGCTAGCTAAACCCAAGTAGGTGGAGTAAGTAAATGTAACCTTTTAGTGCTTAGCCTATTAGATAGAGGCAAGTATGCATAATTATGGTATTTGGTATAAATGCACACTATCTCATGCAATAAAGTTGAATCATGCTTTATCACTCACACTGAGTCGGCCTGCATGTTTTCTTCAGCCGCGTACTTGCACGTGGCGCCCCGAACAGGGACTCTCGAAGGAGCGGCTTAAGCAGAGGGGCACCGGGAAGCAGCGACCGGGGGGTCAGGAGCGACCGAACACTGCGTGCGTCGGTGTGTTGTCTCCGAGGACCTGAACTGGATTTAGGAGTTCACCATCTGCGTGGGCTAAAAGGCAAGGGCTGCAGGTGGTGCCAGGTTTACAAGGTACCAAGGATTATAGGGTAAGGCGCTTTTCTTTTGCCTAAGGGCAGGTATCAGGATTTTTTTTTGCCTAAGGACAGGTATCAGGATTTTTTTTGCCTAGGGTCAGGTATCAGGATTTCTTTTGCCTAAGGGCAGGTATCAGGATATGGATAAAGGAACTATGGATTTAGAAGTAGCCCAAGATTTATTACAGCGCTTTTTAGAAAAGCAGGGGGGGGTTGAGTGTATCAAGCATCTAGTTAGTTGCAGTAGATCAAGTGAAAGGATGTTTTTCGAATACTGATTCGCTCTTTGATGTGTCGGAATGGAGAAAATGAGGAGACATATTATGGGATATGGTTATAAATGATGATAAATCAGCGAAGAACCTCAAAAGACTATTAACTTGGTGCAGAGGCAATGGGTATCCTGCTGATCTGTCAGGAGTTTTTCAAATAGAGACTTGGAAAAAGATGGGAACTGTGTTGTGGAAGGCAATTAGTCACCGTGAAAAATATATTCTTGGCCTTGTAACCATCTGGAAACTGATAAATACTACACTGAAGCAATTAAAACCTGAAAAGACTGTTATGAGCATTAGTGACTCAAAACTTAAACTTGAACTTTGGGACAGTATAGAGCAGAAATTATGGGAAAAAGTCAGCAATGGAGATAAAGAAGCTAAATCATTAGTAACTACATGGAAGCTTGAACGGTCTGCTGCTGCCGGAATATTTGCAGCGTTGCAGCCTGATAAGTATCCTGAAAGTTGCTGTGAAGTTCACCCGGTTTGTGTCTGGGATACCCTCCCTATTCCATCCCCTGCTGTGCTTTCAGCACCCCCGATGGTTCAGCAGTCCAGGGCGGGGGGAGGAACAATACCGAACGGGTAGCCTTCTGTACCATCATCTAACCCTGGTGAGAACAGCAAGTCCAGAGGACTGGTGTCAGACAACTTACTCAAAGAACCCGTGAAAGCTGAGAATGCTAAAGTCGTAAACAAGCGTACTATCAGTCCTTTTACCAATTTTACCAATCTGCTTTTCCTGCCTGTTAACCCTCTAACTTCCACGAGAGAACAGAAGAAGTCACTGAAAATAGAACTGGACAACAGAACTGTGTGACAGATTAGATCAGCTAACAGCAAGTGAATCCGACAGTTGGCAATGTGGTCATGATAATCGTGACGGGAAAGGGGATGCTCCTGGGGACTCGGGGTATAAAACTTAGAAGTTAAGGAAGTACTGGTGTTGAAATTAGCAGTAGAGAATGCTAAAGTTTGCTATCAGCATGTTATTTGCGAGTTTTACAGTGCATATTATGTGCTCCTGTTTACTGCCTCTCTGAAAGTCAAGCAGCTTGTTAGGAATGTGAGTTAATTGTTTCACTGGTTGTTAGAATTGTTTCTTTGTGGTATAAGTGCGCCGTAAAACTTTCTCTCCACTTTTCCCACTCACGCTGCAAGCAGCCCTGTGCTTTTCCGTGGGGTCAGAAATTACTGTTTTCAGTCGTGTTCATAAAAAATCGGTATTGGGAGGTGTTTCAAAACATAGGGAAGCACTTGGAAATATGAGGAAAGAAGATCTTGTAAAATATTGTAATTAATGGTGGCTGCTGTATAAGTTAAATGATTGGGAAAAGTGTCCGGGGAATAGAATCTTGAAGTATAACACCTTGTTGCAATTAATGTTGTTTTTAGGGTGAGAAGAGTAAGACAAAATAAATCCCTACAAGAGATCATTAAATTATTTCAGACAGCTGAGAGAGAGTTAACTGATAACACGCAGGTCACAGTAAACTTGCCGAAGTCTGCACAATGTTTTCCTTATTAGCCTGTTTTCTTTGTGGATATCTGTTTAAGCATGTTGCAATTTTGGTAGGTCTTTGTTATATGGTACAGTAAGTTCACAGACTGTTAAATCATGAGAATGGGTTGACTCAAAAGGTGCGTTTTGTGATAGTACAAAAAGATTATGAGTAATTTAGTTCCTTACTGCATGAACGTGATGTTAAGATTTTATGTGTAGTAGCTGTTATATTTTTTTTCTAGCGTACTAGCTTTATTCCAATATCCAGACTTGCACAACTCTGTGACAGGCTGTCTCTCATCTCGGTGCACTAAATTTGGCCTTTTTGTATGCACATCAAGTAAAGAATCCTGGTTTTAGAATAACAGTTGTAGCGTACCAGATGAGACACTAATAAAAGGCCTTGCCCAGTCCAGCTTGCTGTGGCGGCGGGGGCGGGGCGGGTGCCGAATGGGCCTCCAGCGCGCACTGACCCATTTTGTCAGGGAGACCCAGAGGTACCTCCACCTGGCTGAGCAGTAGGCGGTTCAAAGGTGCAATGCAAAAAATTGAGATATTGTCTTAAATTGGTGTAAGTGTGATCCATCTGCTTATTTGAACTTGGTATACAGTTTTCGTATCTGAGCTCAGTATTTTAGTTTGCATATTCATATTTGGTACCAAAAGAATCTTGTTTGGGGAGATAATTACAAAATGGGAACCGGTTCCACTGCTAAAATTCCATCTTGCTCCCCCTTAGGATGCATCCTTACACATTAAGGTAATCGCTTATATTGTTAGAAAAGCATTTAAATTGTTAAAATACTATGATAGATGTGAACTTGGGGTATTGTATAAAGTTATAAAGTTGTATTTAAAGGTTGCTGGAATGTGAACTGATTTGGATCTAGGACAATAGAATAATGGATTTATGTTTATTATACTGGTTTATATTGTTTTTTGACATCTCTAAATTGTAAAAGGTAAACGGAGCTAAGGAATGTAACTATTTCTGAGCTACTTGAAATTGCATATAAAGTGTAGTTGGAATGAAATGGGAAAACAAAAGAGCAAAATATCCCAGGCCTGTGTGCAGCTCATTGTAACTGAGAAGTTTCCCGGAGCCTCCTACTTCGTACCAGCCAGTATGCCAGCTGCGTGACCTTGGTTATATCTGCAATGCAAAGAAAGAAAAAACAACTGGAAAAACCTGGCTGCCCGCTTTTAAAGCAGTGAAACGGGGGTTCTCTCTCCCCCCCCACTGCAGCAATGTAATACTGAATGGAGCAGTCTGAGGGTGAAGTTTAAAGGCATCCTGAGCAGACCCGTAGTTCTAATGAAACTGGACAATTAAACCAAAAATTTGTTGATAGACTTATCCTATGGTAATTAGTTGTAAGAGACTTCTTAGTAAATTCACCATGCTAGTTTTTGAGGTCATGAGAGACAACGAAAGAAAGGCCGTTTTTTGAGACAAACGGAATGCCAAATTTGGAACAAAGTTTTAATACATGAATTCTTGTATTTGCCCAAAAGTCCTATACCTCTCTTGGGTCAGGATTTGTTAAGTAAATTGTAAGCTCAAATAACGTTTTCTGAGAATTCTGTTTAGTTGCATGTCCTACAAGAAGCTGCTTGGATGGTGCAGATCTGTTTGTGCAAGTGAGAAATCTTCAAGAAACTTTTGAATGCTGTATTTCCACTACTATTAACAGCCAATGTTTTTGATAAAGCAAATACTACACTGATAGATCTGAAACAGGACTTCGATCCGGTAAGGGAAAACAATATCCAATAAATATGACAGCCAAAATGGAGTTAGAAACTTTGAGGGATGAATTTATGACAACTTTACAAGCTGACTGCATTCGATTGGACTTGCAGATTTGTCTATGAAACAACCTGTGGCTATTGTGGGACAGTATGATGAGAATGCTAGCAGACTAATATACCAATTGTCACTCTAATCAAGAAAATGCAGGGAATGAATTTAAGTCTTAATAGGCCATGATCCTTTTGTCATATATGTACCATTTGTGAAATTTAATTCTGATTTTTTTTTAATTTTTATTTTATTTGTAATCCATGTCTTTGTAAATTGCACTAGCTGGTTTTCTTAACAGCACAGCTTTTCGTATGCATAAATGTAAAATGTAAATTGCTGCAGAACCTGCAAGTCTTTAACATCAGGTCATAGGCCATACTTGTATTTGGTCTGATCCTACATACTTGCACAGTTTTTGTTGATGGTTTTGGGAAGTCTCATAAAGCTGTAGTGGTTTAGCGTGAAGATAGCGATTAGCATCATTCTGTGAAAATTATTGACAGTTCAACCCAATTAGCAGAACTTGGCACAGCTTTACATTACTTAGAGCTTTTTAAGGAGGAACCTCTAAATTTGATTTGCAATTTTGAGTACGTAGTCAAGATCCAACGCACGTATCTGATTCTGAACTGTGTTTTTGTTTTGTTTTGTTTTGTTTTTTGTTGTTTTTTTTTAAAAAAAAAACAAAAAACAAAAAGGGGGGAGAAGTAGGGAAAACATCACAAAACCAATTGTCAAAAGGATTGTATGTGATGAATCACTTATATCTAAGTGGTGCAGCCTAAATTTGCCCTGTCATGAAACACTTTGTAAGTATGACCCAAAACCATGCTAAATCAGAAAGAACCTACATTAGTTATGGTCAAATCACTAGTTAACGGTCAATGAAAAAGGCCACACCAATTGACAGCCTGGGGGAGAGGTTATGCTTGTGTTTATACAGATCAAGGGCCGCAATGGTTGCCAGCATGAAACGTGAAACCTGTGTTATCTTCCTGACAATGATTGTTGCAGCTGCTGTGTTTTGGATGTCTGCACAGACAAAGACTAACATGTGGAGTACTTTAGCCAACATGACTGACCATCTATATGCCTAACTACGATGTCTCTGGACAAAACGTTCCACACATGCTTGGTTGGTGTCTTCCTTGATGACTACAGCAGCACCACATGACTGTTTTAAATAGTGGTCGATGCGGAGGTATTGCAACGAACTGTAATAATACTAACATGGCACTTTGGATTAATTGCCTCCTGGAAGCAGACATCGAACCACAGGAACTGGAATTGCTGGCATCTATGCCCATGGATGCTTGTATCCAGCGGGTTTGTGAAAAGTGTCAGAACAGTATACAAGAACATGAATGGATAAAACTGCAAAATGTTAATGCTACCCTTGGTGACTACAGAAATGAAACTCGACGGTGTAATGCTTCACAGAAGAATGCAAGGGATGTCATTGACAGCGACCCTAAAACCTCCTGTATGGTGTATTCTTGATCTGTGAAGATAGAGCCTGACCAGGAATTCCTTCTAATGCTGTTGGAGGACTGTGTATTTTGGGACTATTAACTCTCTTAACGCCCAATGTATCTATGATAATAGATCACAGAAGAGCAAGACGAGAAAAACACTTTTTGCGTGTATATGAGTCAAAATGTGATGACAATGTAGATTTTTGAGGATCAGGGTTAAGGGTTTTAGAAAAATTAGGATGCTGGATAGTTAAGCAAACAAACAGAACTTCTAAGGCTTTAAGCGGACTTTTGTTAGATGTAAATTCTGTAAGACATGCTACACTGCAGAATACAGTCACAGGAGACTTTTGTTATTAGCCCATGGCCATGGATGTGAGGAATTTGACAGAATGTGCTGTATGGATTTACAGGATAAGTCGAGATCCATCTGCAAGGAGATTAAACAACTTACGGACCATTCACAGAAGATCAGAGAGGATGAGGGCCTCTTTGGCCTAGAGGGCCTCATGAACTGGTTTGGACTAGGAGGATGGGTAAAAGGGCATTTGCAGAGTGCTCTGGCTCTCTTAATCATAGTAGTAGTTGTATTAATATGCTTGAGCTGTGCTATATCATGTATTAAGAAGATTTCAGAGCAGACACTTGGACAGGCTCTGCTCGTAAAAAAAAAAAAAAAGAAAAGGGGGGAGATGTCGGGGATTGGCTCAAGGAGCATGGACATGAGTCCACCAAGCAACTGTACGAGCAGAGCCCATTTTAGTTGACAAAAGTAGGCCTTAGTTAGCTTGTCTATTAGGCCGTGGGAAAGGGGGAACGGAAAAGTACTAACTAAGGCAGGGTCAGGATATCCTTGAAGAGATAAGAGTCAGAAGAATGCGGGATGCGCATAGCTAGCTAAACCCAAGTAGGTGGAGTAAGTAAATGTAACCTTTTAGTGCTTAGCCTATTAGATAGAGACAAGTATGCATAATTATGGTATTTGGTATAAATGCACGCTATCTCGGGCAATAAAGTTGAACCGTGCTTTATCACTCACACTGAGTCGGCCTGCATGTTTTATTCAGCCGCGTACTCGTAGCTGTCCAGTGGGATTTGTGACACACACTCTGTAAAATAGGGTTTGTGACACACACACGCTATGCAATGGGGTTTGTGATATGCACACTTTCCAATGGGGTTTGTGACACACAGGCTCTCCTTTGGGTTTTCTGACACACACACTGTCTAATGGGGTTTGTGACACACACCCGCTGTCCAGTGGTGTTTGTGACACACACGCTGTCAAATGGGGTATGTGACACACACACTGTCCAACGGGGTTTGTGACACACACACTGTCAAATGGGGTTTGTGTCACACACACTCTGTCCAAAGGGGTTTGTGACACACACACTTTTTAATGGGGTTTGTGTCACACACACTGTCCAAAGGGGTTTGTGACACACAAACTGTCTAATGGGGTTTGTGACACACAGGCTGTCCAATGGGAATTGTGACACACACACGCTGTCCAATGGTGTTTGCGACACAAACGCTGTCCAATGGGTTTTGTGACACACACACTGTCCAATAGGGTTTGTGACACACAGGCTGTCCAATGGGGATTGTGACACACACACGATGTCCAATGGTGTTTGTGACAAACATGCATTCCAATGGGTTTTGTGACACACACACTGTCAAGGGGGGTTTGTGACACACATGCTGTTAAATGGGGTTTGTGACACACACACTGTCCAATGGGGTTTGTGACACACACACTGTCAAATGGGGTTTGTGACACACAAACTGTCTAATGGGGTTTGTAACACACACACGCTGTCCAATGGTGTTTGCGACACAACGCTATCCAATGCGGTTTGAGACACACACACTTTCCAATGGGGTTTGTGACACACAGGCTGTCCAATGGGGATTGTGACACACACACGCTGTCCAATGGTGTTTGTGACAAGCATGCATTCCAATGGGTTTTGTGACACACACACTGTCAAGGGGGGTTTGTGACACACACGCTGTCCAACGGGGTTTGTAAAACACATGCTGTCCAATGGGGATTTTGACATACACACGCTGTCCAATGGTGTTTGAGACACGCATGCTGTCCAACGGGTATTGTGACACACAAACTGCCTAGGGGGGTTTGTGACACACACACTCTGTCTAAAGGGGCTTGTGACACACACTCTGTCCAATGGGATTTGTGACACACACCATGTCCAATGGGGATTGTGCACACACTCGCTGTCCAATGGGAATTGTGACACACACTGTGTCCAGGGGTGTTTGTGACACACACGCTGTCCAGTGGGATGTGTGACACACACAATATCCAGGGGGGTTTCTGACACACACACTGTCCAATGGGGTTTGGGACACATACGCTGTCCAATGGGGATTGTGACACACACACTGTCCACGGGGGTTTGTGACACAGACACTCTCCAATGGGTTTGTGACACACACAATGTCCAAGGGGGTTTGTGACACACACGCTATCCAATGGGGTTGGTGACACACACGCTGTCCAGGTGAGTTTGTGACACACACGCTGTCCAAAGGGGTTTGTGACACAGAGACTCTCCAGGGGTGTTTGTGACACAAACGCTCTCCAGAGCCGTTTGTGACACACACACTGACCAATGGGGTTTGTAACACGCATGCTGTCCAATGGGGTTTGTGACAGACACACTGTACAGGGGGTATGTGACACAAATGCTGTCCAATGGGGTTTGTGACACACACGATGTAAAATAGGGTTTGTGACAGACACATGCTATCCAATGGGTTTTGTGACACACACACTTTCCAATGGGGTTTGTGACACACACACTGTCCATTGGGTTTTGTGACATGCACACGGTGTCCAATGGGGTTTGTGACACACACCCGCTGTCCAATGGTGTTTGTGACGCACACACTGTCAAATGGGGTTTGTCTCACACACACTGTCCAATGGGGATTGTGACACACATACTCTCCAGTAGGGTTTCTGACACACACACTCTGTCCAATGGGGTTTGTGACACACAAACTGTCTAATGGGGTTTGTGACACACACACTCTGTCCAATGGGGTTTATGACACACACCATATCCAATGGGGATTGTGCACACACTTGATGTACGATGGGAATTGTGACACACACTCTGTCCAGGGGTGTTTGTGACACACACACTGTCCAGAGGGATGTGTCACACACAATTTTCCGGGGGGGTTTGTGACATACACACTGTCCAATGGGGTTTGTGACACACACACAGTGTCCAGGGGGGTTTGTGACACAACCACTGTCCAATGGGGTTGGTTACACACACACTGGCGAAAGGGGTATGTTACACACACGATGTCCAATGGGGTTTGTGACACACACACGGTCCAATGGGGTTTGTGACACACAGACTGTGCAATTGGGATTGTGATACACACACGCTGACGAATGGGGTTTGTGACACACAAACTGTCCAATGGGGATTGTGACACACACACTGTCCAATGGGTTTTGTAACACACACGGTGTCCAATGGGGTTTGTGACACACACGCTGTCCAATGGGGATTGTGACACACAAAATGTCCAGGATGGTTTGTGACACACATACTGTCCAATGAGGTTTGTGACACACACTCTATGGTATGGGGTTTGTCATAGACACTCTGTCCAATGGGTTTGTGAACACACACGCTGTCCAATGGGGATTGTGACACACTCTGTTCAGGTGGGTTTGTGAAACACACTGTCCAATGGGGTTTGTGACACACACGCTGTCCAATGGGCGTTGTGATACACACATGCTGTCCAATGGTGTTTGTGACACGCATGCTGTCCAATGGGTTTTGTGACACATACACTTTCCAGTGGGGTTTGTAACACACACACTTATGAAATAGCGCTTGTGACACACAGGCTGTCCAATGGGTTTCGTAACACACACACTGTCCAGTGGGTTTTGTGACACACATACTCTGTCCAATGGGATAGTGACACACACGCTGTCCAATGGGGATTGTGACACACACACGCTTTCCACTGGGGTGTGTGACACACAAATTGTCCAAAGGGGTTTGCGACACACACGATATCCAATGGGGTTTGTGACACGCACTCTGTCCTTGGGTGTTTGTGACACGAACACTCTCCTTGGGTGTTTGTGACACACACACTGTCCAGTGGGTTTTGTGACACACACACTGTCCAAAGGCGTTCGTGACACACTGTGTCCACGAGGGTTTGTGACACAGACACTGTGCAATGGTGTTTGTGACACACACACTGTCAAGCGGGGTTTGTGACACACACGCTCTCCAATGGGGTTTGTAAAACACACACTGTCCAATGGGCATTGTGACATACACACGCTGTCCAATGGTGTTTGAGTCACGCATGCTGTCCAACGGGTATTGTGACACACAAACTGCCAGGGGAATTTGTGACACAGACGTTGTCCAATGGGGTTTGTGAACACACACGCTGTTCAATGGGGTTTGTGACATACACACTATGTCCAATGGGCTTGTGACAAACACGCGGTCCAATGGGGTGTGTGACACACACACGCTATCCAATGGATTTTGTGACACATACACTGTCCAGTGGGTTTTCTGACACACACACTCTGTCCAATAGTGATTGTGACACACACACTCTGTCCAATGGGGATTGTGACACACACTCTGTCTAAAGGGGTTTGTGACACACACACACACTGTCCGATGGGGATTTTGACAGACACACGCTGACCAATGGTGTTTGTGACACGCATGCTGTCCAATGGGTTTTGTGACACACACACTGTCCAGGGGGGTTTGTGACACACACACTGTCCAATAGGGTTTGTGACACACACATGCTATCCAAAGGGTTTTGTGACACACACAAATTCCAATGGATTTTGTGACACACGCATGCAGTCCAATGGGTTTTGTGACACACACACTGTCCCGAGGGGTTTGTGACACACACGCTGTCCAATGGTTTTTGTGACACACTCATTGTCCAAGTGGCTTTGTGAAAACACACACCGACCAATTTGGTTTGTCACACACACTCTGTCCAATTGAGATTGTGACACACACACGCTTTCCAATGGGGTTTGTTACACACACAGTTTCCAATTGGGTTATTGACACACATGCTGTCCAATGGGGACTGTGACACACACACTGTACAATGGTGTTTGTGACATGCGTGCTGACCAATGGGTTTTGTGACACACACACTGTCCAGGGGGTTAGTGACACACACGCTGTCCAATGGAGTTTCTGAAACACACAATCTATCATATGGGGCTTGTGACACACACGCTGTCCAATGAGTTTAGTGACACACACGCTGTCCAGTGGGGTTTGTGACACACACACTGTCCAATGGGGTTTGTCAAACACACTCTGTACAATGGGGTTTGTGACACGCATGCTTTCCAATGGGTTTTGTGACACAAATACTGTGCAATGGCGATTGTGACACACACGGTGTCCAATGGGGATAGTGACATACACACGCTGTCCAATGACATTTGTTACACTCATGCTGTCCAATGGGTTTTGTGACAGATACACTGTACAGGGGGTTTGTGACACAAATGCTGTCCAATGGGGTTTGTGACACACACAGTGTCCATGGCGGTTTGTGACACACAAGCTCTCCATTGGTTTTGTGACACACACATTGTCCAATAGGGTTTGTGACACATTAACTGTCTAATGGGGTTTGTGACACACCCACGCTGCCCAATGGTGTTTGCGACACAAACGCTGTGCAATGGGTTGTGTAACACACACTCTGTCCAATAGGGTTTGTGACACACACTCTGCCCAGGTGAGTTTGTAACACACACGCCGTCCAATACGATTTGTGACACAGAGACTGCCAAGGAGTGTTTGTGACACACACGCTATCTAGAGGGGTTTGTGACACACAAACACACTGTCCAATGGGTTTTGTGACACACACAGTGTCCAGGGGGGTTTGTGACACACACGCTGTCCAATTGCGTTCATGACACACACACTGTCCAAAGCGAATTGTGACACACACAATGTCCAGGACGGTTTGTGACACACACACTGTCCCATGCGGTTTGTGACACACACACTGTCCAATGGGGTTTGTGACACAGAAACTGACAAATGGGGTTTGTGACACACACAATGACCAGGGTTGTTTGTTACACACACACGCTGTCCAATGGAGTTTGTGACACAAAAACCGTCCAAAGGGGTTTGTGGCACACACACGCAGTCCAATGGAGTTTGTGACACACAAACCGTCCAAAGGGGTTTGTGACACACACAATGTACAATGGGGTTTGTGACATGCACAATGACCATGGGTATTTGTGACACACACGCTGTCCAGTGGGGTTTGTGACACACACACTCTCCAATGCGGTTTGTGACACACACACTGTCCAAAGGGGTTTGTGACACACACGATGTACAATGGGGTTTGTGACACACACGATGTGCAATGGGGTTTGTGACACACACACTCTCTATTGGGGTTTGTGACACACACAAGCTGTCCAGTGGTGTTTGTGACACACACACTGTCCAATGTGGTTTGTCACACACACTCTGTCCAGCGGAGATTGTGACACACACACGCTTTCCAGCGGGGTTTGTTACACACACACTGTCCAATGGGGTTTGTGACACACATGCTGTCCAATGGGGATTGTGACACACACACGCTATTCAATGGTGTTTGTGACACGCATGCTGTCCAATGGGTTTTGTGACACACACACTGTCCAGGGGGGTTTTTGACACATACACTGTCCAATGATGTTTGTGACACACACAATCTGTCCAATGGGGATTGTGGCACACACACAGTCCAGTGGGGTTTGTGACACACTTCTGTCCAATGGGGATTGTGACACGCACACTGTCCAGGGGGGTTTGTGACATACAGGCTGTGCAATGGGGTTTGTGACACACACGCTGTCCAGGTGAGTTTGTGACACACACGCTCTCTAGAGGGGTTTGTGACACACACACTGTCCGTGGGGCTTGTGACACACACACTTACGACGGGGTTTGCAACACACACAATGTCCCATTGGGTTGTGACACACACGCTGTCCAACAGGGATTGTGACTCACACACTGTCCAGGGGGATTTGTGACACACACGCTGTCCAATGTTGTTTGTGACACGCATGCTGTCCAATGGATTTTCTGACACACACACTCTATCGAATGAGGTTTTTGACACACACTCTTTACAATGGTGTTTCTGACACACATGCTGTCCAATGGGTTTTGTGAACACACACGCAATCCAATGGGGTTTGCGATTCACACACTGTCCAATGGGCTTACTGACACACACACTGTCCATGGGGTTTTGTGAAACACACTCTGTCCAAAGGGGTTTTTAACAAACACACTGTCCAATGGGGATTGTGACACTCACACACTGTCCAATGGGGATTGTGACACACACAATTCCAATGGGGTTTGTGACACACACGCTGTCCAATGGGGATTGTGACACACTCTGTCCAGGTGGGTTTGTGAAACACACTGTCCAATGGCGTTTGTGACACACATTCTGTCCAATGGGCGTTGTGATACACACACGCTGTCCAATGGTGTTTGTGACACGCATGCTGTCCAATGGGTTTTGTGACACATACACTTTCCAAAGGGGTTTGTGACACACACACTCTATGAAATGGCGCTTGTGACACACCCGCTGTCCAATGGGTTTCGTGACACACAGGCTGTCCAGTGGGTTTTGTGACACACACTCTCTGTACAATGGGATTGTGACACACGCGCTGTCCAATGGTGTTTGTGAAACACTCTCTGTCCCATGGTTTTGTGACACACACACTGTCCAATGGGGATTGTGAGACACACATGCTTTCCACTGGCGTATGTGACACACAAACTGTCCAAAGGGGTTTGTGACACACACGATGTCCAATGGGGTTTGCGACACGCACACTGTCCTTGCGTGTTTGTGACACACAAACTGTCCATTCGGTTTTCTGACACACACACTGTCCAGGGTGGTTTGTGACACACACACTGTCCAAAGGCGTACGTGAAACACTGTGTCCATGGGGGTTTGTGACACGCACGCTGTCCAATGGGGTTTGTGACACACACACTGTCTATTGGGGTTTGTGACACACACATGCTTTCCAATGGTGTTTGTGACACACACGCTGTCCAATGGTGTTTGTGACGCACACACTGTCCAGGGGGCTTTGTGACACACACACTGTCCAATGTGGTTTGTCACACACACTCTGTCCAAAGGGGTTTGTGACACACACGCTGTCCAATGGGGTTTCTGAAACACACAATCTATCATATGGGGCTTGTGACACACACGCTGTCCAATGGGTTTAGTGACACACACGCGGTCCAGTGGGGTTCGTGACACACACACCATCCAATGGGGTTTGTCACACACACTCCGTACAATGGGGTTTGTGACACGCATGCTGTCCAATGGGTTTTGTGACACACACGCAGTCCAATGGGGATAGTGACATACACACGCAGTCCAATGACATTTGTGACACTCGTGCTGTCCAATGGGGTTTGTGACAGATACACTCTACAGGGGGTTTGTGACACAAATGCTGTCCAGTAGGATTTGTGATACACACGCTGTAAAATAGGATTTGTGACACACACAGGCTATCCAGTGGGGTTTGTGACACACACATTGTCTAATGGGGTTTGTGTCACACACACTGTCCAATAGGGTTTGTGACACACACACGCTGTCCAATAATGTTTGCGACACAAACGCTGTGCAATGGGTTTTGTGACACACACACTGTCCAATAGGGTTTTTGGCACACACAATTTCCAATCGGGTTTGTGACACACAGGCTGTCCAATGGGGATTGAGACACACACACGCTTTCCAATGTTGTTTGTGACACGCATGCTGTCTAATGGGTTTTGTGACACACAAGCTGTCGAGGGGGATTTGTGACACACACACTTTCCAATGGGTTTTGTGACACACACACTGTGCAATTGGGATTTTGAGACACACACTCTGTCGAATGGTGTTTGTGACACACAAACTATCCAATGGGGATTGTGACACACACGCTGTGCAATGGGGATTGTGACACACACACTATCTGGTGGGGTTTGTGACACACAAGCTGTCCAATGGGGATTGTGACAAACACGCTGTGCAATGGGGATTGTGACACACACACAATGTCCAGGATGGTTTGTGACACACACTCTGTCCCATGGGGTTTGTGACACGCACTCTGTCCAATGGGGATTGTGACACACACAAACTGTCCAATGGGGTTTGTGACACAGAGACTCTGCAAGGCTGTTTGTGACACACAGGCTGTCCAGAGGAGATTGTGACACTCACAATGTCTAAGGAGGGTTGTGACACACACACCCTCCAATGGGGTTTGTGACACACACGGTGTCCAATGGGGATAGTGACACACACACGCCGTCCAATGACATTTGTGACACTCATGCTGTCCAATGGGGTTTGTGACAGATACACTGTACAGGGGCTTTGTGACACACACGCTGTCCAGTGGGGTTTGTGACACACACGCTGTAAAATAGGGTTTGTGACACACACAGGCTAGTGAATGGGGTTTGTGACACACACACTGTCCAATGGGGTTTGTGAAAAACAAACTGTCTAATGGGGTTTGTGACACACACACGCTGTCCAATGGTGTTTGCGACATAAATGCTGTGCAATGGGTTATGTGACACAGACACTGTATAATAGGGTTTGTGACACACACACTATATCAAATGCGGTTTTGTGACACACACAATTTACGAAGGGGTTTGTGACACACACGCTGTCCAATGGGGACTGTGACACACACACGCTCTCCAATGTTGTTTGTGACACGCATGCTGTCCATTGGGTTTTGTGACACACACACTGTCAAGGGGGATTTGTGACAAACACGCTGTCCAATGGGGTTTGTGACACACCCACTGTCCAATCGGTTTGTGACACACATGCCTGTCCAATGGGGTTTGTGACACACACACTTTCCAATGGGTTTTGTGACACACACACTGTGCAATTGGGATTTTGAGACACACACGCTGTCGAATGGGGTTTGTGACACACAAACTATCCGATGGGGATTGTGACACACACACTATCTGGGGGCTTTTGTGACACACAAGCTGTACAATGGGGATTGTGACAAACAAGCTGTCCAATGGGGATTGTGACACACACACAATGTCCAGGACGGTTTGTGACACACACTCTGTCCCATGGGGTTTGTGACAAACTGTCCAATATGGTTTGTCATACACACACTGTCCAAGGGTGTTTTTGAGAAACACGCTATCCAATGGGGTTTGTGACACACACGCTGTCAAATGGTGTTCGTGCCACAGAGACTCTCCAGGGGTGTTTGTGACACACACGCTCTCCAGAGGGGTTTCTGAAACACACAATCTATCATATGTGGCTTGTGACACACACGCTGTCCAATGGGTTTAGTGACACACACTCTGTCCAGTGGGGTTTGTGACACACACACTGTCCAAAGGCGTTCGTGACACACTGTGTCCACGAGGGTTTGTGACACAGACACTGTGCAATGGTGTTTGTGACACACACACTGTCAAGCGGGGTTTGTGACACACACGCTCTCCAATGGGGTTTGTAAAACACACACTGTCCAATGGGCATTGTGACATACACACGCTGTCCAATGGTGTTTGAGTCACGCATGCTGTCCAACGGGTATTGTGACACACAAACTGCCAGGGGAATTTGTGACACAGACGTTGTCCAATGGGGTTTGTGAACACACACGCTGTTCAATGGGGTTTGTGACATACACACTATGTCCAATGGGCTTGTGACAAACACGCGGTCCAATGGGGTGTGTGACACACACACGCTATCCAATGGATTTTGTGACACATACACTGTCCAGTGGGTTTTCTGACACACACACTCTGTCCAATAGTGATTGTGACACACACACTCTGTCCAATGGGGATTGTGACACACACTCTGTCTAAAGGGGTTTGTGACACACACACACACTGTCCGATGGGGATTTTGACAGACACACGCTGACCAATGGTGTTTGTGACACGCATGCTGTCCAATGGGTTTTGTGACACACACACTGTCCAGGGGGGTTTGTGACACACACACCACTGTCCAATAGGGTTTGTGACACACACATGCTATCCAAAGGGTTTTGTGACACACACAAATTCCAATGGATTTTGTGACACACGCATGCAGTCCAATGGGTTTTGTGACACACACACTGTCCCGAGGGGTTTGTGACACACACGCTGTCCAATGGTTTTTGTGACACACTCATTGTCCAAGTGGCTTTGTGAAAACACACACCGACCAATTTGGTTTGTCACACACACTCTGTCCAATTGAGATTGTGACACACACACGCTTTCCAATGGGGTTTGTTACACACACAGTTTCCAATTGGGTTATTGACACACATGCTGTCCAATGGGGACTGTGACACACACACTGTACAATGGTGTTTGTGACATGCGTGCTGACCAATGGGTTTTGTGACACACACACTGTCCAGGGGGTTAGTGACACACACGCTGTCCAATGGAGTTTCTGAAACACACAATCTATCATATGGGGCTTGTGACACACACGCTGTCCAATGAGTTTAGTGACACACACGCTGTCCAGTGGGGTTTGTGACACACACACTGTCCAATGGGGTTTGTCAAACACACTCTGTACAATGGGGTTTGTGACACGCATGCTTTCCAATGGGTTTTGTGACACAAATACTGTGCAATGGCGATTGTGACACACACGGTGTCCAATGGGGATAGTGACATACACACGCTGTCCAATGACATTTGTTACACTCATGCTGTCCAATGGGTTTTGTGACAGATACACTGTACAGGGGGTTTGTGACACAAATGCTGTCCAATGGGGTTTGTGACACACACAGTGTCCATGGCGGTTTGTGACACACAAGCTCTCCATTGGTTTTGTGACACACACATTGTCCAATAGGGTTTGTGACACATTAACTGTCTAATGGGGTTTGTGACACACCCACGCTGCCCAATGGTGTTTGCGACACAAACGCTGTGCAATGGGTTGTGTAACACACACTCTGTCCAATAGGGTTTGTGACACACACTCTGCCCAGGTGAGTTTGTAACACACACGCCGTCCAATACGATTTGTGACACAGAGACTGCCAAGGAGTGTTTGTGACACACACGCTATCTAGAGGGGTTTGTGACACACAAACACACTGTCCAATGGGTTTTGTGACACACACAGTGTCCAGGGGGGTTTGTGACACACACGCTGTCCAATTGCGTTCATGACACACACACTGTCCAAAGCGAATTGTGACACACACAATGTCCAGGACGGTTTGTGACACACACACTGTCCCATGCGGTTTGTGACACACACACTGTCCAATGGGGTTTGTGACACAGAAACTGACAAATGGGGTTTGTGACACACACAATGACCAGGGTTGTTTGTTACACACACACGCTGTCCAATGGAGTTTGTGACACAAAAACCGTCCAAAGGGGTTTGTGGCACACACACGCAGTCCAATGGAGTTTGTGACACACAAACCGTCCAAAGGGGTTTGTGACACACACAATGTACAATGGGGTTTGTGACATGCACAATGACCATGGGTATTTGTGACACACACGCTGTCCAGTGGGGTTTGTGACACACACACTCTCCAATGCGGTTTGTGACACACACACTGTCCAAAGGGGTTTGTGACACACACGATGTACAATGGGGTTTGTGACACACACGATGTGCAATGGGGTTTGTGACACACACACTCTCTATTGGGGTTTGTGACACACACAAGCTGTCCAGTGGTGTTTGTGACACACACACTGTCCAATGTGGTTTGTCACACACACTCTGTCCAGCGGAGATTGTGACACACACACGCTTTCCAGCGGGGTTTGTTACACACACACTGTCCAATGGGGTTTGTGACACACATGCTGTCCAATGGGGATTGTGACACACACACGCTATTCAATGGTGTTTGTGACACGCATGCTGTCCAATGGGTTTTGTGACACACACACTGTCCAGGGGGGTTTTTGACACATACACTGTCCAATGATGTTTGTGACACACACAATCTGTCCAATGGGGATTGTGGCACACACACAGTCCAGTGGGGTTTGTGACACACTTCTGTCCAATGGGGATTGTGACACGCACACTGTCCAGGGGGGTTTGTGACATACAGGCTGTGCAATGGGGTTTGTGACACACACGCTGTCCAGGTGAGTTTGTGACACACACGCTCTCTAGAGGGGTTTGTGACACACACACTGTCCGTGGGGCTTGTGACACACACACTTACGACGGGGTTTGCAACACACACAATGTCCCATTGGGTTGTGACACACACGCTGTCCAACAGGGATTGTGACTCACACACTGTCCAGGGGGATTTGTGACACACACGCTGTCCAATGTTGTTTGTGACACGCATGCTGTCCAATGGATTTTCTGACACACACACTCTATCGAATGAGGTTTTTGACACACACTCTTTACAATGGTGTTTCTGACACACATGCTGTCCAATGGGTTTTGTGAACACACACGCAATCCAATGGGGTTTGCGATTCACACACTGTCCAATGGGCTTACTGACACACACACTGTCCATGGGGTTTTGTGAAACACACTCTGTCCAAAGGGGTTTTTAACAAACACACTGTCCAATGGGGATTGTGACACTCACACACTGTCCAATGGGGATTGTGACACACACAATTCCAATGGGGTTTGTGACACACACGCTGTCCAATGGGGATTGTGACACACTCTGTCCAGGTGGGTTTGTGAAACACACTGTCCAATGGCGTTTGTGACACACATTCTGTCCAATGGGCGTTGTGATACACACACGCTGTCCAATGGTGTTTGTGACACGCATGCTGTCCAATGGGTTTTGTGACACATACACTTTCCAAAGGGGTTTGTGACACACACACTCTATGAAATGGCGCTTGTGACACACCCGCTGTCCAATGGGTTTCGTGACACACAGGCTGTCCAGTGGGTTTTGTGACACACACTCTCTGTACAATGGGATTGTGACACACGCGCTGTCCAATGGTGTTTGTGAAACACTCTCTGTCCCATGGTTTTGTGACACACACACTGTCCAATGGGGATTGTGAGACACACATGCTTTCCACTGGCGTATGTGACACACAAACTGTCCAAAGGGGTTTGTGACACACACGATGTCCAATGGGGTTTGCGACACGCACACTGTCCTTGCGTGTTTGTGACACACAAACTGTCCATTCGGTTTTCTGACACACACACTGTCCAGGGTGGTTTGTGACACACACACTGTCCAAAGGCGTACGTGAAACACTGTGTCCATGGGGGTTTGTGACACGCACGCTGTCCAATGGGGTTTGTGACACACACACTGTCTATTGGGGTTTGTGACACACACATGCTTTCCAATGGTGTTTGTGACACACACGCTGTCCAATGGTGTTTGTGACGCACACACTGTCCAGGGGGCTTTGTGACACACACACTGTCCAACGTGGTTTGTCACACACACTCTGTCCAAAGGGGTTTGTGACACACACGCTGTCCAATGGGGTTTCTGAAACACACAATCTATCATATGGGGCTTGTGACACACACGCTGTCCAATGGGTTTAGTGACACACACGCGGTCCAGTGGGGTTCGTGACACACACACCATCCAATGGGGTTTGTCACACACACTCTGTACAATGGGGTTTGTGACACGCATGCTGTCCAATGGGTTTTGTGACACACACGCAGTCCAATGGGGATAGTGACATACACACGCAGTCCAATGACATTTGTGACACTCGTGCTGTCCAATGGGGTTTGTGACAGATACACTCTACAGGGGGTTTGTGACACAAATGCTGTCCAGTAGGATTTGTGATACACACGCTGTAAAATAGGATTTGTGACACACACAGGCTATCCAGTGGGGTTTGTGACACACACATTGTCTAATGGGGTTTGTGTCACACACACTGTCCAATAGGGTTTGTGACACACACACGCTGTCCAATAATGTTTGCGACACAAACGCTGTGCAATGGGTTTTGTGACACACACACTGTCCAATAGGGTTTTTGGCACACACAATTTCCAATCGGGTTTGTGACACACAGGCTGTCCAATGGGGATTGAGACACACACACGCTTTCCAATGTTGTTTGTGACACGCATGCTGTCTAATGGGTTTTGTGACACACAAGCTGTCGAGGGGGATTTGTGACACACACACTTTCCAATGGGTTTTGTGACACACACACTGTGCAATTGGGATTTTGAGACACACACTCTGTCGAATGGTGTTTGTGACACACAAACTATCCAATGGGGATTGTGACACACACGCTGTGCAATGGGGATTGTGACACACACACTATCTGGTGGGGTTTGTGACACACAAGCTGTCCAATGGGGATTGTGACAAACACGCTGTGCAATGGGGATTGTGACACACACACAATGTCCAGGATGGTTTGTGACACACACTCTGTCCCATGGGGTTTGTGACACGCACTCTGTCCAATGGGGATTGTGACACACACAAACTGTCCAATGGGGTTTGTGACACAGAGACTCTGCAAGGCTGTTTGTGACACACAGGCTGTCCAGAGGAGATTGTGACACTCACAATGTCTAAGGAGGGTTGTGACACACACACCCTCCAATGGGGTTTGTGACACACACGGTGTCCAATGGGGATAGTGACACACACACGCCGTCCAATGACATTTGTGACACTCATGCTGTCCAATGGGGTTTGTGACAGATACACTGTACAGGGGCTTTGTGACACACACGCTGTCCAGTGGGGTTTGTGACACACACGCTGTAAAATAGGGTTTGTGACACACACAGGCTAGTGAATGGGGTTTGTGACACACACACTGTCCAATGGGGTTTGTGAAAAACAAACTGTCTAATGGGGTTTGTGACACACACACGCTGTCCAATGGTGTTTGCGACATAAATGCTGTGCAATGGGTTATGTGACACAGACACTGTATAATAGGGTTTGTGACACACACACTATATCAAATGCGGTTTTGTGACACACACAATTTACGAAGGGGTTTGTGACACACACGCTGTCCAATGGGGACTGTGACACACACACGCTCTCCAATGTTGTTTGTGACACGCATGCTGTCCATTGGGTTTTGTGACACACACACTGTCAAGGGGGATTTGTGACAAACACGCTGTCCAATGGGGTTTGTGACACACCCACTGTCCAATCGGTTTGTGACACACATGCCTGTCCAATGGGGTTTGTGACACACACACTTTCCAATGGGTTTTGTGACACACACACTGTGCAATTGGGATTTTGAGACACACACGCTGTCGAATGGGGTTTGTGACACACAAACTATCCGATGGGGATTGTGACACACACACTATCTGGGGGCTTTTGTGACACACAAGCTGTACAATGGGGATTGTGACAAACAAGCTGTCCAATGGGGATTGTGACACACACACAATGTCCAGGACGGTTTGTGACACACACTCTGTCCCATGGGGTTTGTGACAAACTGTCCAATATGGTTTGTCATACACACACTGTCCAAGGGTGTTTTTGAGAAACACGCTATCCAATGGGGTTTGTGACACACACGCTGTCAAATGGTGTTCGTGCCACAGAGACTCTCCAGGGGTGTTTGTGACACACACGCTCTCCAGAGGGGTTTCTGAAACACACAATCTATCATATGTGGCTTGTGACACACACGCTGTCCAATGGGTTTAGTGACACACACTCTGTCCAGTGGGGTTTGTGACACACATACTGTCCAATGGGGTTTGTCACACACACTCAATACAATGGGGTTTGTGACACGCATGCTGTCCAATGGATTTTGTGACACACACACTGTCCAATGGCGATTGTGACACACATGGTGTCCAATGGGGATTGTGACACACACACGCTGTCCAATGGTATTTGTGACACTCATGCTGTCCAATGGGTTTTGTGACACACACACTGTCCAATAGGGTTTGTGACACACACACTGTCCAATGGTGTTTGTCAAACACACTCTGTCCAGTGGGGATAGTAACAGACACACGCTGTCCAATGAAGTTTGTGACACACACACTCAAGAGGGGTTTGTGACACACACGCTGTCCTTTGGGTTTTGTAACACACACGCTGTCCATTGGGGTTTGTGATACGCACACTGTCCAGGGTGGTTTGTGGCACGCACGACGTCCAATGCGATTTGTGACACAGAGACTCTCCAGGGTTGTTTGTGACACAGATGCTATCCAGAGGGGTTTGTGACACACCCACTGTCCAATGGGGTTTGTGACACACACACGCTATCCAATGGGGTTTGTGACACACACAATTTCCAATGGGGTTTGTGACACACAGGCTGTCCAATGGGGATTGTGACACACACTCGCTGTCCAATGGTGTTTGTGACACGCATGCTATCCAATGGGTTTTGTGACACACACACTGTCGAGGGGGATTTGTGACACACACGCTGTCCAATGGGGTTTGTGACACACACACTCTGTCTAAAGGGGCTTGTGACACAAACTCTGTCCAATGGGGTTTGTGACACAAACCATGTCCAATGGGGATTGTGCACACACTCGCTGTCTAATAGGAATTGTGACACACACTCTGTCCAGGAGTGTTTGTGACACACACGCTGTCCAGAGGGATGTGTGACACACAAAATATCCAGGGGGATTTCTGACACACACACTGTCCAATGGGGTTTGGGACACACACACTGTCCAATGGGGTTTGTGACACACACAATGTCCAAGGGTGTTTGTGACACACACAGGCTATCTACTGGGGTTTGTGACACATGCACTGTCCAAAGGGATTTGTGACACAAACGCTGTACAATGGAGTTTGTGACACACACACTGTGCAATTGGGATTGTGACACACACACGCTGTCTAACGGGGTTTGTGACACACAAACTGTCCAATCAGGATTGTGACAAACAAGATGACCAATGGGAATTGTGACACACACACTGTCCTATGGGGATTGAGACAAACACACTGTTCAGGGTGGTTTGTGACACACACAATGTCCAATGTCGTTCGTGACACACACAGTGTTCACGGGGGTTTGTGACACACAGACTGACCAGCGGGGTTTGTGACACAAACACGCTGTGCAATGGGTTTTGTGACACACACACTGTCCAATGGTGTTTGTGACACACAAGCTGTCAAACGGATTATGTGACACACACACTGACCAGGGTGGTTTGTGACACACACACGCTGTCCAATGGCGTTTTTGACACACACGCTGTCAAATGGCGTTTGTGACAAACACGCTGTCCAATGGGGTTTGTGACACAAACTCTGTCCAATGGGGATTGTGACACACAAACTGTCGAGGGGGGTTTGTGACACACAAGCTGCCAATGGGTAGTGTGACACACACACGCTGTCCGATGGTGTTTGTGACGTAAACGCTGTCCAAAGGGAATTGTGACACACACACTCTGTCCAATGGCTCCTGTGACACACACGCTGTCCAATGGGGTTTGTGAGACACACACACTATCCAATCATGTTTGTGATACACACACTTTCTAATGAGGTTTCTGACACACACGACATCCAATGGGTTTTGTGACACACACCCTTTCCAATCGGGTTCGTGACATACACACGCTGTCCAATGGTGTTTGTGACACACACGCTGTCCAATTGGGTTTGTGACACGACGCTGTCCAATGGTGATTGTGACATACACACTGTACAATAGGGTTTGTGACACACATACTCTATCCAATGGGGTTTGTGACACACACCCGTTCTAATGGGGTTTGTGACATACACACGCTATTCAATGGCGTTTCTGACACACACACTTCTCGGTGGGGTTTGTGAAACACACACTGTCCAATATGGATTGTGACAAACACGCTGTCCAATGGGGATTGTGACACACAAACTGTCCAGAGGGGTTTATGACACACACACTGACCAAAGGGGTTTGTGACACACACGCTGTCCAATAGGGTTTGTGACACACACACTGACCAGTGGGGTTTGTGACACACACATGCTGTCCAATGGGTTTTGTGACACACACACTGTCCAATGGTGTTTGTGACACACACATTGTGCAATGGGGACTGGGACACACACACCATGTCCAAAGGGGTTTGTAAAACACACTCTGACATATTGGGTTTGTTAAACACAAACTGTGCAATATGGTTTCTGACACACATGCTGTCCAATGGGTATTGTGAACACACAAACTGACCAGGGGTGTTTGTGACACACACACGCTGTCCAATGGGTTTTTTGACACAAACTCTGTCCAATGGTTTTTGTGACACACACGCTGACTTATTGGGTTTGTTACACACACACTGTCCAATGGGGTTTGTCGCACACACGCTGTCCAATGGGGTTTGTGACACACACACATTCTAATGGGGTTTGTGACACACACACGATATCCAATGGGGTTTGTGACACACACACATTCCATTGGGGTTTGTGAAACACACACTGTCAAATATGGATTGTGACACACAGACGCTGTCAAACGGGGTTTGTGACACACACAATGACCAGGGTGGTTTGTGACACACACACGCTGTCCAATGGCGTTTGTGACACACACGCTGTCCAATGGGGTTTGTGACACACACACTCTGACCAATGGGGCTTCTGACACACACGTTGTCCAATGGGGTTCGTGACACACACGCTGTCCAGAGCGTTTTGTGAAACACACACACTTTCCAATGGGCTTGTGACACACACGCTGTCCAATGGTGTTTGTGACACGCTCTCTGTCCTATGGGGGTTGTGACACACACATGCTGTCCAGTAGGGTTTCTGTAACACACACTTTCCATAGGGGCTTGTGACACACACGCTATCAAATGGGGTTTGTGACACGCACACTGTCCCTTGGTGTTTGTGACACACACGCTGTCCAGTGGGGTTTGAGACACACAAACTATCCAATGGGGTTTGTGAAACACACGCTGTCCACTGGGGATTTTGACACACACACTGTTCAGGGGGGTTTGTTGCACACACACTGTCAAATGGCGTTCGTGACATACACATTGTCCACGGGGGTTTGTGACACACACACTATCCAATGGGGTTTGGAACACAAACACTGACCAATGGTGTTTGAAAACACACGCTGTCAAATGGGGACTGTGACACCCACTCTCTCCAATAGGGTTTGTGACACACACGCTGCCAAAGGGGTTTGTGACACACACACTGTCCAATGAGGTTTGTCACACACACTCTGGCAATGGGGTTTGTGACACACACTCTGTCCAATAGGGTTTGTGACACACACACTGTCCAAGGGGGTGTGTGACACACACACTGTCAAATGGGTACTGTGACACACACGCTGTCCAATGGGGTTTGTGCCACACACGCTGTCCAATAGGGTTTGTGACACACACACTGTCCAATGGGTACTGTGACACACACACGCTGTCCAATGGGGTTTGAGCCACACACGCTGACCAATACGGTTTGTGACACACATACTGTCCAATGTGGTTTGTCACACACACTCTGTCCAATGGGGTTTGTGACACACACTCTGTCCAATGGGGTTTGTGACACACACACTATCCAATGTGGTTTGTCACACACACAGTGTCCAATTGGGTTTGAGACTCAGACGCTGTCCAACGGGGATTGTGACATACACACTTTCCAATAGGTTTTGTGACACACATACGCTATCCAATGGGGTTTGTGACACACACGCGTTCTAATGGGGTTTGTGACACACATATGCTGTCCAATGGGTTTTGTGACACACACACTGTCCAATGGTGTTTGTGACACACACATTGTGCAATGGGGACTGCGACACACACACGCTGTCCAAAGGGGTTTGTGACAAACACTCTGACATATTGGGTTTGTTACACACAAACTGTGCAATGTGGTTTCTGACACACATGCTGACCAATTGGTATTGTGAACACACAAACTGACCAGGGGGGTTTGTGACACACACACTGTCCAATTGGGTTTGTGACACACATGCTGTCCAATGGGGTTTGTTACGCAGACACTGACCAGGGGGGTTTGTGACACACACACGCTGTCCAATGGGTTTTGTGACACAAACTCTGTCCAATGTTTTTTGTGACACACACGCTGACCTATTGGGTTTGTTACACACACACTGTCCAATGGGGTTTGTCGCACACACGCTGTCCAATGGGGTTTGTGACAGACACACTTTCTAATGGGGTTTGTGACACACACACGATATCCAATGGGGTTTGTGACACACACACATTCCATTGGGGATTTTGAAACACACACTGTCAAATATGGATTGTGACACACAGACGCTGTCAAACGGGGTTTGTGACACACACAATGAACAGGGTGGTTTGTGACACACACACGCTGTCCAATGGCTTTTGTGACACACACGCTGTCCAATGGGGTTTGTGACACACACACTCCGTCCAATTGGGCTTCTGACACACACGCTGTCCAATGGGGTTCGTGACACACACGCTGTCCAGAGCGTTTTGTGAAACACACACTCTTTCAAATGGGCTTGTGACACACACGCTGTCCAATGGGGTTTGTCACACACACTCTGTCCAATGGGGTTTGTGACACACACACTATCCAGTGTGGTTTGTGACACACAGACTTTGTAATGGGGTTTGTGACACACACACGCTATCCAATGGGGTTTGTGACACACACACTTTCCAATGGTGTTTGTGATACACACAGTGTCCAATTTTGTTTGACACACAGACGATGTCCAATGGGGATTGTGACATACGCACTGTCCAAGGGGGTTTGTGACACACACACTGTCCAGGGGGGTTTGTGAGACATACGCTGTCCAATGGGGTTTGTGCCACACACGCTGCCCAATAGGGTTTGTGATACACACACTGTCTAATGGGGTTTGTGACACACACACTGTCCAATGGGGTTTGTGCCACACACGCTGCCCAATAGGGTTTGTGACACACACACTGACTAATGGGGTTTGTAATACACACACTGACCAGGGGGGTCTGTGACACACACACACTGTCCAATGTGTTTTGTGACACATACGGTATTCAATGGTGTTTGTGACACACAAGCTGTCAAACGGGGTTTGTGACACACACACTGTCCAGGGGGGTTTGTCACATACACACGCTGTCCATTGTGTTTTGTGACACACACGGTGTCCAATGGTGTTTGTGACACACACGCTGTCAAACGGGTTTTGTGACAAACACGCTGCCAATTGGGTTTGTGACACAAAGTCTGTCCAATGGGTTTGTGACACACACACTGTCCAAGGGGGTTTGTGACACACACACTGTCCTAATGGGTACTGTGACACACAAACGCTGTCCAATGGGGTTTGTGCCACACACACTGTCCAATGGGGTTTGTCACACACACTCTGTCCAATGGGGTTTGTGACACACACACTATCCAGTGTGGTTTGTGACACACACACGCTATCCAATGGTGATTGCGACATACACACTGTCCAAGGGGGTTTGTGACACACACACTGTCCAGGGGCGTTTGTGAGACAGACGCTGACCAATGGGGACTGTGACATACACACTGTCCAATAGGGTTTGTGACACACACACGTTCTAATGGGGTTTGTGACACACACACGCTATCCAATGGGGTTTGTGAGACACACACATTCCATTATGGTTTGTGAAACACACACTGTCAAATATGGATTGTGACACACACACGCTGTCAAACGGGGTTTGTGACACACACACTGACCAGGGTGGTTTGTGAGACACACACACGCTGTCCAATGGCGTTTGTGACACACACGCTGTCCAATGGGGTTTGTGACACACACACTGTCCAATGGGGCTTGTGACACACACGCTGTCCAATGGGGTTCGTGACACACACTCTGTCCAATAGGGTTTGTGAACACACGCTGTCCAGAGGGTTTTGATACACACAAACTGACCAATGGGGTTTAAGACACACACGCTGTCCACTGGGGATTTTGACACACACACTGTTCAGGGGGGTTTGTGACACACACACTGTCAAATGGCTTTCGTGACATACACATTTTCCACGAGGGTTTGTGACACACACACTGTCAAATTGCGTTCGTGACATACACATTGTCCACGGGGGTTTGTGACACACACACAGTCCAATGGGGTTTGGAACACAAACACTGTCCAATGGTGTTTGAAAACACACGCTGTCAAATGGGGACTGTGACACCCACTCTCTCCAATGGGGTTTGTGACACACACACTCTGTCCAATGGGGTTTGTGCACACACACTGTCCAGGGGGGTTTGTGACACACACACTGTGCAAGGGGGTTTGTGACACACACACTGTCCAATGGGTACTGTAACACACACATGCTGTCCAATGGGGTTTGTGCCACACACGCTGTCCAAAAGGGGTTGTGACACACACACTGTCCAATGGGGTTTGTCACACACACTCTGTCCAATGGGGTTTGTGACACACAGTCTGTCCAATACGGTTTGTGACACACACACTATCCAGTGTGGTTTGTGACACACAGACGTTCTAATGGGGTTTTGTGACACATACACGCTATCCAATGGGGTTTGTGACACACACACTTTCCAATGGTGTTTGTGACACACACAGTGTCCAATTGGGTTTGAGACACAGTCGAAGTCCAATGGCGATTGTGACATACACACTGTCCAAGGGGGTTTGTGACACACACACTCTGTCCAATGAGGTTTGTGACACAGACGCTGACCAATGGGGTTTGTGACACACACACGTTCTAATGGGGTTTGTGACACACACACGCTATGCAATGAGGTTTGTGACACACTCACATTCCAATGGGTTTGTGAAACACACACTGTCAAATATAGATTGTGACACACACACGCTGTCAAACGGGGTTTGTGACACACACACTGACCAGGGTGGTTTGTGAACACATACACGCTGTCCAATGGCGTTTGTGACACACACGCTGTCCAATGGGGTTCGTGACACACACGCTGTCCAGTGGGTTTTGTGAAACACACACTCTTTCCAATGGGCTTGTGACACACACGCTGTCCAATGGGGTTTGTGACACACACACTCTGTCCAATGGGGTTTGTGACACAGACGCTGACCAATGGGGATTGTTACATACACACTATCCAATAGGTTTTGTGACACACATACGCGACCCAATGGGGTTTGTGACACACACACGTTCTAATGGGGTTTGTGACACACACACGATATCCAATGGGGTTTGTGACACACACACATGCCAATGGGGTTTGTGAAACACACACTGTCAAACATGGATTGTGACACACACACGCTGCCAAACGGGTTTGTGACACACACACTGACCAGGGTGGTTTGTGACACACACACGCTGTCCAATGGCGTTTGTGACACACCCACGCTGTCCAATGGGGTTTGTGACACACACACTCTGTACAATGGGGCTTGTGAAACACACGCTGCCCAATGGCGTTCGTGACACACACGCTGTCCAGTGGGTTTTGTGAAATACACACTCTTTCCAATGGGCTTGTGACACACACGCTGTCCAATGGGGTTTGTCACACACACTCTGTCCAAAGGGGTTTGTGACACACACTCTGTCCAATAGGGTTTGTGACACACACACTATCCAGTGTGGTTTGTGACACACAGACTTTCTAAAGGGGTTTGTGACACACACACGCTATCCAATGGGTTTTGTGACACACACACTTTCCAATGGTGTTTTTGACACACACAGTGTCCAATTTTGTTTGACACACAGACGCAGTCCAATGGGGATTGTGACATACGCACTGTCGAAGGGGGTTTGTGACACACACACTGTCCAGGGGGGTTTGTGAGACACACGCTGTCCAATGGGGTTTGTGACACACACACTCTCCAATGGGGTTTGTTACACAAACGCTGACCAATGGGGATTGTGACATACACAATGTCCAATAGGGTTTGTGACACACATATGCGATCCAATGGGTTTTGTGACACACACACGTTCTAATGGGGTTTGTGACACACACACGCTATCCAATGGGGTTTGTGACACACACACTGTTCAATGGGGTTTGGAACACACACACTGTCCAATGGTGTTTGAATACACACGCTGTCAAATGGGGACTGTGACACCCACTCTCTCCAACGGCGTTTATGAAACACACACTCTGACCACTGGGGTTTGTGACACACACACTGTACAATGGGTACTGTGAGACACAAACGCTGCCCAATGGGGTTTGTGCCACACACGCTGTACAATAGGGTTTGTGACACACACACTGTCCAGTGAGGTTTGTCACACACACTCTGTCCAATGGGGTTTGTGACACACACTCTGTCCAATAGGTTTTGTGACACACACACTGTCCAAGGGGGTTTGTGACACACACACTGTCAAATGGGGTTTCTCACACACACTCTGTCCAATGGGGTTTGTGACACACACTCTGTCCAATAGGGTTTGTGACACACACACTGTCCAATGGGTTCTGTGACACACACAAGCTGTCCGATGGGGTTTGTGCCACACACGCTGTCCAACAGGGTTTGTGACACACACACGCTGTCAAACGGGGTTTGCGACACACACACTATCCAGTGTTGTTTGTGACACACAGAGTTTCTAATGGGGTTTTTGACACACACACGCTATCCAATGGGTTTTGTGAAACATACACTGTCCAATGAGGTTTGTCACACACACTCTGTCCAATGGGGTTTGTGACACATACACTGTCCATGTGGGTTTGTGACACACACACTGTCCAATGGGTACTGTGACACACACACGCTGTCCAATGGGGTTTGTGCCACACACGCTGTCCAAAAGGGTTTGTGACACACACTCTGTCCAATAGGGTTTGTGACACACACTATCCACTGTGGTTTGTGACACACAGAGTTTCTAATGGGGTTTTTGACACACACACGCTATACAATGTGGTTTGTGACACACGCACTGTCCAATAAGGTTTGTCACACACAATCTGTCCAATGGGGTTTGTGACACACAGACTGTCCATGTGGGTTTGTGACACACACACTGTCCAATGGGTACTGTGACACACACACGCTGTCCAATGGGGTTTGTGCCACACACGCTGTCCAAAAGGGTTTGTGACACACACTCTGTCCAATAGGGTTTGTGACACACACACTATCCAGTGTGGTTTGTGACACACAGAGTTTCTAATGGTGTTTTTGACACACACGCTATCCAATGGGGTTTGTGACACACACACTGTCCAGGGGGGTTTGTGAGACACACGCTGTGCAATGGGGTTTGTGACACACACTCTCTGTCCAATGGGGTTTGTGACACAGACGCTGACCAATGGGGATTGTGACACACACACATTCCACGAGGGTTTGTGAAACACACACTGTCAAATATGGATTGTGACACACACACGCTGTCAAACGGGGTTTGTGACACACACACTGACCAGGGTGGTTTGTGACACACACACGCTGTCCAATAGCGTTTGTGACACTCACTCTGTCCAATGGGGCTTCTGACACGCACGCTGTCCAATGGGGTTCGTGACACACACGCTGTCCAGTGGGTTTTGTTAAACACAGACTCTTTCCAATGGGCTTGTGACACACACGCTGTCCAATGGTGTTTGTGACACACACAGTGTCCAATTGGCTTTGAGACAAAGACGCTGTCCAATGGGGATTGTGACATACGCACTGTCCAAGGGGGTTTGTGACACACACACTGTCCAGGGGGGTTTGTGAGACACACGCTGTCCAATGGGGTTTGTGACACACACACTCTGACCAATGGGGTTTGTGACACAGACGCTGACCAATGGGGATTGTGACATACACACTGTCCAATAGGGGTTGTGACACACATACGCGATCCAATGGGGTTTGTGACACACACACGTTCTAATGGGGTTTGTGACACACACACGCTATCCAATGCGGTTTGTGACACACACACATTCCAATGGGGTTTGTGAAACACACACTGTCAAATATGGATTGTGAAACACACACGCTGTCCAATGGCGTTTGTGACACACACACTGTCTAATGGGGTTTGTGACACACACACTCTGTCCAATGGGGCTTGTGACACACGCGCTGTCGAATGGGGTTCGTGACACACACGCTGTCCAGTGGGTTTTGTGAAACACACACTCTTTCCAATGGGCTTGTGACACACACGCTGTCCAATGGTGTTTGTGACACACACTCTGTCCCATGGGGTTTGTGACACACACACGCTGTCCAGTGGGGTTTGAGACACACAAACTGTCCAATGGGGTTTGTGACACACACGCTGTCCACTGGGGATTTTGACACACATGCTGTCCACGGGGGTTTGTGACACACACAATGTCCAATGGGGTTTGGAACACACACACTGTCCAATGGTGTTTGAAAACACACGCTGTCAAATGTGGACTGTGACACCCACTCTCTCCAATGTGGTTTGTTGCACACATACTCTGTGCAATGCGGTTTTTGACACACACACTGTCCAATGGGTACTGTTACGCACAAACGCTGTCCAATACGGTTTGTGACACACACACTGTCCAATGAGGTTTGTCACACATACTCTGTCCAATGGGGTTTGTGACACACACACTGTCCAAGGGGGTTTGTGACACACACGCTGTCCAATGGGTACTGTGACACAGACACGCTGTCCAATGGGGTTTGTGCCACACACTCTGTCCAATAGGGTTTGTGATACACACACTGTCCAATGGGGTTTGTCACACACACTCAGTCCAATGGGGTTTGTGACACACACTCTGTCCAATACGGTTTGTGACACACACACTATCCAGTGTGGTTTGTGACATACACACTTTCTAATGGGGTTTGTGACACACACACGCTATCCAATGGGGTTTGTGACACACACACTTTTCAATGGTGTTTTTAACACACACAGTGTCCAATTGGGTTTGAGACACAGACGCTGTCCAATGGCGATTGTGACATAAGTATTGTCCAAGGGGGTTTGTGAAACACACTCTGTCCTGGGGGGTTTGTGAGACACACGCTGTCTAATGGGGTTTGTGACACAGACGCTGACCAATGGGGATTGTGACATACACACTGTCCAATAGGGTTTGTGATACACATACGCGATCCAATGGGGTTTGTGACACACACACATTCCAATGGGGTTTGTGAAACACACACTGTCGAATATGGATTGTTACACACACACGCTGTCAAACGGGGTTTGTGACACACATACTGACCAGGGTGGTTTGTGACACACACACGCTGTCCAATGGCGTTTGTGACGCACACGCTGTCCAAAGGGGTTTGTGACACACACGCTGTCGAATGGGGCTTGAAACACACGCGCTGTCCAATGGGGTTCGTGACACTCACGCTGTCCAGTGGGTTTTGTGAAACACACACTCTTTCCAATGGGCCTGTAACACACACGCTGTCCAATGGTGTTTTTGGCACACACGCTGTCCACTGCGGATTTTGACACAGACACTGTTCATGGGGCGTTTGTTACACACACACTGTCAAATGTTGTTCGTGACATACACATTGTCCACGGGGGTTTGTGACACACACACTGTCCAATGGGGTTTGGAGCACACACACTGTCCAATGGTGTTTGAAAACACACGCTGTCAAATGGGGACTGTGACACCCACTCTCTCCAATGGGGTTTGTGACACACACACTCTGTCCAATGTGGTTTTTGACACACACACTGTCCAATGGGTACTGTGACGGACAAACGCTGTCCAATGGGGTTTATGACACGGATTCTGTCCAATAGGGTTTGTGACACACACACTGTCCAATGAGGTTTGTGAAAAACACACTCTGTCCAATGGGGTTTGTGACACACACACTGTCCAAGGGGGTTTGTGACACACAAACTGTCCAATGGGTAGTGTGACACACACACGCTGTCCAATGGGGCTTGTGCCACACAATCTGTCCAACAGGGTTTGTGATACACACACTGTCCAATGGGGTTTGTCACACACACTCTATCCAATGGGGTTTGTGACACACACTCTGTCCAATACGGTTTGTGACACACACACTATCCAGTGTGGTTTGTGACACACAGACTTTCTAATGGGGTTTGTGACACACACACTTTTCAATGGTGTTTGTAACACACACAGTGTCCAATTGGGTTTGAGACACAGACGCTGTCCAATGGGGATTGTGACATACGCACTGTCCAAGGGGGTTTGTGACACACACACTGTCCAGGGGGGTTTGTGACACACAGAGTTTCTAATGGGGTTTTTGACACACACACGCTATCCAATGGGTTTTGTGAAACATACACTGTCCAATGAGGTTTGTCACACACACTCTGTCCAATGGGGTTTGTGACACATACACTGTCCATGTGGGTTTGTGAACACACACACTGTCCAATGGGTACTGTGACACACACACACTGTCCAATGGGGTTTGTGCCACACACGCTGTCCAAAAGGGTTTGTGACACACACTCTGTCCAATAGGGTTTGTGACACACACTATCCACTGTGGTTTGTGACACACAGAGTTTCTAATGGGGTTTTTGACACACACACGCTATACAATGTGGTTTGTGACACACGCACTGTCCAATAAGGTTTGTCACACACAATCTGTCCAATGGGGTTTGTGACACACAGACTGTCCATGTGGGTTTGTGACACACACACTGTCCAATGGGTACTGTGACACACACACGCTGTCCAATGGGGTTTGTGCCACACACGCTGTCCAAAAGGGTTTGTGACACACACTCTGTCCAATAGGGTTTGTGACACACACACTATCCAGTGTGGTTTGTGACACACAGAGTTTCTAATGGTGTTTTTGACACACACGCTATCCAATGGGGTTTGTGACACACACACTGTCCAGGGGGGTTTGTGAGACACACGCTGTGCAATGGGGTTTGTGACACACACTCTCTGTCCAATGGGGTTTGTGACACAGACGCTGACCAATGGGGATTGTGACACACACACATTCCACGAGGGTTTGTGAAACACACACTGTCAAATATGGATTGTGACACACACACGCTGTCAAACGGGGTTTGTGACACACACACTGACCAGGGTGGTTTGTGACACACACACGCTGTCCAATAGCGTTTGTGACACTCACTCTGTCCAATGGGGCTTCTGACACGCACGCTGTCCAATGGGGTTCGTGACACACACGCTGTCCAGTGGGTTTTGTTAAACACAGACTCTTTCCAATGGGCTTGTGACACACACGCTGTCCAATGGTGTTTGTGACACACACAGTGTCCAATTGGCTTTGAGACAAAGACGCTGTCCAATGGGGATTGTGACATACGCACTGTCCAAGGGGGTTTGTGACACACACACTGTCCAGGGGGGTTTGTGAGACACACGCTGTCCAATGGGGTTTGTGACACACACACTCTGACCAATGGGGTTTGTGACACAGACGCTGACCAATGGGGATTGTGACATACACACTGTCCAATAGGGGTTGTGACACACATACGCGATCCAATGGGGTTTGTGACACACACACGTTCTAATGGGGTTTGTGACACACACACGCTATCCAATGCGGTTTGTGACACACACACATTCCAATGGGGTTTGTGAAACACACACTGTCAAATATGGATTGTGAAACACACACGCTGTCCAATGGCGTTTGTGACACACACACTGTCTAATGGGGTTTGTGACACACACACTCTGTCCAATGGGGCTTGTGACACACGCGCTGTCGAATGGGGTTCGTGACACACACGCTGTCCAGTGGGTTTTGTGAAACACACACTCTTTCCAATGGGCTTGTGACACACACGCTGTCCAATGGTGTTTGTGACACACACTCTGTCCCATGGGGTTTGTGACACACACACGCTGTCCAGTGGGGTTTGTGACACACACACTGTCCATTGGGGTTTGTGACATACACGCTATCAAATGGGGTTTGTGACACACACACTGTCCATGGGTGTTTGTGACACACACGCTGTCCAGTGGGGTTTGAGACACACAAACTGTCCAATGGGGTTTGTGACACACACGCTGTCCACTGGGGATTTTGACACACATGCTGTCCACGGGGGTTTGTGACACACACAATGTCCAATGGGGTTTGGAACACACACACTGTCCAATGGTGTTTGAAAACACACGCTGTCAAATGTGGACTGTGACACCCACTCTCTCCAATGTGGTTTGTTGCACACATACTCTGTGCAATGCGGTTTTTGACACACACACTGTCCAATGGGTACTGTTACGCACAAACGCTGTCCAATACGGTTTGTGACACACACACTGTCCAATGAGGTTTGTCACACATACTCTGTCCAATGGGGTTTGTGACACACACACTGTCCAAGGGGGTTTGTGACACACACGCTGTCCAATGGGTACTGTGACACAGACACGCTGTCCAATGGGGTTTGTGCCACACACTCTGTCCAATAGGGTTTGTGATACACACACTGTCCAATGGGGTTTGTCACACACACTCAGTCCAATGGGGTTTGTGACACACACTCTGTCCAATACGGTTTGTGACACACACACTATCCAGTGTGGTTTGTGACATACACACTTTCTAATGGGGTTTGTGACACACACACGCTATCCAATGGGGTTTGTGACACACACACTTTTCAATGGTGTTTTTAACACACACAGTGTCCAATTGGGTTTGAGACACAGACGCTGTCCAATGGCGATTGTGACATAAGTATTGTCCAAGGGGGTTTGTGAAACACACTCTGTCCTGGGGGGTTTGTGAGACACACGCTGTCTAATGGGGTTTGTGACACAGACGCTGACCAATGGGGATTGTGACATACACACTGTCCAATAGGGTTTGTGATACACATACGCGATCCAATGGGGTTTGTGACACACACACATTCCAATGGGGTTTGTGAAACACACACTGTCGAATATGGATTGTGACACACACACGCTGTCAAACGGGGTTTGTGACACACATACTGACCAGGGTGGTTTGTGACACACACACGCTGTCCAATGGCGTTTGTGACGCACACGCTGTCCAAAGGGGTTTGTGACACACACGCTGTCGAATGGGGCTTGAAACACACGCGCTGTCCAATGGGGTTCGTGACACTCACGCTGTCCAGTGGGTTTTGTGAAACACACACTCTTTCCAATGGGCCTGTAACACACACGCTGTCCAATGGTGTTTTTGGCACACACGCTGTCCACTGCGGATTTTGACACAGACACTGTTCATGGGGCGTTTGTTACACACACACTGTCAAATGTTGTTCGTGACATACACATTGTCCACGGGGGTTTGTGACACACACACTGTCCAATGGGGTTTGGAGCACACACACTGTCCAATGGTGTTTGAAAACACACGCTGTCAAATGGGGACTGTGACACCCACTCTCTCCAATGGGGTTTGTGACACACACACTCTGTCCAATGTGGTTTTTGACACACACACTGTCCAATGGGTACTGTGACGGACAAACGCTGTCCAATGGGGTTTATGACACGGATTCTGTCCAATAGGGTTTGTGACACACACACTGTCCAATGAGGTTTGTGAAAAACACACTCTGTCCAATGGGGTTTGTGACACACACACTGTCCAAGGGGGTTTGTGACACACAAACTGTCCAATGGGTAGTGTGACACACACACGCTGTCCAATGGGGCTTGTGCCACACAATCTGTCCAACAGGGTTTGTGATACACACACTGTCCAATGGGGTTTGTCACACACACTCTATCCAATGGGGTTTGTGACACACACTCTGTCCAATACGGTTTGTGACACACACACTATCCAGTGTGGTTTGTGACACACAGACTTTCTAATGGGGTTTGTGACACACACACTTTTCAATGGTGTTTGTAACACACACAGTGTCCAATTGGGTTTGAGACACAGACGCTGTCCAATGGGGATTGTGACATACGCACTGTCCAAGGGGGTTTGTGACACACACACTGTCCAGGGGGGTTTGTGACACACAGAGTTTCTAATGGGGTTTTTGACACACACACGCTATCCAATGGGTTTTGTGAAACATACACTGTCCAATGAGGTTTGTCACACACACTCTGTCCAATGGGGTTTGTGACACATACACTGTCCATGTGGGTTTGTGACACACACACTGTCCAATGGGTACTGTGACACACACACACTGTCCAATGGGGTTTGTGCCACACACGCTGTCCAAAAGGGTTTGTGACACACACTCTGTCCAATAGGGTTTGTGACACACACTATCCACTGTGGTTTGTGACACACAGAGTTTCTAATGGGGTTTTTGACACACACACGCTATACAATGTGGTTTGTGACACACGCACTGTCCAATAAGGTTTGTCACACACAATCTGTCCAATGGGGTTTGTGACACACAGACTGTCCATGTGGGTTTGTGACACACACACTGTCCAATGGGTACTGTGACACACACACGCTGTCCAATGGGGTTTGTGCCACACACGCTGTCCAAAAGGGTTTGTGACACACACTCTGTCCAATAGGGTTTGTGACACACACACTATCCAGTGTGGTTTGTGACACACAGAGTTTCTAATGGTGTTTTTGACACACACGCTATCCAATGGGGTTTGTGACACACACACTGTCCAGGGGGGTTTGTGAGACACACGCTGTGCAATGGGGTTTGTGACACACACTCTCTGTCCAATGGGGTTTGTGACACAGACGCTGACCAATGGGGATTGTGACACACACACATTCCACGAGGGTTTGTGAAACACACACTGTCAAATATGGATTGTGACACACACACGCTGTCAAACGGGGTTTGTGACACACACACTGACCAGGGTGGTTTGTGACACACACACGCTGTCCAATAGCGTTTGTGACACTCACTCTGTCCAATGGGGCTTCTGACACGCACGCTGTCCAATGGGGTTCGTGACACACACGCTGTCCAGTGGGTTTTGTTAAACACAGACTCTTTCCAATGGGCTTGTGACACACACGCTGTCCAATGGTGTTTGTGACACACACAGTGTCCAATTGGCTTTGAGACAAAGACGCTGTCCAATGGGGATTGTGACATACGCACTGTCCAAGGGGGTTTGTGACACACACACTGTCCAGGGGGGTTTGTGAGACACACGCTGTCCAATGGGGTTTGTGACACACACACTCTGACCAATGGGGTTTGTGACACAGACGCTGACCAATGGGGATTGTGACATACACACTGTCCAATAGGGGTTGTGACACACATACGCGATCCAATGGGGTTTGTGACACACACACGTTCTAATGGGGTTTGTGACACACACACGCTATCCAATGCGGTTTGTGACACACACACATTCCAATGGGGTTTGTGAAACACACACTGTCAAATATGGATTGTGAAACACACACGCTGTCCAATGGCGTTTGTGACACACACACTGTCTAATGGGGTTTGTGACACACACACTCTGTCCAATGGGGCTTGTGACACACGCGCTGTCGAATGGGGTTCGTGACACACACGCTGTCCAGTGGGTTTTGTGAAACACACACTCTTTCCAATGGGCTTGTGACACACACGCTGTCCAATGGTGTTTGTGACACACACTCTGTCCCATGGGGTTTGTGACACACACACGCTGTCCAGTGGGGTTTGTGACACACACACTGTCCATGGGTGTTTGTGACACACACGCTGTCCAGTGGGGTTTGAGACACACAAACTGTCCAATGGGGTTTGTGACACACACGCTGTCCACTGGGGATTTTGACACACATGCTGTCCACGGGGGTTTGTGACACACACAATGTCCAATGGGGTTTGGAACACACACACTGTCCAATGGTGTTTGAAAACACACGCTGTCAAATGTGGACTGTGACACCCACTCTCTCCAATGTGGTTTGTTGCACACATACTCTGTGCAATGCGGTTTTTGACACACACACTGTCCAATGGGTACTGTTACGCACAAACGCTGTCCAATACGGTTTGTGACACACACACTGTCCAATGAGGTTTGTCACACATACTCTGTCCAATGGGGTTTGTGACACACACACTGTCCAAGGGGGTTTGTGACACACACGCTGTCCAATGGGTACTGTGACACAGACACGCTGTCCAATGGGGTTTGTGCCACACACTCTGTCCAATAGGGTTTGTGATACACACACTGTCCAATGGGGTTTGTCACACACACTCAGTCCAATGGGGTTTGTGACACACACTCTGTCCAATACGGTTTGTGACACACACACTATCCAGTGTGGTTTGTGACATACACACTTTCTAATGGGGTTTGTGACACACACACGCTATCCAATGGGGTTTGTGACACACACACTTTTCAATGGTGTTTTTAACACACACAGTGTCCAATTGGGTTTGAGACACAGACGCTGTCCAATGGCGATTGTGACATAAGTATTGTCCAAGGGGGTTTGTGAAACACACTCTGTCCTGGGGGGTTTGTGAGACACACGCTGTCTAATGGGGTTTGTGACACAGACGCTGACCAATGGGGATTGTGACATACACACTGTCCAATAGGGTTTGTGATACACATACGCGATCCAATGGGGTTTGTGACACACACACATTCCAATGGGGTTTGTGAAACACACACTGTCGAATATGGATTGTGACACACACACGCTGTCAAACGGGGTTTGTGACACACATACTGACCAGGGTGGTTTGTGACACACACACGCTGTCCAATGGCGTTTGTGACGCACACGCTGTCCAAAGGGGTTTGTGACACACACGCTGTCGAATGGGGCTTGAAACACACGCGCTGTCCAATGGGGTTCGTGACACTCACGCTGTCCAGTGGGTTTTGTGAAACACACACTCTTTCCAATGGGCCTGTAACACACACGCTGTCCAATGGTGTTTTTGGCACACACGCTGTCCACTGCGGATTTTGACACAGACACTGTTCATGGGGCGTTTGTTACACACACACTGTCAAATGTTGTTCGTGACATACACATTGTCCACGGGGGTTTGTGACACACACACTGTCCAATGGGGTTTGGAGCACACACACTGTCCAATGGTGTTTGAAAACACACGCTGTCAAATGGGGACTGTGACACCCACTCTCTCCAATGGGGTTTGTGACACACACACTCTGTCCAATGTGGTTTTTGACACACACACTGTCCAATGGGTACTGTGACGGACAAACGCTGTCCAATGGGGTTTATGACACGGATTCTGTCCAATAGGGTTTGTGACACACACACTGTCCAATGAGGTTTGTGAAAAACACACTCTGTCCAATGGGGTTTGTGACACACACACTGTCCAAGGGGGTTTGTGACACACAAACTGTCCAATGGGTAGTGTGACACACACACGCTGTCCAATGGGGCTTGTGCCACACAATCTGTCCAACAGGGTTTGTGATACACACACTGTCCAATGGGGTTTGTCACACACACTCTATCCAATGGGGTTTGTGACACACACTCTGTCCAATACGGTTTGTGACACACACACTATCCAGTGTGGTTTGTGACACACAGACTTTCTAATGGGGTTTGTGACACACACACTTTTCAATGGTGTTTGTAACACACACAGTGTCCAATTGGGTTTGAGACACAGACGCTGTCCAATGGGGATTGTGACATACGCACTGTCCAAGGGGGTTTGTGACACACACACTGTCCAGGGGGGTTTGTGACACACAGAGTTTCTAATGGGGTTTTTGACACACACACGCTATCCAATGGGTTTTGTGAAACATACACTGTCCAATGAGGTTTGTCACACACACTCTGTCCAATGGGGTTTGTGACACATACACTGTCCATGTGGGTTTGTGACACACACACTGTCCAATGGGTACTGTGACACACACACACTGTCCAATGGGGTTTGTGCCACACACGCTGTCCAAAAGGGTTTGTGACACACACTCTGTCCAATAGGGTTTGTGACACACACTATCCACTGTGGTTTGTGACACACAGAGTTTCTAATGGGGTTTTTGACACACACACGCTATACAATGTGGTTTGTGACACACGCACTGTCCAATAAGGTTTGTCACACACAATCTGTCCAATGGGGTTTGTGACACACAGACTGTCCATGTGGGTTTGTGACACACACACTGTCCAATGGGTACTGTGACACACACACGCTGTCCAATGGGGTTTGTGCCACACACGCTGTCCAAAAGGGTTTGTGACACACACTCTGTCCAATAGGGTTTGTGACACACACACTATCCAGTGTGGTTTGTGACACACAGAGTTTCTAATGGTGTTTTTGACACACACGCTATCCAATGGGGTTTGTGACACACACACTGTCCAGGGGGGTTTGTGAGACACACGCTGTGCAATGGGGTTTGTGACACACACTCTCTGTCCAATGGGGTTTGTGACACAGACGCTGACCAATGGGGATTGTGACACACACACATTCCACGAGGGTTTGTGAAACACACACTGTCAAATATGGATTGTGACACACACACGCTGTCAAACGGGGTTTGTGACACACACACTGACCAGGGTGGTTTGTGACACACACACGCTGTCCAATAGCGTTTGTGACACTCACTCTGTCCAATGGGGCTTCTGACACGCACGCTGTCCAATGGGGTTCGTGACACACACGCTGTCCAGTGGGTTTTGTTAAACACAGACTCTTTACAATGGGCTTGTGACACACACGCTGTCCAATGGTGTTTGTGACACACACAGTGTCCAATTGGCTTTGAGACAAAGACGCTGTCCAATGGGGATTGTGACATACGCACTGTCCAAGGGGGTTTGTGACACACACACTGTCCAGGGGGGTTTGTGAGACACACGCTGTCCAATGGGGTTTGTGACACACACACTCTGACCAATGGGGTTTGTGACACAGACGCTGACCAATGGGGATTGTGACATACACACTGTCCAATAGGGGTTGTGACACACATACGCGATCCAATGGGGTTTGTGACACACACACGTTCTAATGGGGTTTGTGACACACACACGCTATCCAATGCGGTTTGTGACACACACACATTCCAATGGGGTTTGTGAAACACACACTGTCAAATATGGATTGTGAAACACACACGCTGTCCAATGGCGTTTGTGACACACACACTGTCTAATGGGGTTTGTGACACACACACTCTGTCCAATGGGGCTTGTGACACACGCGCTGTCGAATGGGGTTCGTGACACACACGCTGTCCAGTGGGTTTTGTGAAACACACACTCTTTCCAATGGGCTTGTGACACACACGCTGTCCAATGGTGTTTGTGACACACACTCTGTCCCATGGGGTTTGTGACACACACACGCTGTCCAGTGGGGTTTGTGACACACACACTGTCCATTGGGGTTTGTGACATACACGCTATCAAATGGGGTTTGTGACACACACACTGTCCATGGGTGTTTGTGACACACACGCTGTCCAGTGGGGTTTGAGACACACAAACTGTCCAATGGGGTTTGTGACACACACGCTGTCCACTGGGGATTTTGACACACATGCTGTCCACGGGGGTTTGTGACACACACAATGTCCAATGGGGTTTGGAACACACACACTGTCCAATGGTGTTTGAAAACACACGCTGTCAAATGTGGACTGTGACACCCACTCTCTCCAATGTGGTTTGTTGCACACATACTCTGTGCAATGCGGTTTTTGACACACACACTGTCCAATGGGTACTGTTACGCACAAACGCTGTCCAATACGGTTTGTGACACACACACTGTCCAATGAGGTTTGTCACACATACTCTGTCCAATGGGGTTTGTGACACACACACTGTCCAAGGGGGTTTGTGACACACACGCTGTCCAATGGGTACTGTGACACAGACACGCTGTCCAATGGGGTTTGTGCCACACACTCTGTCCAATAGGGTTTGTGATACACACACTGTCCAATGGGGTTTGTCACACACACTCAGTCCAATGGGGTTTGTGACACACACTCTGTCCAATACGGTTTGTGACACACACACTATCCAGTGTGGTTTGTGACATACACACTTTCTAATGGGGTTTGTGACACACACACGCTATCCAATGGGGTTTGTGACACACACACTTTTCAATGGTGTTTTTAACACACACAGTGTCCAATTGGGTTTGAGACACAGACGCTGTCCAATGGCGATTGTGACATAAGTATTGTCCAAGGGGGTTTGTGAAACACACTCTGTCCTGGGGGGTTTGTGAGACACACGCTGTCTAATGGGGTTTGTGACACAGACGCTGACCAATGGGGATTGTGACATACACACTGTCCAATAGGGTTTGTGATACACATACGCGATCCAATGGGGTTTGTGACACACACACATTCCAATGGGGTTTGTGAAACACACACTGTCGAATATGGATTGTGACACACACACGCTGTCAAACGGGGTTTGTGACACACATACTGACCAGGGTGGTTTGTGACACACACACGCTGTCCAATGGCGTTTGTGACGCACACGCTGTCCAAAGGGGTTTGTGACACACACGCTGTCGAATGGGGCTTGAAACACACGCGCTGTCCAATGGGGTTCGTGACACTCACGCTGTCCAGTGGGTTTTGTGAAACACACACTCTTTCCAATGGGCCTGTAACACACACGCTGTCCAATGGTGTTTTTGGCACACACGCTGTCCACTGCGGATTTTGACACAGACACTGTTCATGGGGCGTTTGTTACACACACACTGTCAAATGTTGTTCGTGACATACACATTGTCCACGGGGGTTTGTGACACACACACTGTCCAATGGGGTTTGGAGCACACACACTGTCCAATGGTGTTTGAAAACACACGCTGTCAAATGGGGACTGTGACACCCACTCTCTCCAATGGGGTTTGTGACACACACACTCTGTCCAATGTGGTTTTTGACACACACACTGTCCAATGGGTACTGTGACGGACAAACGCTGTCCAATGGGGTTTATGACACGGATTCTGTCCAATAGGGTTTGTGACACACACACTGTCCAATGAGGTTTGTGAAAAACACACTCTGTCCAATGGGGTTTGTGACACACACACTGTCCAAGGGGGTTTGTGACACACAAACTGTCCAATGGGTAGTGTGACACACACACGCTGTCCAATGGGGCTTGTGCCACACAATCTGTCCAACAGGGTTTGTGATACACACACTGTCCAATGGGGTTTGTCACACACACTCTATCCAATGGGGTTTGTGACACACACTCTGTCCAATACGGTTTGTGACACACACACTATCCAGTGTGGTTTGTGACACACAGACTTTCTAATGGGGTTTGTGACACACACACTTTTCAATGGTGTTTGTAACACACACAGTGTCCAATTGGGTTTGAGACACAGACGCTGTCCAATGGGGATTGTGACATACGCACTGTCCAAGGGGGTTTGTGACACACACACTGTCCAGGGGGGTTTGTGAGACACACGCTGTCTAATAGGGTTTGTGACACAGACGCTGACCAATGGGGATTGTGACATACACACTGTCCAATATGGTTTGTGACACACATACGCGATCCAATGGGGTTTGTGACACACACACTTTCCAATGGGGTTTGTGACACACACACTGTCGAATATGGATTGTGACACACACACGCTGTCAAACGGGGTTTGTGACACACACACTGACCAGGGTGGTTTGTGACACATACACGCTGTCCAATGGCGTTTGTGACACACACGCTGTCCAATGGGGTTTGTGACACACACGCTGTCGAATGGGGCTTGAGACACACACGCTGTCCAAGGGGGTTCGTGACACTCACGCTGTCCAGTGGGTTTTGTGAAACACACACTCTTTCCAATGGGCTTGTAACACACACGCTGTCCAATGGTGTTTGTGACACACACTCTGTCCCATGGGGTTTGTAACACACACACGCTGTCCAGTGGGGTTTGTGACACACACACTGTCCATAGGGGTTTGTGACACACACGCTGACCACTGGGGACTTTGAGACACACACTGTTCATGGGGGGTTTGTTACACACACACTGTCAAATGGTGTTCGTGACATACACATTGTCCACGGGGGTTTGTGACACACACACTGTCCAATGGGGTTTGGAACACTCACACTGTCCAATGGTGTTTGAAAACACATGCTGTCAAATGGGGACTGTGACACCCACTCTCTCCAATGGGGTATGTGACACACACACTCTGTCCAATGGGGTTTGTGCACACACACTGTCCAGGGGGGTTTGTGACACACACATTCTGTCCAATGGGGTTTGTGACACACACACTGTCCAGGGGGGTTTGTGAAACCCACACTGTCCAATGGGTATTGTTAGACACACACGCTGTCCAATAGGGTTTGTGACACATACACTGTCCAATGCTGTTTGTGAACATACACACGCTGTCAAATGGGGTTTGTGACACACATACTGTCCAATGGGTATTATGACACACACAAGCTGTCCGGTGGGTTTTGTGAAACAATTACTGTCCAATAGGGTTTGTGACACAAACACGCTATCCAGTGGGGTTTGTGACACACACACTTTCCAATGGGGTTTGTGACACACACACTGTCCAATATTAATTGTAACACAGACGCTGTCCCATAGGGTTTGAGAAACACACGCTGACCAATTGGGTTTGTGACACACACACTGTCCTAGGGGGTTTGTGACACACATGCTGTCTAATGGGGATTGTGACACACAAAATGACCAGGGGGTTTTGTGACACACACACTGTCCAATGGGGTTTGTTACACAATGTTCAATGTTTTTTGTGACACACACCCTGTCCAATGGGGTTTGTGACACACGCAGAGTGTCCAATGGTTTTTGTGACACACACTCTGTCCAATGGGGTTTGTGACACAAACACACTGTCCAACGGGTATTGTGACACACACACGCTGTCCAATGGGGTTTGTGACACACACAGTGTCCAATGGGGTTTGTGACAAACACACGCTGTCCGATGGTGTTTGTGACACGCATGGTTTCCAATGTTTCTTGTGACACACACACTGTCCAGGGGGCTTTGTGACACCCAGGCTGTCCAGTGGGATTTGTGACACACACGCTGTCCAATTACGATTGTGACATACACACGCTGTACAAAGGGGATTGTGACACACACACGCTATCAAATGGTGTTTGTGACACGGATTCTGTCCAATGGGGTTTGTGACACACACTCTGTCCAATGGGGTTTGTGACACACACACTATCCAATGTGGTTTGTCACACACACAGTGTCCAATTGGGTTTGAGACTCAGACGCTGTCCAACGGGGATTGTGACATACACACTTTCCAATAGGGTTTGTGACACACATACGCTATCCAATGGGGTTGGTGACACACACGCTGTCCAGGTGAGTTTGTGACACACACGCTGTCCAAAGGGGTTTGTGACACAGAGACTCTCCAGGGGTGTTTGTGACACAAACGCTCTCCAGAGCCGTTTGTGACACACACACTGACCAATGGGGTTTGTAACACGCATGCTGTCCAATGGGGTTTGTGACAGACACACTGTACAGGGGGTATGTGACACAAATGCTGTCCAATGGGGTTTGTGACACACACGATGTAAAATAGGGTTTGTGACAGACACATGCTATCCAATGGGTTTTGTGACACACACACTTTCCAATGGGGTTTGTGACACACACGCTGTCCATTGGGTTTTGTGACATGCACACGGTGTCCAATGGGGTTTGTGACACACACCCGCTGTCCAATGGTGTTTGTGACGCACACACTGTCAAATGGGGTTTGTGTCACACACACTGTCCAATGGGGATTGTGACACACATACTCTCCAGTAGGGTTTCTGACACACACACTCTGTCCAATGGGGTTTGTGACACACAAACTGTCTAATGGGGTTTGTGACACACACACTCTGTCCAATGGGGTTTATGACACACACCATATCCAATGGGGATTGTGCACACACTTGATGTACGATGGGAATTGTGACACACACTCTGTCCAGGGGTGTTTGTGACACACACACTGTCCAGAGGGATGTGTCACACACAATTTTCCGGGGGGGTTTGTGACATACACACTGTCCAATGGGGTTTGTGACACACACACAGTGTCCAGGGGGGTTTGTGACACAACCACTGTCCAATGGGGTTGGTTACACACACACTGGCGAAAGGGGTATGTGACACACACGATGTCCAATGGGGTTTGTGACACACACACGGTCCAATGGGGTTTGTGACACACAGACTGTGCAATTGGGATTGTGATACACACACGCTGACGAATGGGGTTTGTGACACACAAACTGTCCAATGGGGATTGTGACACACACACTGTCCAATGGGTTTTGTAACACACACGGTGTCCAATGGGGTTTGTGACACACACGCTGTCCAATGGGGATTGTGACACACAAAATGTCCAGGATGGTTTGTGACACACATACTGTCCAATGAGGTTTGTGACACACACTCTATGGTATGGGGTTTGTCATAGACACTCTGTCCAATGGGTTTGTGAACACACACGCTGTCCAATGGGGATTGTGACACACTCTGTTCAGGTGGGTTTGTGAAACACACTGTCCAATGGGGTTTGTGACACACACGCTGTCCAATGGGCGTTGTGATACACACATGCTGTCCAATGGTGTTTGTGACACGCATGCTGTCCAATGGGTTTTGTGACACATACACTTTCCAGTGGGGTTTGTAACACACACACTTATGAAATAGCGCTTGTGACACACAGGCTGTCCAATGGGTTTCGTAACACACACACTGTCCAGTGGGTTTTGTGACACACATACTCTGTCCAATGGGATAGTGACACACACGCTGTCCAATGGGGATTGTGACACACACACGCTTTCCACTGGGGTGTGTGACACACAAATTGTCCAAAGGGGTTTGCGACACACACGATATCCAATGGGGTTTGTGACACGCACACTGTCCTTGGGTGTTTGTGACACGAACACTCTCCTTGGGTGTTTGTGACACACACACTGTCCAGTGGGTTTTGTGACACACACACTGTCCAAAGGCGTTCGTGACACACTGTGTCCACGAGGGTTTGTGACACAGACACTGTGCAATGGTGTTTGTGACACACACACTGTCAAGCGGGGTTTGTGACACACACGCTCTCCAATGGGGTTTGTAAAACACACACTGTCCAATGGGCATTGTGACATACACACGCTGTCCAATGGTGTTTGAGTCACGCATGCTGTCCAACGGGTATTGTGACACACAAACTGCCAGGGGAATTTGTGACACAGACGTTGTCCAATGGGGTTTGTGAACACACACGCTGTTCAATGGGGTTTGTGACATACACACTATGTCCAATGGGCTTGTGACAAACACGCGGTCCAATGGGGTGTGTGACACACACACGCTATCCAATGGATTTTGTGACACATACACTGTCCAGTGGGTTTTCTGACACACACACTCTGTCCAATAGTGATTGTGACACACACACTCTGTCCAATGGGGATTGTGACACACACTCTGTCTAAAGGGGTTTGTGACACACACACACACTGTCCGATGGGGATTTTGACAGACACACGCTGACCAATGGTGTTTGTGACACGCATGCTGTCCAATGGGTTTTGTGACACACACACTGTCCAGGGGGGTTTGTGACACACACACTGTCCAATAGGGTTTGTGACACACACATGCTATCCAAAGGGTTTTGTGACACACACAAATTCCAATGGATTTTGTGACACACGCATGCAGTCCAATGGGTTTTGTGACACACACACTGTCCCGAGGGGTTTGTGACACACACGCTGTCCAATGGTTTTTGTGACACACTCATTGTCCAAGTGGCTTTGTGAAAACACACACCGACCAATTTGGTTTCTGAAACACACAATCTATCATATGGGGCTTGTGACACACACGCTGTCCAATGGGTTTAGTGACACACACGCGGTCCAGTGGGGTTCGTGACACACACACCATCCAATGGGGTTTGTCACACACACTCCGTACAATGGGGTTTGTGACACGCATGCTGTCCAATGGGTTTTGTGACACACACGCAGTCCAATGGGGATAGTGACATACACACGCAGTCCAATGACATTTGTGACACTCATGCTGTCCAATGGGGTTTGTGACAGATACACTCTACAGGGGGTTTGTGACACAAATGCTGTCCAGTAGGATTTGTGATACACACGCTGTAAAATAGGATTTGTGACACACACAGGCTATCCAGTGGGGTTTGTGACACACACATTGTCTAATGGGGTTTGTGTCACACACACTGTCCAATAGGGTTTGTGACACACACACGCTGTCCAATAATGTTTGCGACACAAACGCTGTGCAATGGGTTTTGTGACACACACACTGTCCAATAGGGTTTTTGGCACACACAATTTCCAATCGGGTTTGTGACACACAGGCTGTCCAATGGGGATTGAGACACACACACGCTTTCCAATGTTGTTTGTGACACGCATGCTGTCTAATGGGTTTTGTGACACACAAGCTGTCGAGGGGGATTTGTGACACACACGCTGTCCAATTACGATTGTGACATACACACGCTGTACAAAGGGGATTGTGACACACACACGCTATCAAATGGTGTTTGTGACACGGATTCTGTCCAATGGGGTTTGTGACACACACTCTGTCCAATGGGGTTTGTGACACACACACTATCCAATGTGGTTTGTCACACACACAGTGTCCAATTGGGTTTGAGACTCAGACGCTGTCCAACGGGGATTGTGACATACACACTTTCCAATAGGGTTTGTGACACACATACGCTATCCAATGGGGTTGGTGACACACACGCTGTCCAGGTGAGTTTGTGACACACACGCTGTCCAAAGGGGTTTGTGACACAGAGACTCTCCAGGGGTGTTTGTGACACAAACGCTCTCCAGAGCCGTTTGTGACACACACACTGACCAATGGGGTTTGTAACACGCATGCTGTCCAATGGGGTTTGTGACAGACACACTGTACAGGGGGTATGTGACACAAATGCTGTCCAATGGGGTTTGTGACACACACGATGTAAAATAGGGTTTGTGACAGACACATGCTATCCAAAGGGTTTTGTGACACACACACTTTCCAATGGGGTTTGTGACACACACGCTGTCCATTGGGTTTTGTGACATGCACACGGTGTCCAATGGGGTTTGTGACACACACCCGCTTTCCAATGGTGTTTGTGACGCACACACTGTCAAATGGGGTTTGTGTCACACACACTGTCCAATGGGGATTGTGACACACATACTCTCCAGTAGGGTTTCTGACACACACACTCTGTCCAATGGGGTTTGTGACACACAAACTGTCTAATGGGGTTTGTGACACACACACTCTGTCCAATGGGGTTTATGACACACACCATATCCAATGGGGATTGTGCACACACTTGATGTACGATGGGAATTGTGACACACACTCTGTCCAGGGGTGTTTGTGACACACACACTGTCCAGAGGGATGTGTCACACACAATTTTCCGGGGGGGTTTGTGACATACACACTGTCCAATGGGGTTTGTGACACACACACAGTGTCCAGGGGGGTTTGTGACACAACCACTGTCCAATGGGGTTGGTTACACACACACTGGCGAAAGGGGTATGTGACACACACGATGTCCAATGGGGTTTGTGACACACACACGGTCCAATGGGGTTTGTGACACACAGACTGTGCAATTGGGATTGTGATACACACACGCTGACGAATGGGGTTTGTGACACACAAACTGTCCAATGGGGATTGTGACACACACACTGTCCAATGGGTTTTGTAACACACACGGTGTCCAATGGGGTTTGTGACACACAAAATGTCCAGGATGGTTTGTGACACACATACTGTCCAATGAGGTTTGTGACACACACTCTATGGTATGGGGTTTGTCATAGACACTCTGTCCAATGGGTTTGTGAACACACACGCTGTCCAATGGGGATTGTGACACACTCTGTTCAGGTGGGTTTGTGAAACACACTGTCCAATGGGGTTTGTGACACACACGCTGTCCAATGGGCGTTGTGATACACACATGCTGTCCAATGGTGTTTGTGACACGCATGCTGTCCAATGGGTTTTGTGACACATACACTTTCCAGTGGGGTTTGTAACACACACACTTATGAAATAGCGCTTGTGACACACAGGCTGTCCAATGGGTTTCGTAACACACACACTGTCCAGTGGGTTTTGTGACACACATACTCTGTCCAATGGGATAGTGACACACACGCTGTCCAATGGGGATTGTGACACACACACGCTTTCCACTGGGGTGTGTGACACACAAATTGTCCAAAGGGGTTTGCGACACACACGATATCCAATGGGGTTTGTGACACGCACACTGTCCTTGGGTGTTTGTGACACGAACACTCTCCTTGGGTGTTTGTGACACACACACTGTCCAGTGGGTTTTGTGACACACACACTGTCCAAAGGCGTTCGTGACACACTGTGTCCACGAGGGTTTGTGACACAGACACTGTGCAATGGTGTTTGTGACACACACACTGTCAAGCGGGGTTTGTGACACACACGCTCTCCAATGGGGTTTGTAAAACACACACTGTCCAATGGGCATTGTGACATACACACGCTGTCCAATGGTGTTTGAGTCACGCATGCTGTCCAACGGGTATTGTGACACACAAACTGCCAGGGGAATTTGTGACACAGACGTTGTCCAATGGGGTTTGTGAACACACACGCTGTTCAATGGGGTTTGTGACATACACACTATGTCCAATGGGCTTGTGACAAACACGCGGTCCAATGGGGTGTGTGACACACACACGCTATCCAATGGATTTTGTGACACATACACTGTCCAGTGGGTTTTCTGACACACACACTCTGTCCAATAGTGATTGTGACACACACACTCTGTCCAATGGGGATTGTGACACACACTCTGTCTAAAGGGGTTTGTGACACACACACACACTGTCCGATGGGGATTTTGACAGACACACGCTGACCAATGGTGTTTGTGACACGCATGCTGTCCAATGGGTTTTGTGACACACACACTGTCCAGGGGGGTTTGTGACACACACACTGTCCAATAGGGTTTGTGACACACACATGCTATCCAAAGGGTTTTGTGACACACACAAATTCCAATGGATTTTGTGACACACGCATGCAGTCCAATGGGTTTTGTGACACACACACTGTCCCGAGGGGTTTGTGACACACACGCTGTCCAATGGTTTTTGTGACACACTCATTGTCCAAGTGGCTTTGTGAAAACACACACCGACCAATTTGGTTTCTGAAACACACAATCTATCATATGGGGCTTGTGACACACACGCTGTCCAATGGGTTTAGTGACACACACGCGGTCCAGTGGGGTTCGTGACACACACACCATCCAATGGGGTTTGTCACACACACTCCGTACAATGGGGTTTGTGACACGCATGCTGTCCAATGGGTTTTGTGACACACACGCAGTCCAATGGGGATAGTGACATACACACGCAGTCCAATGACATTTGTGACACTCATGCTGTCCAATGGGGTTTGTGACAGATACACTCTACAGGGGGTTTGTGACACAAATGCTGTCCAGTAGGATTTGTGATACACACGCTGTAAAATAGGATTTGTGACACACACAGGCTATCCAGTGGGGTTTGTGACACACACATTGTCTAATGGGGTTTGTGTCACACACACTGTCCAATAGGGTTTGTGACACACACACGCTGTCCAATAATGTTTGCGACACAAACGCTGTGCAATGGGTTTTGTGACACACACACTGTCCAATAGGGTTTTTGGCACACACAATTTCCAATCGGGTTTGTGACACACAGGCTGTCCAATGGGGATTGAGACACACACACGCTTTCCAATGTTGTTTGTGACACGCATGCTGTCTAATGGGTTTTGTGACACACAAGCTGTCGAGGGGGATTTGTGACACACACGCTGTCCAATTACGATTGTGACATACACACGCTGTACAAAGGGGATTGTGACACACACACGCTATCAAATGGTGTTTGTGACACGGATTCTGTCCAATGGGGTTTGTGACACACACTCTGTCCAATGGGGTTTGTGACACACACACTATCCAATGTGGTTTGTCACACACACAGTGTCCAATTGGGTTTGAGACTCAGACGCTGTCCAACGGGGATTGTGACATACACACTTTCCAATAGGGTTTGTGACACACATACGCTATCCAATGGGGTTGGTGACACACACGCTGTCCAGGTGAGTTTGTGACACACACGCTGTCCAAAGGGGTTTGTGACACAGAGACTCTCCAGGGGTGTTTGTGACACAAACGCTCTCCAGAGCCGTTTGTGACACACACACTGACCAATGGGGTTTGTAACACGCATGCTGTCCAATGGGGTTTGTGACAGACACACTGTACAGGGGGTATGTGACACAAATGCTGTCCAATGGGGTTTGTGACACACACGATGTAAAATAGGGTTTGTGACAGACACATGCTATCCAAAGGGTTTTGTGACACACACACTTTCCAATGGGGTTTGTGACACACACGCTGTCCATTGGGTTTTGTGACATGCACACGGTGTCCAATGGGGTTTGTGACACACACCCGCTTTCCAATGGTGTTTGTGACGCACACACTGTCAAATGGGGTTTGTGTCACACACACTGTCCAATGGGGATTGTGACACACATACTCTCCAGTAGGGTTTCTGACACACACACTCTGTCCAATGGGGTTTGTGACACACAAACTGTCTAATGGGGTTTGTGACACACACACTCTGTCCAATGGGGTTTATGACACACACCATATCCAATGGGGATTGTGCACACACTTGATGTACGATGGGAATTGTGACACACACTCTGTCCAGGGGTGTTTGTGACACACACACTGTCCAGAGGGATGTGTCACACACAATTTTCCGGGGGGGTTTGTGACATACACACTGTCCAATGGGGTTTGTGACACACACACAGTGTCCAGGGGGGTTTGTGACACAACCACTGTCCAATGGGGTTGGTTACACACACACTGGCGAAAGGGGTATGTGACACACACGATGTCCAATGGGGTTTGTGACACACACACGGTCCAATGGGGTTTGTGACACACAGACTGTGCAATTGGGATTGTGATACACACACGCTGACGAATGGGGTTTGTGACACACAAACTGTCCAATGGGGATTGTGACACACACACTGTCCAATGGGTTTTGTAACACACACGGTGTCCAATGGGGTTTGTGACACACAAAATGTCCAGGATGGTTTGTGACACACATACTGTCCAATGAGGTTTGTGACACACACTCTATGGTATGGGGTTTGTCATAGACACTCTGTCCAATGGGTTTGTGAACACACACGCTGTCCAATGGGGATTGTGACACACTCTGTTCAGGTGGGTTTGTGAAACACACTGTCCAATGGGGTTTGTGACACACACGCTGTCCAATGGGCGTTGTGATACACACATGCTGTCCAATGGTGTTTGTGACACGCATGCTGTCCAATGGGTTTTGTGACACATACACTTTCCAGTGGGGTTTGTAACACACACACTTATGAAATAGCGCTTGTGACACACAGGCTGTCCAATGGGTTTCGTAACACACACACTGTCCAGTGGGTTTTGTGACACACATACTCTGTCCAATGGGATAGTGACACACACGCTGTCCAATGGGGATTGTGACACACACACGCTTTCCACTGGGGTGTGTGACACACAAATTGTCCAAAGGGGTTTGCGACACACACGATATCCAATGGGGTTTGTGACACGCACACTGTCCTTGGGTGTTTGTGACACGAACACTCTCCTTGGGTGTTTGTGACACACACACTGTCCAGTGGGTTTTGTGACACACACACTGTCCAAAGGCGTTCGTGACACACTGTGTCCACGAGGGTTTGTGACACAGACACTGTGCAATGGTGTTTGTGACACACACACTGTCAAGCGGGGTTTGTGACACACACGCTCTCCAATGGGGTTTGTAAAACACACACTGTCCAATGGGCATTGTGACATACACACGCTGTCCAATGGTGTTTGAGTCACGCATGCTGTCCAACGGGTATTGTGACACACAAACTGCCAGGGGAATTTGTGACACAGACGTTGTCCAATGGGGTTTGTGAACACACACGCTGTTCAATGGGGTTTGTGACATACACACTATGTCCAATGGGCTTGTGACAAACACGCGGTCCAATGGGGTGTGTGACACACACACGCTATCCAATGGATTTTGTGACACATACACTGTCCAGTGGGTTTTCTGACACACACACTCTGTCCAATAGTGATTGTGACACACACACTCTGTCCAATGGGGATTGTGACACACACACGCTTTCCAATGGGGTTTGTTACACACACAGTTTCCAATTGGGTTATTGACACACATGCTGTCCAATGGGGACTGTGACACACACACTGTACAATGGTGTTTGTGACATGCGTGCTGACCAATGGGTTTTGTGACACACACACTGTCCAGGGGGTTAGTGACACACACGCTGTCCAATGGAGTTTCTGAAACACACAATCTATCATATGGGGCTTGTGACACACACGCTGTCCAATGAGTTTAGTGACACACACGCTGTCCAGTGGGGTTTGTGACACACACACTGTCCAATGGGGTTTGTCAAACACACTCTGTACAATGGGGTTTGTGACACGCATGCTTTCCAATGGGTTTTGTGACACAAATACTGTGCAATGGCGATTGTGACACACACGGTGTCCAATGGGGATAGTGACATACACACGCTGTCCAATGACATTTGTTACACTCATGCTGTCCAATGGGTTTTGTGACAGATACACTGTACAGGGGGTTTGTGACACAAATGCTGTCCAATGGGGTTTGTGACACACACAGTGTTCATGGCGGTTTGTGACACACAAGCTCTCCATTGGTTTTGTGACACACACATTGTCCAATAGGGTTTGTGACACATTAACTGTCTAATGGGGTTTGTGACACACCCACGCTGCCCAATGGTGTTTGCGACACAAACGCTGTGCAATGGGTTGTGTAACACACACTCTGTCCAATAGGGTTTGTGACACACACTCTGCCCAGGTGAGTTTGTAACACACACGCCGTCCAATACGATTTGTGACACAGAGACTGCCAAGGAGTGTTTGTGACACACACGCTATCTAGAGGGGTTTGTGACACACAAACACACTGTCCAATGGGTTTTGTGACACACACAGTGTCCAGGGGGGTTTGTGACACACACGCTGTCCAATTGCGTTCATGACACACACACTGTCCAAAGCGAATTGTGACACACACAATGTCCAGGACGGTTTGTGACACACACACTGTCCCATGCGGTTTGTGACACACACACTGTCCAATGGGGTTTGTGACACAGAAACTGACAAATGGGGTTTGTGACACACACAATGACCAGGGTTGTTTGTTACACACACACGCTGTCCAATGGAGTTTGTGACACAAAAACCGTCCAAAGGGGTTTGTGGCACACACACGCAGTCCAATGGAGTTTGTGACACACAAACCGTCCAAAGGGGTTTGTGACACACACAATGTACAATGGGGTTTGTGACATGCACAATGACCATGGGTATTTGTGACACACACGCTGTCCAGTGGGGTTTGTGACACACACACTCTCCAATGCGGTTTGTGACACACACACTGTCCAAAGGGGTTTGTGACACACACGATGTACAATGGGGTTTGTGACACACACGATGTGCAATGGGGTTTGTGACACACACACTCTCTATTGGGGTTTGTGACACACACAAGCTGTCCAGTGGTGTTTGTGACACACACACTGTCCAATGTGGTTTGTCACACACACTCTGTCCAGCGGAGATTGTGACACACACACGCTTTCCAGCGGGGTTTGTTACACACACACTGTCCAATGGGGTTTGTGACACACATGCTGTCCAATGGGGATTGTGACACACACACGCTATTCAATGGTGTTTGTGACACGCATGCTGTCCAATGGGTTTTGTGACACACACACTGTCCAGGGGGGTTTTTGACACATACACTGTCCAATGATGTTTGTGACACACACAATCTGTCCAATGGGGATTGTGGCACACACACAGTCCAGTGGGGTTTGTGACACACTTCTGTCCAATGGGGATTGTGACACGCACACTGTCCAGGGGGGTTTGTGACATACAGGCTGTGCAATGGGGTTTGTGACACACACGCTGTCCAGGTGAGTTTGTGACACACACGCTCTCTAGAGGGGTTTGTGACACACACACTGTCCGTGGGGCTTGTGACACACACAATTACGACGGGGTTTGCAACACACACAATGTCCCATTGGGTTGTGACACACACGCTGTCCAACAGGGATTGTGACTCACACACTGTCCAGGGGGATTTGTGACACACACGCTGTCCAATGTTGTTTGTGACACGCATGCTGTCCAATGGATTTTCTTACACACACACTCTATCGAATGAGGTTTTTGACACACACTCTTTACAATGGTGTTTCTGACACACATGCTGTCCAAGGGGTTTTGTGAACACACACGCAATCCAATGGGGTTTGCGATTCACACACTGTCCAATGGGCTTACTGACACACACACTGTCCATGGGGTTTTGTGAAACACACTCTGTCCAAAGGGGTTTTTAACAAACACACTGTCCAATGGGGATTGTGACACTCACACACTGTCCAATGGGGATTGTGACACACACAATTCCAATGGGGTTTGTGACACACACGCTGTCCAATGGGGATTGTGACACACTCTGTCCAGGTGGGTTTGTGAAACACACTGTCCAATGGCGTTTGTGACACACATTCTGTCCAATGGGCGTTGTGATACACACACGCTGTCCAATGGTGTTTGTGACACGCATGCTGTCCAATGGGTTTTGTGACACATACACTTTCCAAAGGGGTTTGTGACACACACACTCTATGAAATGGCGCTTGTGACACACCCGCTGTCCAATGGGTTTCGTGACACACAGGCTGTCCAGTGGGTTTTGTGACACACACTCTCTGTACAATGGGATTGTGACACACGCGCTGTCCAATGGTGTTTGTGAAACACTCTCTGTCCCATGGTTTTGTGACACACACACTGTCCAATGGGGATTGTGAGACACACATGCTTTCCACTGGCGTATGTGACACACAAACTGTCCAAAGGGGTTTGTGACACACACGATGTCCAATGGGGTTTGCGACACGCACACTGTCCTTGCGTGTTTGTGACACACAAACTGTCCATTCGGTTTTCTGACACACACACTGTCCAGGGTGGTTTGTGACACACACACTGTCCAAAGGCGTACGTGAAACACTGTGTCCATGGGGGTTTGTGACACGCACGCTGTCCAATGGGGTTTGTGACACACACACTGTCTATTGGGGTTTGTGACACACACATGCTTTCCAATGGTGTTTGTGACACACACGCTGTCCAATGGTGTTTGTGACGCACACACTGTCCAGGGGGCTTTGTGACACACACACTGTCCAATGTGGTTTGTCACACACACTCTGTCCAAAGGGGTTTGTGACACACACGCTGTCCAATGGGGTTTCTGAAACACACAATCTATCATATGGGGCTTGTGACACACACGCTGTCCAATGGGTTTAGTGACACACACGCGGTCCAGTGGGGTTCGTGACACACACACCATCCAATGGGGTTTGTCACACACACTCCGTACAATGGGGTTTGTGACACGCATGCTGTCCAATGGGTTTTGTGACACACACGCAGTCCAATGGGGATAGTGACATACACACGCAGTCCAATGACATTTGTGACACTCATGCTGTCCAATGGGGTTTGTGACAGATACACTCTACAGGGGGTTTGTGACACAAATGCTGTCCAGTAGGATTTGTGATACACACGCTGTAAAATAGGATTTGTGACACACACAGGCTATCCAGTGGGGTTTGTGACACACACATTGTCTAATGGGGTTTGTGTCACACACACTGTCCAATAGGGTTTGTGACACACACACGCTGTCCAATAATGTTTGCGACACAAACGCTGTGCAATGGGTTTTGTGACACACACACTGTCCAATAGGGTTTTTGGCACACACAATTTCCAATCGGGTTTGTGACACACAGGCTGTCCAATGGGGATTGAGACACACACACGCTTTCCAATGTTGTTTGTGACACGCATGCTGTCTAATGGGTTTTGTGACACACAAGCTGTCGAGGGGGATTTGTGACACACACACTTTCCAATGGGTTTTGTGACACACACACTGTGCAATTGGGATTTTGAGACACACACTCTGTCGAATGGTGTTTGTGACACACAAACTATCCAATGGGGATTGTGACACACACGCTGTGCAATGGGGATTGTGACACACACACTATCTGGTGGGGTTTGTGACACACAAGCTGTCCAATGGGGATTGTGACAAACACGCTGTGCAATGGGGATTGTGACACACACACAATGTCCAGGATGGTTTGTGACACACACTCTGTCCCATGGGGTTTGTGACACGCACTCTGTCCAATGGGGATTGTGACACACACACGCTGTCCAATGGGGTTTGTGACACAGAGACTCTCCAAGGCTGTTTGTGACACACAGGCTGTCCAGAGGAGATTGTGACACTCACAATGTCTAAGGAGGGTTGTGACACACACACCCTCCAATGGGGTTTGTGACACACACGGTGTCCAATGGGGATAGTGACACACACACGCCGTCCAATGACATTTGTGACACTCATGCTGTCCAATGGGGTTTGTGACAGATACACTGTACAGGGGCTTTGTGACACACACGCTGTCCAGTGGGGTTTGTGACACACACGCTGTAAAATAGGGTTTGTGACACACACAGGCTAGTGAATGGGGTTTGTGACACACACACTGTCCTATGGGGTTTGTGAAAAACAAACTGTCTAATGGGGTTTGTGACACACACACGCTGTCCAATGGTGTTTGCGACATAAATGCTGTGCAATGGGTTATGTGACACAGACACTGTATAATAGGGTTTGTGACACACACACTATATCAAATGCGGTTTTGTGACACACACAATTTACGAAGGGGTTTGTGACACACACGCTGTCCAATGGGGACTGTGACACACACACGCTCTCCAATGTTGTTTGTGACACGCATGCTGTCCATTGGGTTTTGTGACACACACACTGTCAAGGGGGATTTGTGACAAACACGCTGTCCAATGGGGTTTGTGACACACACAGTGTCCAATGGGGTTTGTGACAAACACACGCTGTCCGATGGTGTTTGTGACACGCATGGTTTCCAATGTTTCTTGTGACACACACACTGTCCAGGGGGCTTTGTGACACCCAGGCTGTCCAGTGGGATTTGTGACACACACGCTGTCCAATTACGATTGTGACATACACACGCTGTACAAAGGGGATTGTGACACACACACGCTATCAAATGGTGTTTGTGACACGGATTCTGTCCAATGGGGTTTGTGACACACACTCTGTCCAATGGGGTTTGTGACACACACACTATCCAATGTGGTTTGTCACACACACAGTGTCCAATTGGGTTTGAGACTCAGACGCTGTCCAACGGGGATTGTGACATACACACTTTCCAATAGGGTTTGTGACACACATACGCTATCCAATGGGGTTGGTGACACACACGCTGTCCAGGTGAGTTTGTGACACACACGCTGTCCAAAGGGGTTTGTGACACAGAGACTCTCCAGGGGTGTTTGTGACACAAACGCTCTCCAGAGCCGTTTGTGACACACACACTGACCAATGGGGTTTGTAACACGCATGCTGTCCAATGGGGTTTGTGACAGACACACTGTACAGGGGGTATGTGACACAAATGCTGTCCAATGGGGTTTGTGACACACACGATGTAAAATAGGGTTTGTGACAGACACATGCTATCCAAAGGGTTTTGTGACACACACACTTTCCAATGGGGTTTGTGACACACACGCTGTCCATTGGGTTTTGTGACATGCACACGGTGTCCAATGGGGTTTGTGACACACACCCGCTTTCCAATGGTGTTTGTGACGCACACACTGTCAAATGGGGTTTGTGTCACACACACTGTCCAATGGGGATTGTGACACACATACTCTCCAGTAGGGTTTCTGACACACACACTCTGTCCAATGGGGTTTGTGACACACAAACTGTCTAATGGGGTTTGTGACACACACACTCTGTCCAATGGGGTTTATGACACACACCATATCCAATGGGGATTGTGCACACACTTGATGTACGATGGGAATTGTGACACACACTCTGTCCAGGGGTGTTTGTGACACACACACTGTCCAGAGGGATGTGTCACACACAATTTTCCGGGGGGGTTTGTGACATACACACTGTCCAATGGGGTTTGTGACACACACACAGTGTCCAGGGGGGTTTGTGACACAACCACTGTCCAATGGGGTTGGTTACACACACACTGGCGAAAGGGGTATGTGACACACACGATGTCCAATGGGGTTTGTGACACACACACGGTCCAATGGGGTTTGTGACACACAGACTGTGCAATTGGGATTGTGATACACACACGCTGACGAATGGGGTTTGTGACACACAAACTGTCCAATGGGGATTGTGACACACACACTGTCCAATGGGTTTTGTAACACACACGGTGTCCAATGGGGTTTGTGACACACACGCTGTCCAATGGGGATTGTGACACACAAAATGTCCAGGATGGTTTGTGACACACATACTGTCCAATGAGGTTTGTGACACACACTCTATGGTATGGGGTTTGTCATAGACACTCTGTCCAATGGGTTTGTGAACACACACGCTGTCCAATGGGGATTGTGACACACTCTGTTCAGGTGGGTTTGTGAAACACACTGTCCAATGGGGTTTGTGACACACACGCTGTCCAATGGGCGTTGTGATACACACATGCTGTCCAATGGTGTTTGTGACACGCATGCTGTCCAATGGGTTTTGTGACACATACACTTTCCAGTGGGGTTTGTAACACACACACTTATGAAATAGCGCTTGTGACACACAGGCTGTCCAATGGGTTTCGTAACACACACACTGTCCAGTGGGTTTTGTGACACACATACTCTGTCCAATGGGATAGTGACACACACGCTGTCCAATGGGGATTGTGACACACACACGCTTTCCACTGGGGTGTGTGACACACAAATTGTCCAAAGGGGTTTGCGACACACACGATATCCAATGGGGTTTGTGACACGCACACTGTCCTTGGGTGTTTGTGACACGAACACTCTCCTTGGGTGTTTGTGACACACACACTGTCCAGTGGGTTTTGTGACACACACACTGTCCAAAGGCGTTCGTGACACACTGTGTCCACGAGGGTTTGTGACACAGACACTGTGCAATGGTGTTTGTGACACACACACTGTCAAGCGGGGTTTGTGACACACACGCTCTCCAATGGGGTTTGTAAAACACACACTGTCCAATGGGCATTGTGACATACACACGCTGTCCAATGGTGTTTGAGTCACGCATGCTGTCCAACGGGTATTGTGACACACAAACTGCCAGGGGAATTTGTGACACAGACGTTGTCCAATGGGGTTTGTGAACACACACGCTGTTCAATGGGGTTTGTGACATACACACTATGTCCAATGGGCTTGTGACAAACACGCGGTCCAATGGGGTGTGTGACACACACACGCTATCCAATGGATTTTGTGACACATACACTGTCCAGTGGGTTTTCTGACACACACACTCTGTCCAATAGTGATTGTGACACACACACTCTGTCCAATGGGGATTGTGACACACACTCTGTCTAAAGGGGTTTGTGACACACACACACACTGTCCGATGGGGATTTTGACAGACACACGCTGACCAATGGTGTTTGTGACACGCATGCTGTCCAATGGGTTTTGTGACACACACACTGTCCAGGGGGGTTTGTGACACACACACTGTCCAATAGGGTTTGTGACACACACATGCTATCCAAAGGGTTTTGTGACACACACAAATTCCAATGGATTTTGTGACACACGCATGCAGTCCAATGGGTTTTGTGACACACACACTGTCCCGAGGGGTTTGTGACACACACGCTGTCCAATGGTTTTTGTGACACACTCATTGTCCAAGTGGCTTTGTGAAAACACACACCGACCAATTTGGTTTGTCACACACACTCTGTCCAATTGAGATTGTGACACACACACGCTTTCCAATGGGGTTTGTTACACACACAGTTTCCAATTGGGTTATTGACACACATGCTGTCCAATGGGGACTGTGACACACACACTGTACAATGGTGTTTGTGACATGCGTGCTGACCAATGGGTTTTGTGACACACACACTGTCCAGGGGGTTAGTGACACACACGCTGTCCAATGGAGTTTCTGAAACACACAATCTATCATATGGGGCTTGTGACACACACGCTGTCCAATGAGTTTAGTGACACACACGCTGTCCAGTGGGGTTTGTGACACACACACTGTCCAATGGGGTTTGTCAAACACACTCTGTACAATGGGGTTTGTGACACGCATGCTTTCCAATGGGTTTTGTGACACAAATACTGTGCAATGGCGATTGTGACACACACGGTGTCCAATGGGGATAGTGACATACACACGCTGTCCAATGACATTTGTTACACTCATGCTGTCCAATGGGTTTTGTGACAGATACACTGTACAGGGGGTTTGTGACACAAATGCTGTCCAATGGGGTTTGTGACACACACAGTGTCCATGGCGGTTTGTGACACACAAGCTCTCCATTGGTTTTGTGACACACACATTGTCCAATAGGGTTTGTGACACATTAACTGTCTAATGGGGTTTGTGACACACCCACGCTGCCCAATGGTGTTTGCGACACAAACGCTGTGCAATGGGTTGTGTAACACACACTCTGTCCAATAGGGTTTGTGACACACACTCTGCCCAGGTGAGTTTGTAACACACACGCCGTCCAATACGATTTGTGACACAGAGACTGCCAAGGAGTGTTTGTGACACACACGCTATCTAGAGGGGTTTGTGACACACAAACACACTGTCCAATGGGTTTTGTGACACACACAGTGTCCAGGGGGGTTTGTGACACACACGCTGTCCAATTGCGTTCATGACACACACACTGTCCAAAGCGAATTGTGACACACACAATGTCCAGGACGGTTTGTGACACACACACTGTCCCATGCGGTTTGTGACACACACACTGTCCAATGGGGTTTGTGACACAGAAACTGACAAATGGGGTTTGTGACACACACAATGACCAGGGTTGTTTGTTACACACACACGCTGTCCAATGGAGTTTGTGACACAAAAACCGTCCAAAGGGGTTTGTGGCACACACACGCAGTCCAATGGAGTTTGTGACACACAAACCGTCCAAAGGGGTTTGTGACACACACAATGTACAATGGGGTTTGTGACATGCACAATGACCATGGGTATTTGTGACACACACGCTGTCCAGTGGGGTTTGTGACACACACACTCTCCAATGCGGTTTGTGACACACACACTGTCCAAAGGGGTTTGTGACACACACGATGTACAATGGGGTTTGTGACACACACGATGTGCAATGGGGTTTGTGACACACACACTCTCTATTGGGGTTTGTGACACACACAAGCTGTCCAGTGGTGTTTGTGACACACACACTGTCCAATGTGGTTTGTCACACACACTCTGTCCAGCGGAGATTGTGACACACACACGCTTTCCAGCGGGGTTTGTTACACACACACTGTCCAATGGGGTTTGTGACACACATGCTGTCCAATGGGGATTGTGACACACACACGCTATTCAATGGTGTTTGTGACACGCATGCTGTCCAATGGGTTTTGTGACACACACACTGTCCAGGGGGGTTTTTGACACATACACTGTCCAATGATGTTTGTGACACACACAATCTGTCCAATGGGGATTGTGGCACACACACAGTCCAGTGGGGTTTGTGACACACTTCTGTCCAATGGGGATTGTGACACGCACACTGTCCAGGGGGGTTTGTGACATACAGGCTGTGCAATGGGGTTTGTGACACACACGCTGTCCAGGTGAGTTTGTGACACACACGCTCTCTAGAGGGGTTTGTGACACACACACTGTCCGTGGGGCTTGTGACACACACACTTACGACGGGGTTTGCAACACACACACTGTCCCATTGGGTTGTGACACACACGCTGTCCAACAGGGATTGTGACTCACACACTGTCCAGGGGGATTTGTGACACACACGCTGTCCAATGTTGTTTGTGACACGCATGCTGTCCAATGGATTTTCTTACACACACACTCTATCGAATGAGGTTTTTGACACACACTCTTTACAATGGTGTTTCTGACACACATGCTGTCCAATGGGTTTTGTGAACACACACGCAATCCAATGGGGTTTGCGATTCACACACTGTCCAATGGGCTTACTGACACACACACTGTCCATGGGGTTTTGTGAAACACACTCTGTCCAAAGGGGTTTTTAACAAACACACTGTCCAATGGGGATTGTGACACTCACACACTGTCCAATGGGGATTGTGACACACACAATTCCAATGGGGTTTGTGACACACACGCTGTCCAATGGGGATTGTGACACACTCTGTCCAGGTGGGTTTGTGAAACACACTGTCCAATGGCGTTTGTGACACACATTCTGTCCAATGGGCGTTGTGATACACACACGCTGTCCAATGGTGTTTGCGACACGCATGCTGTCCAATGGGTTTTGTGACACATACACTTTCCAAAGGGGTTTGTGACACACACACTCTATGAAATGGCGCTTGTGACACACCCGCTGTCCAATGGGTTTCGTGACACACAGGCTGTCCAGTGGGTTTTGTGACACACACTCTCTGTACAATGGGATTGTGACACACGCGCTGTCCAATGGTGTTTGTGAAACACTCTCTGTCCCATGGTTTTGTGACACACACACTGTCCAATGGGGATTGTGAGACACACATGCTTTCCACTGGCGTATGTGACACACAAACTGTCCAAAGGGGTTTGTGACACACACGATGTCCAATGGGGTTTGCGACACGCACACTGTCCTTGCGTGTTTGTGACACACAAACTGTCCATTCGGTTTTCTGACACACACACTGTCCAGGGTGGTTTGTGACACACACACTGTCCAAAGGCATACGTGAAACACTGTGTCCATGGGGGTTTGTGACACGCACGCTGTCCAATGGGGTTTGTGACACACACACTGTCTATTGGGGTTTGTGACACACACATGCTTTCCAATGGTGTTTGTGACACACACGCTGTCCAATGGTGTTTGTGACGCACACACTGTCCAGGGGGCTTTGTGACACACACACTGTCCAACGTGGTTTGTCACACACACTCTGTCCAAAGGGTTTTGTGACACACACGCTGTCCAATGGGGTTTCTGAAACACACAATCTATCATATGGGGCTTGTGACACACACGCTGTCCAATGGGTTTAGTGACACACACGCGGTCCAGTGGGGTTCGTGACACACACACCATCCAATGGGGTTTGTCACACACACTCCGTACAATGGGGTTTGTGACACGCATGCTGTCCAATGGGTTTTGTGACACACACGCAGTCCAATGGGGATAGTGACATACACACGCAGTCCAATGACATTTGTGACACTCATGCTGTCCAATGGGGTTTGTGACAGATACACTCTACAGGGGGTTTGTGACACAAATGCTGTCCAGTAGGATTTGTGATACACACGCTGTAAAATAGGATTTGTGACACACACAGGCTATCCAGTGGGGTTTGTGACACACACATTGTCTAATGGGGTTTGTGTCACACACACTGTCCAATAGGGTTTGTGACACACACACGCTGTCCAATAATGTTTGCGACACAAACGCTGTGCAATGGGTTTTGTGACACACACACTGTCCAATAGGGTTTTTGGCACACACAATTTCCAATCGGGTTTGTGACACACAGGCTGTCCAATGGGGATTGAGACACACACACGCTTTCCAATGTTGTTTGTGACACGCATGCTGTCTAATGGGTTTTGTGACACACAAGCTGTCGAGGGGGATTTGTGACACACACACTTTCCAATGGGTTTTGTGACACACACACTGTGCAATTGGGATTTTGAGACACACACTCTGTCGAATGGTGTTTGTGACACACAAACTATCCAATGGGGATTGTGACACACACGCTGTGCAATGGGGATTGTGACACACACACTATCTGGTGGGGTTTGTGACACACAAGCTGTCCAATGGGGATTGTGACAAACACGCTGTGCAATGGGGATTGTGACACACACACAATGTCCAGGATGGTTTGTGACACACACTCTGTCCCATGGGGTTTGTGACACGCACTCTGTCCAATGGGGATTGTGACACACACACGCTGTCCAATGGGGTTTGTGACACAGAGACTCTCCAAGGCTGTTTGTGACACACAGGCTGTCCAGAGGAGATTGTGACACTCACAATGTCTAAGGAGGGTTGTGACACACACACCCTCCAATGGAGTTTGTGACACACACGGTGTCCAATGGGGATAGTGACACACACACGCCGTCCAATGACATTTGTGACACTCATGCTGTCCAATGGGGTTTGTGACAGATACACTGTACAGGGGCTTTGTGACACACACGCTGTCCAGTGGGGTTTGTGACACACACGCTGTAAAATAGGGTTTGTGACACACACAGGCTAGTGAATGGGGTTTGTGACACACACACTGTCCAATGGGGTTTGTGAAAAACAAACTGTCTAATGGGGTTTGTGACACACACACGCTGTCCAATGGTGTTTGCGACATAAATGCTGTGCAATGGGTTATGTGACACAGACACTGTATAATAGGGTTTGTGACACACACACTATATCAAATGCGGTTTTGTGACACACACAATTTACGAAGGGGTTTGTGACACACACGCTGTCCAATGGGGACTGTGACACACACACGCTCTCCAATGTTGTTTGTGACATGCATGCTGTCCATTGGGTTTTGTGACACACACACTGTCAAGGGGGATTTGTGACAAACACGCTGTCCAATGGGGTTTGTGACACACCCACTGTCCAATCGGTTTGTGACACACATGCCTGTCCAATGGGGTTTGTGACACACACACTTTCCAATGGGTTTTGTGACACACACACTGTGCAATTGGGATTTTGAGACACACACGCTGTCGAATGGGGTTTGTGACACACAAACTATCCGATGGGGATTGTGACACACACACTATCTGGGGGCTTTTGTGACACACAAGCTGTACAATGGGGATTGTGACAAACAAGCTGTCCAATGGGGATTGTGACACACACACAATGTCCAGGACGGTTTGTGAGACACACTCTGTCCCATGGGGTTTGTGACAAACTGTCCAATATGGTTTGTCATACACACACTGTCCAAGGGTGTTTTTGACAAACACGCTATCCAATGGGGTTTGTGACACACACGCTGTCAAATGGTGTTCGTGCCACAGAGACTCTCCAGGGGTGTTTGTGACACACACGCTCTCCAGAGGGGTTTCTGAAACACACAATCTATCATATGGGGCTTGTGACACACACGCTGTCCAATGGGTTTAGTGACACACACTCTGTCCAGTGGGGTTTGTGACACACACACTGTCCAATGGGGTTTGTCACACACACTCAATACAATGGGGTTTGTGACACGCATGCTGTCCAATGGATTTTGTGACACACACACTGTCCAATGGCGATTGTGACACACATGGTGTCCAATGGGGATTGTGACACACACACGCTGTCCAATGGTATTTGTGACACTCATGCTGTCCAATGGGTTTTGTGACACACACACTGTCCAATAGGGTTTGTGACACACACACTGTCCAAGGTGTTTGTCAAACACACTCTGTCCAGTGGGGATAGTAACAGACACACGCTGTCCAATGAAGTTTGTGACACACACACTCAAGAGGGGTTTGTGACACACACGCTGTCCTTTGGGTTTTGTAACACACACGCTGTCCATTGGGGTTTGTGATACGCACACTGTCCAGGGTGGTTTGTGGCACGCACGACGTCCAATGCGATTTGTGACACAGAGACTCTCCAGGGGTGTTTGTGACACAGATGCTATCCAGAGGGGTTTGTGACACACCCACTGTCCAATGGGGATTGTGACACACACTCGCTGTCCAATGGTGTTTGTGACACGCATGCTATCCAATGGGTTTTGTGACACACACACTGTCGAGGGGGATTTGTGACACACACGCTGTCCAATGGGGTTTGTGACACACACACTCTGTCTAAAGGGGCTTGTGACACAAACTCTGTCCAATGGGGTTTGTGACACAAACCATGTCCAATGGGGATTGTGCACACACTCGCTGTCTAATAGGAATTGTGACACACACTCTGTCCAGGAGTGTTTGTGACACACACGCTGTCCAGAGGGATGTGTGACACACAAAATATCCAGGGGGATTTCTGACACACACACTGTCCAATGGGGTTTGGGACACACACACTGTCCAATGGGGTTTGTGACACACACAATGTCCAAGGGTGTTTGTGACACACACAGGCTATCTACTGGGGTTTGTGACACATGCACTGTCCAAAGGGATTTGTGACACAAACGCTGTACAATGGAGTTTGTGACACACACACTGTGCAATTGGGATTGTGACACACACACGCTGTCTAACGGGGTTTGTGACACACAAACTGTCCAATCAGGATTGTGACAAACAAGATGACCAATGGGAATTGTGACACACACACTGTCCAATGGGTTTTGTGACACACACACTGTCCAATGGGTTTTGTGACACACACGCTGTCCAATGGGGATTGTGACAGACACGCTGTCCAATGAGGTTTCTGACACACTACACTATGTAATGGGGATTGTGACACACACACACTGTCCAAAGGGGTTTGTGACACACACTCTGACCAAATGATTTTGTTACACACACACTGTGCAATATGGTTTGTGACACACACGCTGTCCAATGGGGATTGTGAACACACAAACTGACCAGGGGGGTTTGTGACACACACACTGACCAGGGGGGTTTGTGACACACACACGCTGTCCTATGGGGTTCGTGGCACACACACGCTGTCCTATGGGGTTTGTGGCACACACACTGACCAATGGTGTTTGTGACACACACGTTGTCAAATGGGGTTTCTGACACACACACAGACCAGGGGGTTTTGTGACACACATACGCTGTTTGATCGGGTTTCTGACACACACACTCTGTCCAAATGTCTTGTGACACAAACGCTGTACAATGGTGTTTGTGACACATACTCTGTCCACTGGTGTTTGTGACACACACGCTGTCCAATGGGGATTGTGAAACACACACTGTCCAATGGGGATTGTGACACACATGCTGTCCAATGGGGATTCTGACACACACACTCTCCGGGGGGGTTTGTGACACACACACTGTCCAGAGGGGTTGTGACAAACACACGCTGTCTACTGGGGTTTTTGACACACACACTTTCCAATGGTGTTTGTGACACACACACTGTCAAATAGGGTTTGTGAGACACACGCTGTCCAATGGGGTTTGTGACACACACACGCTGTCCAATGGGTTTTGTGACACAGACGCTGTCCAACGGGGATTGTGACATACACACTGTCCAATAGCGTTTGTGACACACATACGCGATCCAATGGGGTTTGTGACACACACACGTTCTAATGGGGTTTGTGACACACACACACACGCTATGCAATGGGGTTTGTGACACACACACTTTCCAATGTGGTTTGTGAATCACACACTGTTATATATGGATTGTGACACACACACGCTGTCAAACGGGGTTTGTGACACACACACTGACCAGGGTGGTTTGTGACACACACACGCTCTCCAGTGCCGTTTGTGACACACACGCTATCCAATCGGGTTTCTTACACACACACTCTGTCCAATGGGGCTTGTGACACACACGCTGTCCAGTGGCTTTTGTGAAACACACACTCTTTCCAATGGGCTTGTGACACACACACTGTCCAATAGTGTTTGTGACACACACTCTGTCCCATGGGATTTGTTACACACACACGCTGTCCAGTGCAGTTTGTGAACACACACACTTTCCATAGGGGTTTGTGACAAACACGCTGTCCAATGGGGTTTGTGAAACGGACACTGTCCAGGGATGTTTGTGACACACACGCTATCCAGTGGGGTTTGAGACACACAAATTGTCCAATGGGCTTGTGACACACACACTGTCCAATGGTGTTTGTGACACACAAGCTGTCAAATGGGGTTTGTGACACACACACTGACCAGGGTGGTTTGTGAAACACACACGCTGTCCAATGGCGTTTTTGAAACACACGCTGTCAAATGGCGTTTGTGACACAAACTCTGTCCAATGGGGATTGTGACACACACACTTTCCAAAGGGGTTTGTGAAACACACTCTGTCCAATATGGATTGTGACAAACACGTTGTCCAATGGGGATTGTGTCACACAAACTGTCCACAGGGGTTTGTGACACACACACTGACCAAGGGGGTGTGTGACACACACACTGTCCAGGCGGGTTTGTGAGACACACGCTGTCCAATGGGGTTTGTGACACACACACGCTGTCCAATGGTGTTTGTGAAACACACGCTGTCCAGGGGGGCTATTGAGACAGACGTTGTCCAGTAGGGTTTGTGACACACACACTGTCCAATGGGGTTTGTGACACAGACCGCTGTCCAATGGGGATTGTGACATACGCACTTTCCAATGGGGTTTGTGTAACACACCCTGTCATATATGAATTGTGACACACACACGCTGTCAAACGGGGTTTGTGACACACACTCTGACCAGGGTGGCTTGTGACACACACACGCTGTCCTATGGGGTTTGTGGCACACACACTGACCAATGGTGTTTGTGACACACACGTTGTCAAATGGGGTTTTTGACACACACACAGACCAGGGGGTTTTGTGACACACATACGCTGTTCGATCGGGTTTCTGACACACACACTCTGTCCAAATGTCTTGTGACACAAACGCTGTACAATGGTGTTTGTGACACATACTCTGTCCACTGGTGTTTGTGACACACACGCTGTCCAATGGGGATTGTGAAACACACACTGTCCAATGGGGATTGTGACACACATGCTGTCCAATGGGGATTCTGACACACACACTCTCCGGGGGGGTTTGTGACACACACACTGTCCAGAGCGTTTTGTGAAACACACACTCTTTCAAATGGGCTTGTGACACACACGCTGTCCAATGGGGTTTGTCACACACACTCTGTCCAATGGGGTTTGTGACACACACACTATCCAGTGTGGTTTGTGACACACAGACTTTGTAATGGGGTTTGTGACACACACACGCTATCCAATGGGGTTTGTGACACACACACTTTCCAATGGTGTTTGTGATACACACAGTGTCCAATTTTGTTTGACACACAGACGATGTCCAATGGGGATTGTGACATACGCACTGTCCAAGGGGGTTTGTGACACACACACTGTCCAGGGGGTTTTGTGAGACATACGCTGTCCAATGGGGTTTGTGCCACACACGCTGCCCAATAGGGTTTGTGATACACACACTGTCTAATGGGGTTTGTGACACACACACTGTCCAATGGGGTTTGTGCCACACACGCTGCCCAATAGGGTTTGTGACACACACACTGACTAATGGGGTTTGTAATACACACACTGACCAGGGGGGTCTGTGACACACACACACTGTCCAATGTGTTTTGTGACACATACGGTATTCAATGGTGTTTGTGACACACAAGCTGTCAAACGGGGTTTGTGACACACACACTGTCCAGGGGGGTTTGTCACATACACACGCTGTCCATTGTGTTTTGTGACACACACGGTGTCCAATGGTGTTTGTGACACACACGCTGTCAAACGGGTTTTGTGACAAACACGCTGCCAATTGGGTTTGTGACACAAAGTCTGTCCAATGGGTTTGTGACACACACACTGTCCAAGGGGGTTTGTGACACACACACTGTCCTAATGGGTACTGTGACACACAAACGCTGTCCAATGGGGTTTGTGCCACACACACTGTCCAGTGGGGTTTGTCACACACACTCTGTCCAATGGGGTTTGTGACACACACACTATCCAGTGTGGTTTGTGACACACACACGCTATCCAATGGTGATTGCGACATACACACTGTCCAAGGGGGTTTGTGACACACACACTGTCCAGGGGCGTTTGTGAGACAGACGCTGACCAATGGGGACTGTGACATACACACTGTCCAATAGGGTTTGTGACACACACACGTTCTAATGGGGTTTGTGACACACACACGCTATCCAATGGGGTTTGTGAGACACACACATTCCATTATGGTTTGTGAAACACACACTGTCAAATATGGATTGTGACACACACACGCTGTCAAACGGGGTTTGTGACACACACACTGACCAGGGTGGTTTGTGACACACACACACGCTGTCCAATGGCGTTTGTGACACACACGCTGTCCAATGGGGTTTGTGACACACACACTGTCCAATGGGGCTTGTGACACACACGCTGTCCAATGGGGTTCGTGACACACACTCTGTCCAATAGGGTTTGTGAACACACGCTGTCCAGAGGGTTTTGATACACACAAACTGACCAATGGGGTTTGAGACACACACGCTGTCCACTGGGGATTTTGACACACACACTGTTCAGGGGGGTTTGTGACACACACACAGTCAAATGGCTTTCGTGACATACACATTTTCCACGAGGGTTTGTGACACACACACTGTCAAATTGCGTTCGTGACATACACATTGTCCACGGGGGTTTGTGACACACACACAGTCCAATGGGGTTTGGAACACAAACACTGTCCAATGGTGTTTGAAAACACACGCTGTCAAATGGGGACTGTGACACCCACTCTCTCCAATGGGGTTTGTGACACACACACTCTGTCCAATGGGGTTTGTGCACACACACTGTCCAGGGGGGTTTGTGACACACACACTGTGCAAGGGGGTTTGTGACACACACACTGTCCAATGGGTACTGTAACACACACATGCTGTCCAATGGGGTTTGTGCCACACACGCTGTCCAAAAGGGGTTGTGACACACACACTGTCCAATGGGGTTTGTCACACACACTCTGTCCAATGGGGTTTGTGACACACACTCTGTCCAATACGGTTTGTGACACACACACTATCCAGTGTGGTTTGTGACACACAGATGTTCTAATGGGGTTTTGTGACACACACACGCTATCCAATGGGGTTTGTGACACACACACTTTCCAATGGTGTTTGTGACACACACAGTGTCCAATTGGGTTTGAGACATAGTCGAAGTCCAATGGCGATTGTGACATACACACTGTCCAAGGGGGTTTGTGACACACACACTCTGTCCAATGAGGTTTGTGACACAGACGCTGACCAATGGGGTTTGTGACACACACACGTTCTAATGGGGTTTGTGACACACACATGCTATGCAATGAGGTTTGTGACACACTCACATTCCAATGGGTTTGTGAAACACACACTGTCAAATATAGATTGTGACACACACACGCTGTCAAACGGGGTTTGTGACACACACACTGACCAGGGTGGTTTGTGAACACATACACGCTGTCCAATGGCGTTTGTGACACACACGCTGTCCAATGGGGTTCGTGACACACACGCTGTCCAGTGGGTTTTGTGAAACACACACTCTTTCCAATGGGCTTGTGACACACACGCTGTCCAATGGGGTTTGTGACACACACACTCTGTCCAATGGGGTTTGTGACACAGACGCTGACCAATGGGGATTGTTACATACACACTATCCAATAGGTTTTGTGACACACATACACGACCCAATGGGGTTTGTGACACACACACGTTCTAATGGGTTTTGTGACACACACACGATATCCAATGGGGTTTGTGACACACACACATGCCAATGGGGTTTGTGAAACACACACTGTCAAACATGGATTGTGACACACACACGCTGCCAAACGGGTTTGTGACACACACACTGACCAGGGTGGTTTGTGACACACACACGCTGTCCAATGGCGTTTGTGACACACCCACGCTGTCCAATGGGGTTTGTGACACACACACTCTGTACAATGGGGCTTGTGAAACACACGCTGCCCAATGGCGTTCGTGACACACACGCTGTCCAGTGGGTTTTGTGAAATACACACTCTTTCCAATGGGCTTGTGACACACACGCTGTCCAATGGGGTTTGTCACACACACTCTGTCCAAAGGGGTTTGTGACACACACTCTGTCCAATAGGGTTTGTGACACACACACTATCCAGTGTGGTTTGTGACACACAGACTTTCTAAAGGGGTTTGTGACACACACACGCTATCCAATGGGTTTTGTGACACACACACTTTCCAATGGTGTTTTTGACACACACAGTGTCCAATTTTGTTTGACACACAGACGCAGTCCAATGGGGATTGTGACATACGCACTGTCGAAGGGGGTTTGTGACACACACACTGTCCAGGGGGGTTTGTGAGACACACGCTGTCCAATGGGGTTTGTGACACACACACTCTCCAATGGGGTTTGTTACACAAACGCTGACCAATGGGGATTGTGACATACACAATGTCCAATAGGGTTTGTGACACACATATGCGATCCAATGGGTTTTGTGACACACACACGTTCTAATGGGGTTTGTGACACACACACGCTATCCAATGGGGTTTGTGACACACACACTGTCCAATGGGGTTTGGAACACACACACTGTCCAATGGTGTTTGAATACACACGCTGTCAAATGGGGACTGTGACACCCACTCTCTCCAACGGCGTTTATGAAACACACACTCTGACCACTGGGGTTTGTGACACACACACTGTACAATGGGTACTGTGAGACACAAACGCTGCCCAATGGGGTTTGTGCCACACACGCTGTACAATAGGGTTTGTGACACACACACTGTCCAGTGAGGTTTGTCACACACACTCTGTCCAATGGGGTTTGTGACACACACTCTGTCCAATAGGTTTTGTGACACACACACTGTCCAAGGGGGTTTGTGACACACACACTGTCAAATGGGGTTTCTCACACACACTCTGTCCAATGGGGTTTGTGACACACACTCTGTCCAATAGGGTTTGTGACACACACACTGTCCAATGGGTTCTGTGACACACACAAGCTGTCCGATGGGGTTTGTGCCACACACGCTGTCCAACAGGGTTTGTGACACACACACGCTGTCAAACGGGGTTTGCGACACACACACTATCCAGTGTTGTTTGTGACACACAGAATTTCTAATGGGGTTTTTGACACACACACGCTATCCAATGGGTTTTGTGAAACATACACTGTCCAATGAGGTTTGTCACACACACTCTGTCCAATGGGGTTTGTGACACATACACTGTCCATGTGGGTTTGTGACACACACACTGTCCAATGGGTACTGTGACACACACACGCTGTCCAATGGGGTTTGTGCCACACACGCTGTCCAAAAGGGTTTGTGACACACACTCTGTCCAATAGGGTTTGTGACACACACTAGCCACTGTGGTTTGTGACACACAGAGTTTCTAATGGGGTTTTTGACACACACACGCTATACAATGTGGTTTGTGACACACGCACTGTCCAATAAGGTTTGTCACACACAATCTGTCCAATGGGGTTTGTGACACACAGACTGTCCATGTGGGTTTGTGACACACACACTGTCCAATGGGTACTGTGACACACACACGCTGTCCAATGGGGTTTGTGCCACACACGCTGTCCAAAAGGGTTTGTGACACACACTCTGTCCAATAGGGTTTGTGACACACACACTATCCAGTGTGGTTTGTGACACACAGAGTTTCTAATGGTGTTTTTGACACACACGCTATACAATGGGGTTTGTGACACACACACTGTCCAGGGGGGTTTGTGAGACACACGCTGTGCAATGGGGTTTGTGACACACACTCTCTGTCCAATGGGGTTTGTGACACAGACGCTGACCAATGGGGATTGTGACACACACACATTCCACGAGGGTTTGTGAAACACACACTGTCAAATATGGATTGTGACACACACACGCTGTCAAACGGGGTTTGTGACACACACACTGACCAGGGTGGTTTGTGACACACACACGCTGTCCAATAGCGTTTGTGACACTCACTCTGTCCAATGGGGCTTCTGACACGCACGCTGTCCAATGGGGTTCGTGACACACACGCTGTCCAGTGGGTTTTGTTAAACACAGACTCTTTCCAATGGGCTTGTGACACACACGCTGTCCAATGGTGTTTGTGACACACACAGTGTCCAATTGGCTTTGAGACAAAGACGCTGTCCAATGGGGATTGTGACATACGCACTGTCCAAGGGGGTTTGTGACACACACACTGTCCAGGGGGGTTTGTGAGACACACGCTGTCCAATGGGGTTTGTGACACACACACTCTGACCAATGGGGTTTGTGACACAGACGCTGACCAATGGGGATTGTGACATACACACTGTCCAATAGGGGATGTGACACACATACGCGATCCAATGGGGTTTGTGACACACACACGTTCTAATGGGGTTTGTGACACACACACGCTATCCAATGCGGTTTGTGACACACACACATTCCAATGGGGTTTGTGAAACACACACTGTCAAATATGGATTGTGAAACACACACGCTGTCCAATGGCGTTTGTGACACACACACTGTCTAATGGGGTTTGTGACACACACACTCTGTCCAATGGGGCTTGTGACACACGCGCTGTCGAATGGGGTTCGTGACACACACGCTGTCCAGTGGGTTTTGTGAAACACACACTCTTTCCAATGGGCTTGTGACACACACGCTGTCCAATGGTGTTTGTGACACACACTCTGTCCCATGGGGTTTGTGACACACACACGCTGTCCAGTGGGGTTTGTGACACACACACTGTCCATTGGGGTTAGTGACATACACGCTATCAAATGGGGTTTGTGACACACACACTGTCCATGGGTGTTTGTGACACACACGCTGTCCAGTGGGGTTTGAGACACACAAACTGTCCAATGGGGTTTGTGACACACACGCTGTCCACTGGGGATTTTGACACACATGCTGTCCACGGGGGTTTGTGACACACACAATGTCCAATGGGGTTTGGAACACACACACTGTCCAATGGTGTTTGAAAACACACGCTGTCAAATGTGGACTGTGACACCCACTCTCTCCAATGTGGTTTGTTGCACACATACTCTGTGCAATGCGGTTTTTGACACACACACTGTCCAATGGGTACTGTTACGCACAAACGCTGTCCAATACGGTTTGTGACACACACACTGTCCAATGAGGTTTGTCACACATACTCTGTCCAATGGGGTTTGTGACACACACACTGTCCAAGGGGGTTTGTGACACACACGCTGTCCAATGGGTACTGTGACACAGACACGCTGTCCAATGGGGTTTGTGCCACACACTCTGTCCAATAGGGTTTGTGATACACACACTGTCCAATGGGGTTTGTCACACACACTCAGTCCAATGGGGTTTGTGACACACACTCTGTCCAATACGGTTTGTGACACACACACTATCCAGTGTGGTTTGTGACATACACACTTTCTAATGGGGTTTGTGACACACACACGCTATCCAATGGGGTTTGTGACACACACACTTTTCAATGGTGTTTTTAACACACACAGTGTCCAATTGGGTTTGAGACACAGACGCTGTCCAATGGCGATTGTGACATAAGTATTGTCCAAGGGGGTTTGTGAAACACACTCTGTCCTGGGGGGTTTGTGAGACACACGCTGTCTAATGGGGTTTGTGACACAGACGCTGACCAATGGGGATTGTGACATACACACTGTCCAATAGGGTTTGTGATACACATACGCGATCCAATGGGGTTTGTGACACACACACATTCCAATGGGGTTTGTGAAACACACACTGTCGAATATGGATTGTGACACACACACGCTGTCAAACGGGGTTTGTGACACACATACTGACCAGGGTGGTTTGTGACACACACACGCTGTCCAATGGCGTTTGTGACGCACACGCTGTCCAAAGGGGTTTGTGACACACACGCTGTCGAATGGGGCTTGAAACACAGGCGCTGTCCAATGGGGTTCGTGACACTCACGCTGTCCAGTGGGTTTTGTGAAACACACACTCTTTCCAATGGGCCTGTAACACACACGCTGTCCAAAGGTGTTTTTGGCACACACGCTGTCCACTGCGGATTTTGACACAGACACTGTTCATGGGGCGTTTGTTACACACACACTGTCAAATGTTGTTCGTGACATACACATTGTCCACGGGGGTTTGTGACACACACACTGTCCAATGGGGTTTGGAGCACACACACTGTCCAATGGTGTTTGAAAACACACGCTGTCAAATGGGGACTGTGACACCCACTCTCTCCAATGGGGTTTGTGACACACACACTCTGTCCAATGTGGTTTTTGACACACACACTGTCCAATGGGTACTGTGACGGACAAACGCTGTCCAATGGGGTTTATGACACGGATTCTGTCCAATAGGGTTTGTGACACACACACTGTCCAATGAGGTTTGTGAAAAACACACTCTGTCCAATGGGGTTTGTGACACACACACTGTCCAAGGGGGTTTGTGACACACAAACTGTCCAATGGGTAGTGTGACACACGCACGCTGTCCAATGGGGCTTGTGCCACACAATCTGTCCAACAGGGTTTGTGATACACACACTGTCCAATGGGGTTTGTCACACACACTCTATCCAATGGGGTTTGTGACACACACTCTGTCCAATACGGTTTGTGACACACACACTATCCAGTGTGGTTTGTGACACACAGACTTTCTAATGGGGTTTGTGACACACACACTTTTCAATGGTGTTTGTAACACACACAGTGTCCAATTGGGTTTGAGACACAGACGCTGTCCAATGGGGATTGTGACATACGCACTGTCCAAGGGGGTTTGTGACACACACACTGTCCAGGGGGGTTTGTGAGACACACGCTGTCTAATAGGGTTTGTGACACAGACGCTGACCAATGGGGATTGTGACATACACACTGTCCAATATGGTTTGTGACACACATACGCGATCCAATGGGGTTTGTGACACACACACTTTCCAATGGGGTTTGTGACACACACACTGTCGAATATGGATTGTGACACACACACGCTGTCAAACGGGGTTTGTGACACACACACTGACCAGGGTGGTTTGTGACACATACACGCTGTCCAATGGCGTTTGTGACACACACGCTGTCCAATGGGGTTTGTGACACACACGCTGTCGAATGGGGCTTGAGACACACACGCTGTCCAAGGGGGTTCGTGACACTCACGCTGTCCAGTGGGTTTTGTGAAACACACACTCTTTCCAATGGGCTTGTAACACACACGCTGTCCAATGGTGTTTGTGACACACACTCTGTCCCATGGGGTTTGTAACACACACACGCTGTCCAGTGGGGTTTGTGACACACACACTGTCCATAGGGGTTTGTGACACACACGCTGACCACTGGGGACTTTGAGACACACACTGTTCATGGGGGGTTTGTTACACACACACTGTCAAATGGTGTTCGTGACATACACATTGTCCACGGGGGTTTGTGACACACACACTGTCCAATGGGGTTTGGAACACTCACACTGTCCAATGGTGTTTGAAAACACATGCTGTCAAATGGGGACTGTGACACCCACTCTCTCCAATGGGGTATGTGACACACACACTCTGTCCAATGGGGTTTGTGCACACACACTGTCCAGGGGGGTTTGTGACACACACATTCTGTCCAATGGGGTTTGTGACACACACACTGTCCAGGGGGGTTTGTGAAACCCACACTGTCCAATGGGTATTGTTAGACACACACGCTGTCCAATAGGGTTTGTGACACATACACTGTCCAATGCTGTTTGTGAACATACACACGCTGTCAAATGGGGTTTGTGACACACATACTGTCCAATGGGTATTATGACACACACAAGCTGTCCGGTGGGTTTTGTGAAACAATTACTGTCCAATAGGGTTTGTGACACAAACACGCTATCCAATGGGGTTTGTGACACACACACTTTCCAATGGGGTTTGTGACACACACACTGTCCAATATTAATTGTAACACAGACGCTGTCCCATAGGGTTTGAGAAACACACGCTGACCAATTGGGTTTGTGACACACACACTGTCCTAGGGGGTTTGTGACACACATGCTGTCTAATGGGGATTGTGACACACAAAATGACCAGGGGGTTTTGTGACACACACACTGTCCAATGGGGTTTGTTACACAATGTTCAATGTTTTTTGTGACACACACCCTGTCCAATGGGGTTTGTGACACACAGAGTGTCCAATGGTTTTTGTGACACACACTCTGTCCAATGGGGTTTGTGACACAAACACACTGTCCAACGGGTATTGTGACACACACACGCTGTCCAATGGGGTTTGTGACACACACAGTGTCCAATGGGGTTTGTGACAAACACACGCTGTCCGATGGTGTTTGTGACACGCATGGTTTCCAATGTTTCTTGTGACACACACACTGTCCAGGGGGCTTTGTGACACCCAGGCTGTCCAGTGGGATTTGTGACACACACGCTGTCCAATTACGATTGTGACATACACACGCTGTACAAAGGGGATTGTGACACACACACGCTATCAAATGGTGTTTGTGACACGGATTCTGTCCAATGGGGTTTGTGACACACACTCTGTCCAATGGGGTTTGTGACACACACACTATCCAATGTGGTTTGTCACACACACAGTGTCCAATTGGGTTTGAGACTCAGACGCTGTCCAACGGGGATTGTGACATACACACTTTCCAATAGGGTTTGTGACACACATACGCTATCCAATGGGGTTGGTGACACACACGCTGTCCAGGTGAGTTTGTGACACACACGCTGTCCAAAGGGGTTTGTGACACAGAGACTCTCCAGGGGTGTTTGTGACACAAACGCTCTCCAGAGCCGTTTGTGACACACACACTGACCAATGGGGTTTGTAACACGCATGCTGTCCAATGGGGTTTGTGACAGACACACTGTACAGGGGGTATGTGACACAAATGCTGTCCAATGGGGTTTGTGACACACACGATGTAAAATAGGGTTTGTGACAGACACATGCTATCCAATGGGTTTTGTGACACACACACTTTCCAATGGGGTTTGTGACACACACGCTGTCCATTGGGTTTTGTGACATGCACACGGTGTCCAATGGGGTTTGTGACACACACCCGCTGTCCAATGGTGTTTGTGACGCACACACTGTCAAATGGGGTTTGTGTCACACACACTGTCCAATGGGGATTGTGACACACATACTCTCCAGTAGGGTTTCTGACACACACACTCTGTCCAATGGGGTTTGTGACACACAAACTGTCTAATGGGGTTTGTGACACACACACTCTGTCCAATGGGGTTTATGACACACACCATATCCAATGGGGATTGTGCACACACTTGATGTACGATGGGAATTGTGACACACACTCTGTCCAGGGGTGTTTGTGACACACACACTGTCCAGAGGGATGTGTCACACACAATTTTCCGGGGGGGTTTGTGACATACACACTGTCCAATGGGGTTTGTGACACACACACAGTGTCCAGGGGGGTTTGTGACACAACCACTGTCCAATGGGGTTGGTTACACACACACTGGCGAAAGGGGTATTTGACACACACGATGTCCAATGGGGTTTGTGACACACACACGGTCCAATGGGGTTTGTGACACACAGACTGTGCAATTGGGATTGTGATACACACACGCTGACGAATGGGGTTTGTGACACACAAACTGTCCAATGGGGATTGTGACACACACACTGTCCAATGGGTTTTGTAACACACACGGTGTCCAATGGGGTTTGTGACACACACGCTGTCCAATGGGGATTGTGACACACAAAATGTCCAGGATGGTTTGTGACACACATACTGTCCAATGAGGTTTGTGACACACACTCTATGGTATGGGGTTTGTCATAGACACTCTGTCCAATGGGTTTGTGAACACACACGCTGTCCAATGGGGATTGTGACACACTCTGTTCAGGTGGGTTTGTGAAACACACTGTCCAATGGGGTTTGTGACACACACGCTGTCCAATGGGCGTTGTGATACACACATGCTGTCCAATGGTGTTTGTGACACGCATGCTGTCCAATGGGTTTTGTGACACATACACTTTCCAGTGGGGTTTGTAACACACACACTTATGAAATAGCGCTTGTGACACACAGGCTGTCCAATGGGTTTCGTAACACACACACTGTCCAGTGGGTTTTGTGACACACATACTCTGTCCAATGGGATAGTGACACACACGCTGTCCAATGGGGATTGTGACACACACACGCTTTCCACTGGGGTGTGTGACACACAAATTGTCCAAAGGGGTTTGCGACACACACGATATCCAATGGGGTTTGTGACACGCACACTGTCCTTGGGTGTTTGTGACACGAACACTCTCCTTGGGTGTTTGTGACACACACACTGTCCAGTGGGTTTTGTGACACACACACTGTCTAAAGGCGTTCGTGACACACTGTGTCCACGAGGGTTTGTGACACAGACACTGTGCAATGGTGTTTGTGACACACACACTGTCAAGCGGGGTTTGTGACACACACGCTCTCCAATGGGGTTTGTAAAACACACACTGTCCAATGGGCATTGTGACATACACACGCTGTCCAATGGTGTTTGAGTCACGCATGCTGTCCAACGGGTATTGTGACACACAAACTGCCAGGGGAATTTGTGACACAGACGTTGTCCAATGGGGTTTGTGAACACACACGCTGTTCAATGGGGTTTGTGACATACACACTATGTCCAATGGGCTTGTGACAAACACGCGGTCCAATGGGGTGTGTGACACACACACGCTATCCAATGGATTTTGTGACACATACACTGTCCAGTGGGTTTTCTGACACACACACTCTGTCCAATAGTGATTGTGACACACACACTCTGTCCAATGGGGATTGTGACACACACTCTGTCTAAAGGGGTTTGTGACACACACACACACTGTCCGATGGGGATTTTGACAGACACACGCTGACCAATGGTGTTTGTGACACGCATGCTGTCCAATGGGTTTTGTGACACACACACTGTCCAGGGGGGTTTGTGACACACACACTGTCCAATAGGGTTTGTGACACACACATGCTATCCAAAGGGTTTTGTGACACACACAAATTCCAATGGATTTTGTGACACACGCATGCAGTCCAATGGGTTTTGTGACACACACACTGTCCCGAGGGGTTTGTGACACACACGCTGTCCAATGGTTTTTGTGACACACTCATTGTCCAAGTGGCTTTGTGAAAACACACACCGACCAATTTGGTTTGTCACACACACTCTGTCCAATTGAGATTGTGACACACACACGCTTTCCAATGGGGTTTGTTACACACACAGTTTCCAATTGGGTTATTGACACACATGCTGTCCAATGGGGACTGTGACACACACACTGTACAATGGTGTTTGTGACATGCGTGCTGACCAATGGGTTTTGTGACACACACACTGTCCAGGGGGTTAGTGACACACACGCTGTCCAATGGAGTTTCTGAAACACACAATCTATCATATGGGGCTTGTGACACACACGCTGTCCAATGAGTTTAGTGACACACACGCTGTCCAGTGGGGTTTGTGACACACACACTGTCCAATGGGGTTTGTCAAACACACTCTGTACAATGGGGTTTGTGACACGCATGCTTTCCAATGGGTTTTGTGACACAAATACTGTGCAATGGCGATTGTGACACACACGGTGTCCAATGGGGATAGTGACATACACACGCTGTCCAATGACATTTGTTACACTCATGCTGTCCAATGGGTTTTGTGACAGATACACTGTACAGGGGGTTTGTGACACAAATGCTGTCCAATGGGGTTTGTGACACACACAGTGTCCATGGCGGTTTGTGACACACAAGCTCTCCATTGGTTTTGTGACACACACATTGTCCAATAGGGTTTGTGACACATTAACTGTCTAATGGGGTTTGTGACACACCCACGCTGCCCAATGGTGTTTGCGACACAAACGCTGTGCAATGGGTTGTGTAACACACACTCTGTCCAATAGGGTTTGTGACACACACTCTGCCCAGGTGAGTTTGTAACACACACGCCGTCCAATACGATTTGTGACACAGAGACTGCCAAGGAGTGTTTGTGACACACACGCTATCTAGAGGGGTTTGTGACACACAAACACACTGTCCAATGGGTTTTGTGACACACACAGTGTCCAGGGGGGTTTGTGACACACACGCTGTCCAATTGCGTTCATGACACACACACTGTCCAAAGCGAATTGTGACACACACAATGTCCAGGACGGTTTGTGACACACACACTGTCCCATGCGGTTTGTGACACACACACTGTCCAATGGGGTTTGTGACACAGAAACTGACAAATGGGGTTTGTGACACACACAATGACCAGGGTTGTTTGTTACACACACACGCTGTCCAATGGAGTTTGTGACACAAAAACCGTCCAAAGGGGTTTGTGGCACACACACGCAGTCCAATGGAGTTTGTGACACACAAACCGTCCAAAGGGGTTTGTGACACACACAATGTACAATGGGGTTTGTGACATGCACAATGACCATGGGTATTTGTGACACACACGCTGTCCAGTGGGGTTTGTGACACACACACTCTCCAATGCGGTTTGTGACACACACACTGTCCAAAGGGGTTTGTGACACACACGATGTACAATGGGGTTTGTGACACACACGATGTGCAATGGGGTTTGTGACACACACACTCTCTATTGGGGTTTGTGACACACACAAGCTGTCCAGTGGTGTTTGTGACACACACACTGTCCAATGTGGTTTGCCACACACACTCTGTCCAGCGGAGATTGTGACACACACACGCTTTCCAGCGGGGTTTGTTACACACACACTGTCCAATGGGGTTTGTGACACACATGCTGTCCAATGGGGATTGTGACACACACACGCTATTCAATGGTGTTTGTGACACGCATGCTGTCCAATGGGTTTTGTGACACACACACTGTCCAGGGGGGTTTTTGACACATACACTGTCCAATGATGTTTGTGACACACACAATCTGTCCAATGGGGATTGTGGCACACACACAGTCCAGTGGGGTTTGTGACACACTTCTGTCCAATGGGGATTGTGACACGCACACTGTCCAGGGGGGTTTGTGACATACAGGCTGTGCAATGGGGTTTGTGACACACACGCTGTCCAGGTGAGTTTGTGACACACACGCTCTCTAGAGGGGTTTGTGACACACACACTGTCCGTGGGGCTTGTGACACACACACTTACGACGGGGTTTGCAACACACACAATGTCCCATTGGGTTGTGACACACACGCTGTCCAACAGGGATTGTGACTCACACACTGTCCAGGGGGATTTGTGACACACACGCTGTCCAATGTTGTTTGTGACACGCATGCTGTCCAATGGATTTTCTGACACACACACTCTATCGAATGAGGTTTTTGACACACACTCTTTACAATGGTGTTTCTGACACACATGCTGTCCAATGGGTTTTGTGAACACACACGCAATCCAATGGGGTTTGCGATTCACACACTGTCCAATGGGCTTACTGACACACACACTGTCCATGGGGTTTTGTGAAACACACTCTGTCCAAAGGGGTTTTTAACAAACACACTGTCCAATGGGGATTGTGACACTCACACACTGTCCAATGGGGATTGTGACACACACAATTCCAATGGGGTTTGTGACACACACGCTGTCCAATGGGGATTGTGACACACTCTGTCCAGGTGGGTTTGTGAAACACACTGTCCAATGGCGTTTGTGACACACATTCTGTCCAATGGGCGTTGTGATACACACACGCTGTCCAATGGTGTTTGCGACACGCATGCTGTCCAATGGGTTTTGTGACACATACACTTTCCAAAGGGGTTTGTGACACACACACTCTATGAAATGGCGCTTGTGACACACCCGCTGTCCAATGGGTTTCGTGACACACAGGCTGTCCAGTGGGTTTTGTGACACACACTCTCTGTACAATGGGATTGTGACACACGCGCTGTCCAATGGTGTTTGTGAAACACTCTCTGTCCCATGGTTTTGTGACACACACACTGTCCAATGGGGATTGTGAGACACACATGCTTTCCACTGGCGTATGTGACACACAAACTGTCCAAAGGGGTTTGTGACACACACGATGTCCAATGGGGTTTGCGACACGCACACTGTCCTTGCGTGTTTGTGACACACAAACTGTCCATTCGGTTTTCTGACACACACACTGTCCAGGGTGGTTTGTGACACACACACTGTCCAAAGGCATACGTGAAACACTGTGTCCATGGGGGTTTGTGACACGCACGCTGTCCAATGGGGTTTGTGACACACACACTGTCTATTGGGGTTTGTGACACACACATGCTTTCCAATGGTGTTTGTGACACACACGCTGTCCAATGGTGTTTGTGACGCACACACTGTCCAGGGGGCTTTGTGACACACACACTGTCCAACGTGGTTTGTCACACACACTCTGTCCAAAGGGGTTTGTGACACACACGCTGTCCAATGGGGTTTCTGAAACACACAATCTATCATATGGGGCTTGTGACACACACGCTGTCCAATGGGTTTAGTGACACACACGCGGTCCAGTGGGGTTCGTGACACACACACCATCCAATGGGGTTTGTCACACACACTCCGTACAATGGGGTTTGTGACACGCATGCTGTCCAATGGGTTTTGTGACACACACGCAGTCCAATGGGGATAGTGACATACACACGCAGTCCAATGACATTTGTGACACTCATGCTGTCCAATGGGGTTTGTGACAGATACACTCTACAGGGGGTTTGTGACACAAATGCTGTCCAGTAGGATTTGTGATACACACGCTGTAAAATAGGATTTGTGACACACACAGGCTATCCAGTGGGGTTTGTGACACACACATTGTCTAATGGGGTTTGTGTCACACACACTGTCCAATAGGGTTTGTGACACACACACGCTGTCCAATAATGTTTGCGACACAAACGCTGTGCAATGGGTTTTGTGACACACACACTGTCCAATAGGGTTTTTGGCACACACAATTTCCAATCGGGTTTGTGACACACAGGCTGTCCAATGGGGATTGAGACACACACACGCTTTCCAATGTTGTTTGTGACACGCATGCTGTCTAATGGGTTTTGTGACACACAAGCTGTCGAGGGGGATTTGTGACACACACACTTTCCAATGGGTTTTGTGACACACACACTGTGCAATTGGGATTTTGAGACACACACTCTGTCGAATGGTGTTTGTGACACACAAACTATCCAATGGGGATTGTGACACACACGCTGTGCAATGGGGATTGTGACACACACACTATCTGGTGGGGTTTGTGACACACAAGCTGTCCAATGGGGATTGTGACAAACACGCTCTGCAATGGGGATTGTGACACACACACAATGTCCAGGATGGTTTGTGACACACACTCTGTCCCATGGGGTTTGTGACACGCACTCTGTCCAATGGGGATTGTGACACACACACGCTGTCCAATGGGGTTTGTGACACAGAGACTCTCCAAGGCTGTTTGTGACACACAGGCTGTCCAGAGGAGATTGTGACACTCACAATGTCTAAGGAGGGTTGTGACACACACACCCTCCAATGGAGTTTGTGACACACACGGTGTCCAATGGGGATAGTGACACACACACGCCGTCCAATGACATTTGTGACACTCATGCTGTCCAATGGGGTTTGTGACAGATACACTGTACAGGGGCTTTGTGACACACACGCTGTCCAGTGGGGTTTGTGACACACACGCTGTAAAATAGGGTTTGTGACACACACAGGCTAGTGAATGGGGTTTGTGACACACACACTGTCCAATGGGGTTTGTGAAAAACAAACTGTCTAATGGGGTTTGTGACACACACACGCTGTCCAATGGTGTTTGCGACATAAATGCTGTACAATGGGTTATGTGACACAGACACTGTAAAATAGGGTTTGTGACACACACACTATATCAAATGCGGTTTTGTGACACACACAATTTACGAAGGGGTTTGTGACACACACGCTGTCCAATGGGGACTGTGACACACACACGCTCTCCAATGTTGTTTGTGACACGCATGCTGTCCATTGGGTTTTGTGACACACACACTGTCAAGGGGGATTTGTGACAAACACGCTGTCCAATGGGGTTTGTGACACACCCACTGTCCAATCGGTTTGTGACACACATGCCTGTCCAATGGGGTTTGTGACACACACACTTTCCAATGGGTTTTGTGACACACACACTGTGCAATTGGGATTTTGAGACACACACGCTGTCGAATGGGGTTTGTGACACACAAACTATCCAATGGGGATTGTGGCACACACACTATCTGGGGGCTTTTGTGACACACAAGCTGTACAATGGGGATTGTGACAAACAAGCTGTCCAATGGGGATTGTGACACACACACAATGTCCAGGACGGTTTGTGACACACACTCTGTCCCATGGGGTTTGTGACAAACTGTCCAATATGGTTTGTCATACACACACTGTCCAAGGGTGTTTTTGACAAACACGCTATCCAATGGGGTTTGTGACACACACGCTGTCAAATGGTGTTCGTGCCACAGAGACTCTCCAGGGGTGTTTGTGACACACACGCTCTCCAGAGGGGTTTCTGAAACACACAATCTATCATATGGGGCTTGTGACACACACGCTGTCCAATGGGTTTAGTGACACACACTCTGTCCAGTGGGGTTTGTGACACACACACTATCCAATGGGGTTTGTCACACACACTCAATACAATGGGGTTTGTGACACGCATGCTGTCCAATGGATTTTGTGACACACACACTGTCCAATGGCGATTGTGACACACATGGTGTCCAATGGGGATTGTGACACACACACGCTGTCCAATGGTATTTGTGACACTCATGCTGTCCAATGGGTTTTGTGACACACACACTGTCCAATAGGGTTTGTGACACACACACTGTCCAAGGTGTTTGTCAAACACACTCTGTCCAGTGGGGATAGTAACAGACACACGCTGTCCAATGAAGTTTGTGACACACACACTCAAGAGGGGTTTGTGACACACACGCTGTCCTTTGGGTTTTGTAACACACACGCTGTCCATTGGGGTTTGTGATACGCACACTGTCCAGGGTGGTTTGTGGCACGCACGACGTCCAATGCGATTTGTGACACAGAGACTCTCCAGGGGTGTTTGTGACACAGATGCTATCCAGAGGGGTTTGTGACACACCCACTGTCCAATGGGGTTTGTGACACACACACGCTATCCAATGGGGTTTGTGACACACACAATTTCCAATGGGGTTTGTGACACACAGGCTGTCCAATGGGGATTGTGACACACACTCGCTGTCCAATGGTGTTTGTGACACGCATGCTATCCAATGGGTTTTGTGACACACACACTGTCGAGGGGGATTTGTGACACACACGCTGTCCAATGGGGTTTGTGACACACACACTCTGTCTAAAGGGGCTTGTGACACAAACTCTGTCCAATGGGGTTTGTGACACAAACCATGTCCAATGGGGATTGTGCACACACTCGCTGTCTAATAGGAATTGTGACACACACTCTGTCCAGGAGTGTTTGTGACACACACGCTGTCCAGAGGGATGTGTGACACACAAAATATCCAGGGGGATTTCTGACACACACACTGTCCAATGGGGTTTGGGACACACACACTGTCCAATGGGGTTTGTGACACACACAATGTCCAAGGGTGTTTGTGACACACACAGGCTATCTACTGGGGTTTGTGACACATGCACTGTCCAAAGGGATTTGTGACACAAACGCTGTACAATGGAGTTTGTGACACACACACTGTGCAATTGGGATTGTGACACACACACGCTGTCTAACGGGGTTTGTGACACACAAACTGTCCAATCAGGATTGTGACAAACAAGATGACCAATGGGAATTGTGACACACACACTGTCCAATGGGTTTTGTGACACACACACTGTCCAATGGGTTTTGTGACACACACGCTGTCCAATGGGGATTGTGACAGACACGCTGTCCAATGAGGTTTCTGACACACTACACTATGTAATGGGGATTGTGACACACACACACTGTCCAAAGGGGTTTGTGACACACACTCTGACCAAATGATTTTGTTACACACACACTGTGCAATATGGTTTGTGACACACACGCTGTCCAATGGGGATTGTGAACACACAAACTGACCAGGGGGGTTTGTGACACACACACTGACCAGGGGGGTTTGTGACACACACACGCTGTCCTATGGGGTTCGTGGCACACACACGCTGTCCTATGGGGTTTGTGGCACACACACTGACCAATGGTGTTTGTGACACACACGTTGTCAAATGGGGTTTCTGACACACACACAGACCAGGGGGTTTTGTGACACACATACGCTGTTTGATCGGGTTTCTGACACACACACTCTGTCCAAATGTCTTGTGACACAAACGCTGTACAATGGTGTTTGTGACACATACTCTGTCCACTGGTGTTTGTGACACACACGCTGTCCAATGGGGATTGTGAAACACACACTGTCCAATGGGGATTGTGACACACATGCTGTCCAATGGGGATTCTGACACACACACTCTCCGGGGGGGTTTGTGACACACACACTGTCCAGAGGGGTTGTGACAGACACACGCTGTCTACTGGGGTTTTTGACACACACACTTTCCAATGGTGTTTGTGACACACACACTGTCAAATAGGGTTTGTGAGACACACGCTGTCCAATGGGGTTTGTGACACACACACGCTGTCCAATGGGTTTTGTGACACAGACGCTGTCCAACGGGGATTGTGACATACACACTGTCCAATAGCGTTTGTGACACACATACGCGATCCAATGGGGTTTGTGACACACACACGTTCTAATGGGGTTTGTGACACACACACACACGCTATGCAATGGGGTTTGTGACACACACACTTTCCAATGTGGTTTGTGAATCACACACTGTTATATATGGATTGTGACACACACACGCTGTCAAACGGGGTTTGTGACACACACACTGACCAGGGTGGTTTGTGACACACACACGCTCTCCAGTGCCGTTTGTGACACACACGCTATCCAATCGGGTTTCTTACACACACACTCTGTCCAATGGGGCTTGTGACACACACGCTGTCCAGTGGCTTTTGTGAAACACACACTCTTTCCAATGGGCTTGTGACACACACACTGTCCAATAGTGTTTGTGACACACACTCTGTCCCATGGGATTTGTTACACACACACGCTGTCCAGTGCAGTTTGTGAACACACACACTTTCCATAGGGGTTTGTGACAAACACGCTGTCCAATGGGGTTTGTGAAACGGACACTGTCCAGGGATGTTTGTGACACACACGCTATCCAGTGGGGTTTGAGACACACAAATTGTCCAATGGGCTTGTGACACACACACTGTCCAATGGTGTTTGTGACACACAAGCTGTCAAATGGGGTTTGTGACACACACACTGACCAGGGTGGTTTGTGAAACACACACGCTGTCCAATGGCGTTTTTGAAACACACGCTGTCAAATGGCGTTTGTGACACAAACTCTGTCCAATGGGGATTGTGACACACACACTTTCCAAAGGGGTTTGTGAAACACACTCTGTCCAATATGGATTGTGACAAACACGTTGTCCAATGGGGATTGTGTCACACAAACTGTCCACAGGGGTTTGTGACACACACACTGACCAAGGGGGTGTGTGACACACACACTGTCCAGGCGGGTTTGTGAGACACACGCTGTCCAATGGGGTTTGTGACACACACACGCTGTCCAATGGTGTTTGTGAAACACACGCTGTCCAGGGGGGCTATTGAGACAGACGTTGTCCAGTAGGGTTTGTGACACACACACTGTCCAATGGGGTTTGTGACACAGACCGCTGTCCAATGGGGATTGTGACATACGCACTTTCCAATGGGGTTTGTGTAACACACCCTGTCATATATGAATTGTGACACACACACGCTGTCAAACGGGGTTTGTGACACACACTCTGACCAGGGTGGCTTGTGACACACACACGCTGTCCAATGGCGTTTTTTCACACACGCTGGCAAAAGGGTTTTGTGACAAACAGGCTGTCCAACTGGGTTTGTGACACAATGTTGGCAATGGGTTTTGTGACACACACGTGTCCTAGGGGGTTTGTGGCACACACACTGTCCAATGGGTACTGTGACACACAGATGCTGTCCAATGGGGTTTGTGACACACACACTGTCCAATGAGGTTTGTGACACACACTCTGTCCAATAGGGTTTGTGACACACACACAATCCAGTGTGGTTTGTGACACACAGACTTTCTAATGGGGTTTGTGACACACACACGCTATCCAATGGGATTTGTGGCACACACACTTTACAATGGTGTTTGTGACACACACACTGTTAAATTGGGTTTGTGACACAGACGCTGAGCAATGGGGATTGTGACATACACACTGTCCAAGGGGGTTTCTGACACACACACTGTCCAGGGGGGTTTGTGAGACACACGCTGTCCAATGCGGTTTGTGACACAGACGCTGTCCAATGGGGATTTTGACATACACTGTGTCCAATAGGGTTTGTGACACACATACGCGATCCAGTGGGGTTCGTGACACTCACATGTTCTAATGGGGTTTGTGACACACACACCCTATCCCATGGCATTTCTGACACACACACTTTCCAATGGGGTTTGTGAAACACACACTGTCAAATATGGATGGTGACACACACAAGCTGTCAAACGGGGTTTGTGATACACACCTTGACCAGGGTGGTTTGCTACATACACACGCTGTCCGATGGGGCTCGTGACACACACACTGTCCATACGGGTTTGTGACGAACACGCTGTCCAATGGGGTTTGTGACAAGCACACTGTCCATGGATGTTTGTGACACACACGCTGTCCACTGGGGATTGAGACAAACACACTGTTCAGGGTGGTTTGTGACACACACAATGTCCAATGTCGTTCGTGACACACACAGTGTTCACGGGGGTTTGTGACACACAGACTGACCAGCGGGGTTTGTGACACAAACACGCTGTGCAATGGGTTTTGTGACACACACACTGTCCAATGGTGTTTGTGACACACAAGCTGTCAAACGGATTATGTGACACACACACTGACCAGGGTGGTTTGTGACACACACACGCTGTCCAATGGCGTTTTTGACACACACGCTGTCAAATGGCGTTTGTGACAAACACGCTGTCCAATGGGGTTTGTGACACAAACTCTGTCCAATGGGGATTGTGACACACAAACTGTCCAGGGGGGTTTGTGACACACAAGCTGCCAATGGGTAGTGTGACACACACACGCTGTCCGATGGTGTTTGTGACGTAAACGCTGTCCAAAGGGAATTGTGACACACACACTCTGTCCAATGGCTCCTGTGACACACACGCTGTCCAATGGGGTTTGTGAGACACACACACTATCCAATCATGTTTGTGATACACACACTTTCTAATGAGGTTTCTGACACACACGACATCCAATGGGTTTTGTGACACACACCCTTTCCAATCGGGTTCGTGACATACACACGCTGTCCAATGGTGTTTGTGACACACACGCTGTCCAATTGGGTTTGTGACACGACGCTGTCCAATGGTGATTGTGACATACACACTGTACAATAGGGTTTGTGACACACATACTCTATCCAATGGGGTTTGTGACACACACCCGTTCTACTGGGGTTTGTGACATACACACGCTATTCAATGGCGTTTCTGACACACACACTTCTCGGTGGGGTTTGTGAAACACACACTGTCCAATATGGATTGTGACAAACACGCTGTCCAATGGGGATTGTGACACACAAACTGTCCAGAGGGGTTTATGACACACACACTGACCAAAGGGGTTTGTGACACACACGCTGTCCAATAGGGTTTGTGACACACACACTGACCAGTGGGGTTTGTGACACACACATGCTGTCCAATGGGTTTTGTGACACACACACTGTCCAATGGTGTTTGTGACACACACATTGTGCAATGGGGACTGGGACACACACACGATGTCCAAAGGGGTTTGTAAAACACACTCTGACATATTGGGTTTGTTAAACACAAACTGTGCAATATGGTTTCTGACACACACGCTGTCCAATGGGTTTTTTGACACAAACTCTGTCCAATGGTTTTTGTGACACACACGCTGAACTATTGGGTTTGTTACACACACACTGTCCAATGGGGTTTGTCGCACACACGCTGTCCAATGGGGTTTGTGACACACACACATTCTAATGGGGTTTGTGACACACACACGATATCCAATGGGGTTTGTGACACACACACATTCCATTGGGGTTTGTGAAACACACACTGTCAAATATGGATTGTGACACACAGACGCTGTCAAACGGGGTTTGTGACACACACAATGACCAGGGTGGTTTTTGACACACACACGCTGTCCAATGGCGTTTGTGACACACACGCTGTCCAATGGGGTTTGTGACACACACACTCTGACCAATGGGGCTTCTGACACACACGTTGTCCAATGGGGTTCGTGACACACACGCTGTCCAGAGCGTTTTGTGAAACACACACACTTTCCAATGGGCTTGTGACACACACGCTGTCCAATGGTGTTTGTGACACGCACTCTGTCCTATGGGGGTTGTGACACACACATGCTGTCCAGTAGGGTTTCTGTAACACACACTTTCCATAGGGGCTTGTGACACACACGCTATCAAATGGGGTTTGTGACACGCACACTGTCCCTTGGTGTTTGTGACACACACGCTGTCCACTGGGGATTTTGACACACACACTGTTCAGGGGGGTTTGTTGCACACACACTGTCAAATGGCGTTCGTGACATACACATTGTCCACGGGGGTTTGTGACACACACACTGTCCAATGGGGTTTGGAACACAAACACTGACCAATGGTGTTTGAAAACACACGCTGTCAAATGGGGACTGTGACACCCACTCTCTCCAATAGGGTTTGTGACACACACGCTGCCAAAGGGGTTTGTGACACACACACTGTCCAATGAGGTTTGTCACACACACTCTGGCAATGGGGTTTGTGACACACACTCTGTCCAATAGGGTTTGTGACACACACACTGTCCAAGGGGGTGTGTGACACACACACTGTCAAATGGGTACTGTGACACACACGCTGTCCAATGGGGTTTGTGCCACACACGCTGTCCAATAGGGTTTGTGACACACACACTGTCCAATGGGTACTGTGACACACACACGCTGTCCAATGGGGTTTGAGCCACACACGCTGACCAATACGGTTTGTGACACACATACTGTCCAATGTGGTTTGTCACACACACTCTGTCCAATGGGGTTTGTGACACACACTCTGTCCAATGGGGTTTGTGACACACACACTATCCAATGTGGTTTGTCACACACACAGTGTCCAATTGGGTTTGAGACTCAGACGCTGTCCAACGGGGATTGTGACATACACACTTTCCAATAGGTTTTGTGACACACATACGCTATCCAATGGGGTTTGTGACACACACGCGTTCTAATGGGGTTTGTGACACACACATGCTGTCCAATGGGTTTTGTGACACACACACTGTCCAATGGTGTTTGTGACACACACATTGTGCAATGGGGACTGGGACACACACACGCTGTCCAAAGGGGTTTGTGACAAACACTCTGACATATTGGGTTTGTTACACACAAACTGTGCAATGTGGTTTCTGACACACATGCTGACCAATTGGTATTGTGAACACACAAACTGACCAGGGGGGTTTGTGACACACACACTGTCCAATTGGGTTTGTGACACACATGCTGTCCAATGGGGTTTGTTACGCAGACACTGACCAGGGGGGTTTGTGACACACACACGCTGTCCAATGGGTTTTGTGACACAAACTCTGTCCAATGTTTTTTGTGACACACACGCTGACCTATTGGGTTTGTTACACACACACTGTCCAATGGGGTTTGTCGCACACACGCTGTCCAATGGGGTTTGTGACAGACACACTTTCTAATGGGGTTTGTGACACACACACGATATCCAATGGGGTTTGTGACACACACACATTCCATTGGGGATTTTGAAACACACACTGTCAAATATGGATTGTGACACACAGACGCTGTCAAACGGGGTTTGTGACACACACAATGAACAGGGTGGTTTGTGACACACACACGCTGTCCAATGGCTTTTGTGACACACACGCTGTCCAATGGGGTTTGTGACACACACACTCCGTCCAATTGGGCTTCTGACACACACGCTGTCCAATGGGGTTCGTGACACACACGCTGTCCAGAGCGTTTTGTGAAACACACACACTTTCAAATGGGCTTGTGACACACACGCTGTCCAATGGGGTTTGTCACACACACTCTGTCCAATGGGGTTTGTGACACACACACTATCCAGTGTGGTTTGTGACACACAGACTTTGTAATGGGGTTTGTGACACACACACGCTATCCAATGGGGTTTGTGACACACACACTTTCCAATGGTGTTTGTGATACACACAGTGTCCAATTTTGTTTGACACACAGACGATGTCCAATGGGGATTGTGACATACGCACTGTCCAAGGGGGTTTGTGACACACACACTGTCCAGGGGGGTTTGTGAGACATACGCTGTCCAATGGGGTTTGTGCCACACACGCTGCCCAATAGGGTTTGTGATACACACACTGTCTAATGGGGTTTGTGACACACACACTGTCCAATGGGGTTTGTGCCACACACGCTGCCCAATAGGGTTTGTGACACACACACTGACTAATGGGGTTTGTAATACACACACTGACCAGGGGGGTCTGTGACACACACACACTGTCCAATGTGTTTTGTGACACATACGGTATTCAATGGTGTTTGTGACACACAAGCTGTCAAACGGGGTTTGTGACACACACACTGTCCAGGGGGGTTTGTCACATACACACGCTGTCCATTGTGTTTTGTGACACACACGGTGTCCAATGGTGTTTGTGACACACACGCTGTCAAACGGGTTTTGTGACAAACACGCTGCCAATTGGGTTTGTGACACAAAGTCTGTCCAATGGGTTTGTGACACACACACTGTCCAAGGGGGTTTGTGACACACACACTGTCCTAATGGGTACTGTGACACACAAACGCTGTCCAATGGGGTTTGTGCCACACACACTGTCCAATGGGGTTTGTCACACACACTCTGTCCAATGGGGTTTGTGACACACACACTATCCAGTGTGGTTTGTGACACACACACGCTATCCAATGGTGATTGCGACATACACACTGTCCAAGGGGGTTTGTGACACACACACTGTCCAGGGGCGTTTGTGAGACAGACGCTGACCAATGGGGACTGTGACATACACACTGTCCAATAGGGTTTGTGACACACACACGTTCTAATGGGGTTTGTGACACACACACGCTATCCAATGGGGTTTGTGAGACACACACATTCCATTATGGTTTGTGAAACACACACTGTCAAATATGGATTGTGACACACACACGCTGTCAAACGGGGTTTGTGACACACACACTGACCAGGGTGGTTTGTGACACACACACACGCTGTCCAATGGCGTTTGTGACACACACGCTGTCCAATGGGGTTTGTGACACACACACTGTCCAATGGGGCTTGTGACACACACGCTGTCCAATGGGGTTCGTGACACACACTCTGTCCAATAGGGTTTGTGAACACACGCTGTCCAGAGGGTTTTGATACACACAAACTGACCAATGGGGTTTGAGACACACACGCTGTCCACTGGGGATTTTGACACACACACTGTTCAGGGGGGTTTGTGACACACACACTGTCAAATGGCTTTCGTGACATACACATTTTCCACGAGGGTTTGTGACACACACACTGTCAAATTGCGTTCGTGACATACACATTGTCCACGGGGGTTTGTGACACACACACAGTCCAATGGGGTTTGGAACACAAACACTGTCCAATGGTGTTTGAAAACACACGCTGTCAAATGGGGACTGTGACACCCACTCTCTCCAATGGGGTTTGTGACACACACACTCTGTCCAATGGGGTTTGTGCACACACACTGTCCAGGGGGGTTTGTGACACACACACTGTGCAAGGGGGTTTGTGACACACACACTGTCCAATGGGTACTGTAACACACACATGCTGTCCAATGGGGTTTGTGCCACACACGCTGTCCAAAAGGGTTTGTGACACACACACTGTCCAATGGGGTTTGTCATACACACTCTGTCCAATGGGGTTTGTGACACACACTCTGTCCAATACGGTTTGTGACACACACACTATCCAGTGTGGTTTGTGACACACAGACGTTCTAATGGGGTTTTGTGACACACACACGCTATCCAATGGGGTTTGTGACACACACACTTTCCAATGGTGTTTGTGACACACACAGTGTCCAATTGGGTTTGAGACACAGTCGAAGTCCAATGGCGATTGTGACATACACACTGTCCAAGGGGGTTTGTGACACACACACTCTGTCCAATGAGGTTTGTGACACAGACGCTGACCAATGGGGTTTGTGACACACACACGTTCTAATGGGGTTTGTGACACACACACGCTATGCAATGAGGTTTGTGACACACTCACATTCCAATGGGTTTGTGAAACACACACTGTCAAATATAGATTGTGACACACACACGCTGTCAAACGGGGTTTGTGACACACACACTGACCAGGGTGGTTTGTGAACACATACACGCTGTCCAATGGCGTTTGTGACACACACGCTGTCCAATGGGGTTCGTGACACACACGCTGTCCAGTGGGTTTTGTGAAACACACACTCTTTCCAATGGGCTTGTGACCCACACGCTGTCCAATGGGGTTTGTGACACACACACTCTGTCCAATGGGGTTTGTGACACAGACGCTGACCAATGGGGATTGTTACATACACACTATCCAATAGGTTTTGTGACACACATACGCGACCCAATGGGGTTTGTGACACACACACGTTCTAATGGGGTTTGTGACACACACACGATATCCAATGGGGTTTGTGACACACACACATGCCAATGGGGTTTGTGAAACACACACTGTCAAACATGGATTGTGACACACACACGCTGCCAAACGGGTTTGTGACACACAAACTGACCAGGGTGGTTTGTGACACACACACGCTGTCCAATGGCGTTTGTGACACACCCACGCTGTCCAATGGGGTTTGTGACACACACACTCTGTACAATGGGGCTTGTGAAACACACGCTGCCCAATGGCGTTCGTGACACACACGCTGTCCAGTGGGTTTTGTGAAATACACACTCTTTCCAATGGGCTTGTGACACACACGCTGTCCAATGGGGTTTGTCACACACACTCTGTCCAAAGGGGTTTGTGACACACACTCTGTCCAATAGGGTTTGTGACACACACACTATCCAGTGTGGTTTGTGACACACAGACTTTCTAAAGGGGTTTGTGACACACACACGCTATCCAATGGGTTTTGTGACACACACACTTTCCAATGGTGTTTTTGACACACACAGTGTCCAATTTTGTTTGACACACAGACGCAGTCCAATGGGGATTGTGACATACGCACTGTCGAAGGGGGTTTGTGACACACACACTGTCCAGGGGGGTTTGTGAGACACACGCTGTCCAATGGGGTTTGTGACACACACACTCTCCAATGGGGTTTGTTACACAAACGCTGACCAATGGGGATTGTGACATACACAATGTCCAATAGGGTTTGTGACACACATATGCGATCCAATGGGTTTTGTGACACACACACGTTCTAATGGGGTTTGTGACACACACACGCTATCTAATGGGGTTTGTGACACACACACTGTCCAATGGGGTTTGGAACACACACACTGTCCAATGGTGTTTGAATACACACGCTGTCAAATGGGGACTGTGACACCCACTCTCTCCAACGGCGTTTATGAAACACACACTCTGACCACTGGGGTTTGTGACACACACACTGTACAATGGGTACTGTGAGACACAAACGCTGCCCAATGGGGTTTGTGCCACACACGCTGTACAATAGGGTTTGTGACACACACACTGTCCAGTGAGGTTTGTCACACACACTCTGTCCAATGGGGTTTGTGACACACACTCTGTCCAATAGGTTTTGTGACACACACACTGTCCAAGGGGGTTTGTGACACACACACTGTCAAATGGGGTTTCTCACACACACTCTGTCCAATGGGGTTTGTGACACACACTCTGTCCAATAGGGTTTGTGACACACACACTGTCCAATGGGTTCTGTGACACACACAAGCTGTCCGATGGGGTTTGTGCCACACACGCTGTCCAACAGGGTTTGTGACACACACACGCTGTCAAACGGGGTTTGCGACACACACACTATCCAGTGTTGTTTGTGACACACAGAGTTTCTAATGGGGTTTTTGACACACACACGCTATCCAATGGGTTTTGTGAAACATACACTGTCCAATGAGGTTTGTCACACACACTCTGTCCAATGGGGTTTGTGACACATACACTGTCCATGTGGGTTTGTGACACACACACTGTCCAATGGGTACTGTGACACACACACGCTGTCCAATGGGGTTTGTGCCACACACGCTGTCCAAAAGGGTTTGTGACACACACTCTGTCCAATAGGGTTTGTGACACACACACTATCCACTGTGGTTTGTGACACACAGAGTTTCTAATGGGGTTTTTGACACACACACGCTATACAATGTGGTTTGTGACACACGCACTGTCCAATAAGGTTTGTCACACACAATCTGTCCAATGGGGTTTGTGACACACAGACTGTCCATGTGGGTTTGTGACACACACACTGTCCAATGGGTACTGTGACACACACACGCTGTCCAATGGGGTTTGTGCCACACACGCTGTCCAAAAGGGTTTGTGACACACACTCTGTCCAATAGGGTTTGTGACACACACACTATCCAGTGTGGTTTGTGACACACAGAGTTTCTAGTGGTGTTTTTGACACACACGCTATCCAATGGGGTTTGTGACACACACACTGTCCAGGGGGGTTTGTGAGACACACGCTGTGCAATGGGGTTTGTGACACACACTCTCTGTCCAATGGGGTTTGTGACACAGACGCTGACCAATGGGGATTGTGACACACACACATTCCACGAGGGTTTGTGAAACACACACTGTCAAATATGGATTGTGACACACACACGCTGTCAAACGGGGTTTGTGACACACACACTGACCAGGGTGGTTTGTGACACACACACGCTGTCCAATAGCGTTTGTGACACTCACTCTGTCCAATGGGGCTTCTGACACGCACGCTGTCCAATGGGGTTCGTGACACACACGCTGTCCAGTGGGTTTTGTTAAACACAGACTCTTTCCAATGGGCTTGTGACACACACGCTGTCCAATGGTGTTTGTGACACACACAGTGTCCAATTGGCTTTGAGACAAAGACGCTGTCCAATGGGGATTGTGACATACACACTGTCCATGGGTGTTTGTGACACACACGCTGTCCAGTGGGGTTTGAGACACACAAACTGTCCAATGGGGTTTGTGACACACACGCTGTCCACTGGGGATTTTGACACACATGCTGTCCACGGGGGTTTGTGACACACACAATGTCCAATGGGGTTTGGAACACACACACTGTCCAATGGTGTTTGAAAACACACGCTGTCAAATGTGGACTGTGACACCCACTCTCTCCAATGTGGTTTGTTGCACACATACTCTGTGCAATGCGGTTTTTGACACACACACTGTCCAATGGGTACTGTTACGCACAAACGCTGTCCAATACGGTTTGTGACACACACACTGTCCAATGAGGTTTGTCACACATACTCTGTCCAATGGGGTTTGTGACACACACACTGTCCAAGGGGGTTTGTGACACACACACTGTCCAATGGGTACTGTGACACAGACACGCTGTCCAATGGGGTTTGTGCCACAAACTCTGTCCAATAGGGTTTGTGATACACACACTGTCCAATGGGGTTTGTCACACACACTCAGTCCAATGGGGTTTGTGACACACACTCTGTCCAATACGGTTTGTGACACACACACTATCCAGTGTGGTTTGTGACATACACACTTTCTAATGGGGTTTGAAACACACACACGCTATCTAATGGGGTTTGTGACACACACACTTTTCAATGGTGTTTTTAACACACACAGTGTCCAATTGGGTTTGAGACACAGACGCTGTCCAATGGCGATTGTGACATAAGTATTGTCCAAGGGGGTTTGTGAAAAACACTCTGTCCTGGGGGGTTTGTGAGACACACGCTGTCTAATGGGGTTTGTGACACAGACGCTGACCAATGGGGATTGTGACATACACACTGTCCAATAGGGTTTGTGATACACATACGCGATCCAATGGGGTTTGTGACACACACACATTCCAATGGGGTTTGTGAAACACACACTGTCGAATATGGATTGTGACACACACACGCTGTCAAACGGGGTTTGTGACACACATACTGACCAGGGTGGTTTGTGACACACACACGCTGTCCAATGGCGTTTGTGACGCACACGCTGTCCAATGGGGTTTGTGACACACACGCTGTCGAATGGGGCTTGAAACACACGCGCTGTCCAATAGGGTTCGTGACACTCACGCTGTCCAGTGGGTTTTGTGAAACACACACTCTTTCCAATGGGCCTGTAACACACACGCTGTCCAATGGTGTTTTTGGCACACACTCTGTCCCATGGGGTTTGTAACACACACACGCTGTCCAGTGGGTTTTGTGACACACACACTGTCCATAGGGGTTTGTGACACACACGCTATCAAATGGGATTTGTGACACGCACACTGTCCATGGGTGTTTGTGACACACACGCTGTCCAGTGGGGTTTGAGACACACAAACTGTCCAATGGGGTTTCTGACACACACGCTGTCCACTGCGGATTTTGACACAGACACAGTTCATGGGGCGTTTGTTACACACACACTGTCAAATGTTGTTCGTGACATACACATTGTCCACGGGGGTTTGTGACACACACACTGTCCAATGGGGTTTGGAGCACACACACTGTCCAATGTTGTTTGAAAACACACGCTGTCAAATGGGGACTGTGACACCCACTCTGTCCAATGGGGTTTGTGACACACACACTCTGTCCAATGTGGTTTTTGACACACACACTGTCCAATGGGTACTGTGACGGACAAACGCTGTCCAATGGGGTTTATGACACGGATTCTGTCCAATAGGGTTTGTGACACACACACTGTCCAATGAGGTTTGTGAAAAACACACTCTGTCCAATGGGGTTTGTGACACACACACTGTCCAAGGGGGTTTGTGACACACAAACTGTCCAATGGGTAGTGTGACACACACACGCTGTCCAATGGGGCTTGTGCCACACAATCTGTCCAACAGGGTTTGTGATACACACACTGTCCAATGGGGTTTGTCACACACACTCTATCCAATGGGGTTTGTGACACACACTCTGTCCAATACGGTTTGTGACACACACACTATCCAGTGTGGTTTGTGACACACAGACTTTCTAATGGGGTTTGTGACACACACACTTTTCAATGGTGTTTGTAACACACACAGTGTCCAATTGGGTTTGAGACACAGACGCTGTCCAATGGGGATTGTGACATACGCACTGTCCAAGGGGGTTTGTGACACACACACTGTCCAGGGGGGTTTGTGAGACACACGCTGTCTAATAGGGTTTGTGACACAGACGCTGACCAATGGGGATTGTGACATACACACTGTCCAATATGGTTTGTGACACACATACGCGATCCAATGAGGTTTGTGACACACACACATTCCAATGGGGTTTGTGACACACACACTGTCGAATATGGATTGTGACACACACACGCTGTCAAACGGGGTTTGTGACACACACACTGACCAGGGTGGTTTGTGACACAGACACGCTGTCCAATGGCGTTTGTGACACACACGCTGTCCAATGGGGTTTGTGACACACACGCTGTCGAATGGGGCTTGAGACACACACGCTGTCCAAGGGGGTTCGTGACACTCACGCTGTCCAGTGGGTTTTGTGAAACACACACTCTTTCCAATGGGCTTGTAACACACACGCTGTCCAATGGTGTTTGTGACATACACTCTGTCCCATGGGGTTTGTAACACACACACGCTGTCCAGTGGGGTTTGTGACACACACACTGTCCATAGGGGTTTGTGACACACACGCTGACCACTGGGGACTTTGAGACACACACTGTTCATGGGGGGTTTGTTACACACACACTGTCAAATGGTGTTCGTGACATACACATTGTCCACGGGGGTTTGTGACACACACACTGTCCAATGGGGTTTGGAACACTCACACTGTCCAATGGTGTTTGAAAACACATGCTGTCAAATGGGGACTGTGACACCCACTCTCTCCAATGGGGTATGTGACACACACACTCTGTCCAATGGGGTTTGTGCACACACACTGTCCAGGGGGGTTTGTGACACACACATTCTGTCCAATGGGGTTTGTGACACACACACTGTCCAGGGGGGTTTGTGAAACCCACACTGTCCAATGGGTATTGTTAGACACACACGCTGTCCAATAGGGTTTGTGACACATACACTGTCCAATGCTGTTTGTGAACATACACACGCTGTCAAATGGGGTTTGTGACACACATACTGTCCAATGGGTATTATGACACACACAAGCTGTCCGGTGGGTTTTGTGAAACAATTACTGTCCAATAGGGTTTGTGACACAAACACGCTATCCAATGGGGTTTGTGACACACACACTTTCCAATGGGGTTTGTGACACACACACTGTCCAATATTAATTGTAACACAGACGCTGTCCCATAGGGTTTGAGAAACACACGCTGACCAATTGGGTTTGTGACACACACACTGTCCTAGGGGGTTTGTGACACACATGCTGTCTAATGGGGATTGTGACACACAAAATGACCAGGGGGTTTTGTGACACACACACTGTCCAATGGGGTTTGTTACACAATGTTCAATGTTTTTTGTGACACACACCCTGTCCAATGGGGTTTGTGACACACGCAGAGTGTCCAATGGTTTTTGTGACACACACTCTGTCCAATGGGGTTTGTGACACAAACACACTGTCCAACGGGTATTGTGACACACACACGCTGTCCAATGGGGTTTGTGACACACACAGTGTCCAATGGGGTTTGTGACAAACACACGCTGTCCGATGGTGTTTGTGACACGCATGGTTTCCAATGTTTCTTGTGACACACACACTGTCCAGGGGGCTTTGTGACACCCAGGCTGTCCAGTGGGATTTGTGACACACACGCTGTCCAATTGCGATTGTGACATACACACGCTGTACAAAGGGGATTGTGACACACACACGCTATCAAATGGTGTTTGTGACACGGATTCTGTCCAATGGGGTTTGTGACACACACACTGTCCAACGGGGTTTGTGACACACACACTGTCCAGTGAGGTTTATGACACACACTCTGTCCAATGGGGTTAGTGACACACACATTTTCCTTTGGTTGTGTGACACACACACAATATCCAATGGGGTTTATGACACACACACTGTCTAATGGGGTTTGTGATACACACACGCTTTCCAATGGTGTATGTGACATGCATGCTATCAAATGGGGTTTGTGACACACACACTGTCCAGCGGGGTTTTTGACACACATACTGTCCAATAGGTTTTGCGACACACATACGCAATCCAATGGGGTTTGAGACACACACACTGTTCATTGTTGTTTGTGACATACACACGCTATCCAATGGGGTTTGTGACATACACACTATCTAATGGGGTTTCTGACACACACTCGCTGCCCAATGTTGTATTGTGAGACACACACTGTCAAATGGGGTTTGTGACACACACACTGTCTAATGGGGATGGTGACACATAGACTCTTCAGGGGTGTTTGTGACACACATGCTGTCCAGTGGGGATTATGACACTCACATGGTGTCCAATGGTGTTTGTGACACGAATGCTTTTCAATGGGGTTTCTTACACACACACTGTCCTGGGGGGTTTGTGACACACACGCTGTCCAATGTGGTTCGTGACACAGAGACTCTCAAGGGTATTTATGACACACACGTTGTCCAGAGGGGTTTGTGACTCACACACACTCAAATGGGTATTATGACACACAAACTCCGTCCACTTGGGTTTGTGACACACGCACTGTCCAATGGGTTTTGGCACTACACACGCGCTGTCCAGTGGGGATTGTGACACACACACACTATCCAATGGTGTTTGTGACACACACACTGTCCAATGGAGATTGTGACACACACACGCTGTCCAATGGCATTCTTGAGACACACACTGTCCACGGGGGTTTGTGACACACACACTATCCAATGGGTTTTGTGACACACACACTGTCTAGGCGGGTCTGTGACACACACGCTGTCCAATGTGGTTTGTGACACACAGGCTGTCCAATGGGGTTTGTGACACAGCGACTCTCAAGGGGTGTTTGTGACACACATGCTGTCCACACGTTTTTGTGACACACACACTGTACAATGGGGTTTGTGACATACACACGTTGTCCAAAGCGGATTTTGACACACACACGCTGTTTCATGGGGTTTGTGACACGCATGCTTTCCAATGCGGTTTGTGACACACACACTTTCCAGAGGTGTTTGTGACACACACGCTGTCCAATAGGGTTTGCTACACAGACACACTATCCAATGGTGTTTGTGGCACACACACTGTCCAATGGGTGTTGTGACACACACACTGTACAGGGGGTTTGTGACACACACTCTGTCCAATGGGGTTTGTAACACACACACTGTCCAGGTGGGTTTGTGACACACAGGCTGTCCAATGGGGATTGTGACACACACACGCTGCCCAATGTTGTTTGTGACACAGATTCTGTCCAATGGGGTTTTTGAGACACACACTGTCCAATGGGGTTTGTGACACACACGCTGTCCAACGGGTTTTTGACACACACGCTGTGTCCTTTGGGGCTTGTGTCACACACGCTGTCCAACGGAGTTCCTGACACACACATTGTCCAGTGAGGTTTATGACACACACTTTGTCCAATGGGGTTGGTGACACACACACTTTCCTTTGGTTTTGTGACACACACACAATATCCAATGGGTTTTGTGACACACACACTGTCTAATGGGGTTTCTGATACACACACGCTTTCCAATGGTGTCTGTGACATGCATGCTGTCTAATGGGGTTGGTGACACACACACTGTCCAGGGGGGTTTGTGACAGAGACACTGTCCAATGGCAATTGTGACACACACGCTGTCCAACGTGGTTTGTGACACACAGACTGTCCAGGTGAGTTTGTGACATACAAGCTGTCCAATGTGGTTTTTGACACACACGCTGGCCAGCTGAGTTTGTAACACACGCGCTGTCCAGTGGGGTTTTTGACACACACACTGTCCAGGTGGGTTTGTGACACACATTCTGTGCAATGGGGTTAGTGACACAGAGACTATCCAGGGGTGTTTGAGACCCACACACTGTCCAGAGGGGTTTGTGACACACACACTGTCCAATGGGTTTTCTGACACACACACTGTCCAGAGGGGTTTGTGACACACACACTGTCCAATGGGGACTGTGACACACACACGCTGTCCAATGGTTTTTGTGACACCAACACTGTCAAATGGGATTTGTGACCCAGATGCTGTCCAATGGGGACAGTGACACACACACGCTGTCCGATGGTGTTTGTGACACGCATGCTGTCCAATGGTGTTTGTGACACACACACTGCCCAGAGGGGATTGTGACACACACGCTGTCCAATGTGGTTTATGAAACACACGCTGTGCCAAGTGGTTTGTGACACACAAACTGTCAAGGTGGGTTTGTGACAGACACACCGTTCAAAGTGGTTTGTGACACACTCGCTGTCCAATGGCTTTTGTGAGACACACACTGTCCAGGTGGTTTGTGCCACACATGCTGTCCAATGGGGTTTGTCACACACACGCTGTCCAATGGAGTTTGTGACACAGAAGCTGTAGAGAGGTGTTTGTGACACACGCGCTCTCCAATCGGGTTTGAGACACACACACTGTGCAATGTGGTTTGTGACACACGCACTGTCCAATATGGTTTGAGACACACACGCTGTCCAATGGGGATTGTGAGACACACACTGTCCAGAGGAGTTTGTGATACAAACGATGTCCAATGGGGATTGAGACACACACACTTTCCAATGGGGTTCATGACACACATGCTGTCCAATGTCGTTTGTGACACACACACTGTCCAATGGAGTTCGTGACACACACACTGTCCAGGTGAGTTTATGACACACACGCTATAAAATGGGGTTTTTGAACAAACACACTCTCCAGTGGAGTTTGTGACACACACACTGTCCAATTGTCCAATACGGTTTGAGACACACACGCTCTCCAATGGGGTTTGTGAAACACACAATATGCAAAGGTGTATGAGAAACACATGATGTCCAAAGATGATTTGAGAAAGATAAAATAAATTAAAAAACTGAAATAATTGTATCCATTGTGTTATGTGTCCTTGAAAGTGGTTTTTGAGCTGAAATTCCAGTGGCCTTTTAGGCAAATATCTTTTTTGTTATTTGACTCACTATGGGGAGAGAGGAAAAGGGAAAAAGAGCAGAGAGGAGAAGTGACGAGAGGAAAGGAAATAAGGCTGGACTGACAACAAATGCAGACTCTATGTTTGCAAAAAAGGGCCATGGTTAGGTTGATTACTCCCCTGTCTTGTAGGTACAGTGAGTGATTTGGGGCCAGCAGCTCAAGGGCTTCCTCCAAAGGGTGCTGGACAGAGCGGGGGTGGGCGGGGCTGCACATGGGGGCTCTGTCACCCCCACGTCACAATGCCAGCACCCGGCAACGCTGAGGTCACAATGCCCCGGGGCACTATAAAAGGGAGCAGCCTCCCGTGCCCACCGCCAGAGCTGGCCCGGGGGCAGCCCCAACACATCCCCGAGGAAGCACTGGAGCAGCTGGTGGAATCACAGGGCAGGGATGAAGGGAGGAAGACCTTGCATGAGGCTGCTGGAGGCTCTCCGCTGCAAGACAACCTGCTGACAGAGCCACCACCTTCCAAACTCGTTGGATGCTTTTAAACACTTCTCAACCGGATAGCAGTGGCAAGAGCAAAGGAGTGTTGCCTTCTTGAGAAGCATGGCAGAGCTCATCATCCTCATTCCCTACAGGAGCAGGCTCAGGAGCTGTAAGAGAGAAGATGTAGAGGGGTTGCAGTGCTTTGGAACACCCACTGGTGTCCTGATAGGCCCAGGAAGGATTCTTGTCCCCAAAGACCATGAGCTCAGAGGCATTTGTGCACTCTCGGAAGTCCGGGAGATACCTCCAGGTGGAGGGAGGATAGGATAGGATAGGAGAGGATAGGGTTTGGGCAGGTCCTGGGAGGGCATGAGCAGCCTGTGGAACAAGGAGCCAGGTCTGTCTCACATGCTCAGGGAACAGCCGATCGCCAGCACTGGGGTCAGGAAGGAATTTTTTCCCCCTCGGCAGATTGGCATTGGTCCCCGGGGGTTTTTTGCCTTCCTCTGCAGCATGGAGAATGACCACTTTGCAGAGCTCCATTGGGCCCTTTTGGCTCGGTTCCTACCTGCTGCTCAAGCACCAGGAAGATGGCCTCTCGTGCCCTGAAGCTGGGGGGAGGAAGGCTTTTTTTTCCCCCCATGTGGGACACCAAGCGTCTCTGGGGGTTTTTTGCCTTTCTCTGCAGCATCGAGCATGGCCCGCTTGCCACGGCTTCTTTGGGCCATTTGGGCTGGGTGCCTGCTGCTCCACGAGGTGGCCCTAAACTTAGCTAGAACAGCCTACCTAAACCAGCATAGAACAACTCACCTAAAGCAACCTTCAACAACTGGAAACAACCAACCTTGAAGAAGCTAAAGCAATCTACCTTCCAAATCTTCAAAGAACCGGACCTGAACAACCTAACAAGAACCTGAAACAACCTATACCATATGACCTGAAACAAGGTAAATCAAGGTGAAGCAAGCAACCTAAAGCAAAACCAAACTAGCAGCCTTCCATGATGTGAAAGAAGCAAGCTTAAACAACATGAAAGCTCTGCCAAACGGACACCTCCAAAGACACAAGCAGCCTGATAGAGCATAACACCTGTGAAAGAACACGCCACAAAAAAACCCAAGCAACCTAAAGCAAGGAAAGGAGGGGAAAGGTAAGAAGTGGAAAGGAAAGGAGCGGAAAGAAAAGGAGCGGAAAGGAAAGGAAAGGAAAGGAGCGGAAAGGAAAGGAAAGGAGCGGAAAGGAAAGGAGCGGAAAGGAAAGGAGCGGAAAGGAAAGGAAAGGAAAGGAAAGGAAAGGAAAGGAAAGGAAAGGAAAGGAAAGGAAAGGAAAGGAAAGGAAAGGAAAGGAAAGGAAAGGAAAGGAGCGGAAAGGAAAGGAAAGGAAAGGAAAGGAAAGGAAAGGAAAGGAAAGGAAAGGAAAGGCCACAGAAGAAGGAGAAGAGAGGAGAAGAGAGGAGAGGGCAACAAAACAAAACAAACTAAAAAACAAATAAGACTAAATAAAATGAAATAAAATAAATTAAAAAATGAAACAGTTGTATCCATTGTGTTATGTGTCCCTGAAAGTGCTTTTGGAGCTGATATTCCCCTGTCCTTTCAGGCAAATATTCTTTTTGTTTATTTTGACTCACTATGGGGAGAGAGTAAAAGGGAAAAAGAGGAGAAGGGAGTGGAAGGGAGGAGAGGAGAGGAGGAGAGAGAGGAGAGGAGAGGAGAGGAGAGGAGAGGAGAGGAGAGGAGAGGAGAGGAGAGGAGAGGAGAGGAGAGGAGAGGAGAGGAGAGGAGAGGAGAGGAGAGGAGAGGAGAGGAGAGGAGAGGAGAGGAGAGGAGAGGAGAGGAGAGGAGAGGAGAGGAGAGGAGAGGAGAGGAGAGGAGAGGAGAGGAGAGGAGAGGAAATAAGGCTGGACTGACAACAAATCCAGACTCTATTTTTGCAAAAAAGGGCCATGGTTAGGTTGATTACTCCCCTGTCTTGTAGGTACAGTGAGTGATTTGGGGCCAGCAGCTCAAGGGCTTCCTCCAAAGGGTGCTGGACAGAGTGGGGGTGGGCGGAGCTGCACATGGGGGCTCTGTCACCCCCACGTCACAATGCCAGCACCCGGCAACGCTGAGGTCACAATGCCCCGGAGCACTATAAAAGGGAGCAGCCTCCCGTGCCCACCGCCAGACCTGGCCCGGGGGCAGCCCCAACACTTCCCCGAGGAAGCACTGGAGCAGCTGGTGGAATCACAGGGCAGGGATGAAGGGAGGAAGACCATGCTGAGGCTGCTGGAGGTTCTCCGCTGCAAGACAACCTGTTGAAAGGGCCAGGACACGACAGGAACTAAGACACATGCAGCCAGACGAGCGGTGGTTTGGTGCAGGGATCATGCAAATCATGGGAATATTTCACCATTTCTGCTCTGGTTTAAAGTGTATTACACCAAAACACCCACCTGATGGGAGAAATTCAGGAGCAAAGGCATCAATTTGCAGAATTCTGCTTCTTTGGGGAACTGAGAAATTGCTGAGCTGACACCAAGTCCTACAGTGTCCCTGTCACCTTCAGAGTCACCGCATCCTCGCCACGGTAGCGGGCATTGTGACAAAGGTTCAATGTCAGCTTCGTGGGGCAGCTGAGCGCCCCCTAGGGGAGGGGGACCCTGTCAGCCCCGGGCCTGTCACTGCCTGCTGTCCCTGCTGTCAACAGCCAGGCCTCTGAAAACTGGACAAACCATGCCCAGACTTGGGGCCAAAGTGGCCCAAAGTCTCCAACAGACAGGTTAGGAAGAAAGATATGGGACAGAGGGAGAAAGCGAAGGGAGCAGGAGAAATGGAAGGACGAAGAAAAAGTAGTGTTGGGCTGCAGAAGTAAGATGGAGGAATTGAAGAAACGAGGCCGGAAGGAGGAGAGTGAGAGAAAATGAAAGAAGAGACATGAAGCCAGATGAGGGGTTAGTGAGAGAGGATGGGACAGAGAACAGGATCAGAAGGAAATAAGGCAAGGCAAGGACAGGCAAGGACAGGCAAGGCAAGGCTAGGCTGCTAGACATTTTCTTTCATTATAGTTTCTAGCACTCTCATCTTCAGACGAGGAGGAAAGCCATAAGACCTAATGGATTAGACCCAAGCAAAAATCCCAGCTACTTGAGACACTTAGACTAAGCCTAAAATACGAAGATCTCTCCATAAGCGTGGTTCTTATATTGTACTTCCACAATCTGCTGACAGTGCAAAAAAAAAGTTGCAGATCTCCTTAGCCTGAGTCACAGTATCACAGTATCACAGTATCACAGTATGTTTGGGATTGGAAGGGACCTCAAAAGATCATCTAGTCCAATCCCCCTGCTGGAGCAGGAACGCCTAGGTGAGGTCGCACAGGAACATGTCCAGGCAGGTTTTGAATGTCTCCAGAGAAGGAGACAACCTCCCTGGGCAGCCTGTTCCAGTGCTCTGTCACCCTTACTGAGAAGAAGTTTTTTCTCAAATTTAAGCGGAACCTCTTGTGTTCCAGCTTGATCCCATTACCCTTTGTCCTATCATTGTTTGCCCCTTGTCCTATCATTGTTGGCCACCGAGAAGAGCCTGGCTCCATCCTCATGGCACTCACCCTTTATATATTTATAAACATTAATGAGGTCCCCCCTTAGTCTCCTCTTATCCAAACTAACGAGACCCAGCTCCCTCAGCCTTTCTTCATAAGGGAGGTGCTCCACTCCCTTAATCATCTTCGTTGCCCTACTCTGGACCCTCTCCAGCAGTTTCCTGTCCTTCTTGAACTGAGGGGCCCAGAACTAGACACAATATTCCAGATGGGGTCTCACCAGGGCGGAGTAGAGGGGAAGGAGGACCTCTCTCGTTCTACTAGCCACCCCCCTTCTAATACACCCCAGGATGCCATTGGCCTTCCTGGCCACAAGGGCACAGTGCTGGCTCATGGTCATCCTGTTGTCCACCAGGACCCCCAGGTCCCTTTCCCCTACAGTGCTCTCTAGTATGTAATTTCCCAACCTGTGCTGGAACCTGGGGTTGTTCCTGCCCAGATGCAGGACTCTACACTTTCCCTTGTTAAATTTCATTAGGTTATTCCCCGCCCAACTCTACAGCCTGTCCAGGTCCCGCTGGATGGCAGCACAGCCTTCTGGCGTGTCAGCCACACCTCCCAGCTTAGTGTCATCAGCAAACTTGCTGATAGTACACTCTATTCCCTCGTCTAAATCGTTAATGAATATATTGAATAATATTAGCCCCAGTACTGACCCCTGAGGCACTCCACTAGATACTGGCCTCCAACTAGACTCCGCACCATTGACTACCACTCTCTGGCTTCTCTCCTTAAGCCAGTTTGCAACCCACCTCACTACTCTATTGTCTACACCTGTGGCAGATTGCAACCCCCCCCTCCCTCCTGCAGCATGGCACATCTCCCTCTTCCTCTGCTACTTGAGGCTAACAGCTTCTTTTGTCTGGCCCAGAGCACCCTGGCTCCTGGGACATTAGAAGAAGGGAGTGCCAAGGCACACTGAGCCGCGCCCAGTGTGGGGGATGTTTGAAGGCTTCAGGGGCACCCACACTCAGTGTGGGGGGTGCAGAGAAGCTTCTACAATGCCTACAGTCAGGTCTGATCAGATAACAAAACGGGACTCTCGTCGAGACTCCGCCCATTGCCGCGGGTCTCTTGGAGTACGAGCTTAGCCACTGCCGCCGAGAGCCCCCCTCCCCGGGATGGAGACTCCGCTTGCCTCGCCGCCACGGGTGTAAGTAAAACTTCTCGTAGGATTGCGAGTATATTTTCTTTCCGTGCACATTTGCACAAGTACTTTATCTCCTCGCACAATCGTGAGTGGCCGCCGAGAGCCCCTCGCACAATCGCGAGTATATTTTCGCCCGTGCTTCCAATTTTTGGCGTAGTCGTGCAGGATATCAGAGATGGAGGAATTATTTGGAGGGTTGAGTAATATCTCTGCAGTAATCTCGGGTCTTGCAGTTATGTGGGCTGCGGTGTGTGCCAGTTTGAGTGTTTACTTAAAGGTAACACAGGATCTGTGTAAACTTAAGGACCTAATGGAGGAAAACCTTTCATGGGAGAGTGAACGATTTGACTCTTTAAGGCAGGACTTTTCGTGGTAAAGCAAACAGTTTGACTATTTAAAGAAAACCTCTCGTGGCAAAATGAGCAGTCCGAGATTGTTAAGCAGGACCTCTCGCGATAAAGCGAACGGTTTAACTCTTTAAAGGAGGACTTTTCGCGGCAAAGCAAACAGTTTGATTCTTTAAAGCAAAGCCTTTCGTGGCAGAGTGAGCAGTCTGACTTTCTTAAGCAGGACTTTGCGCAGCAGAGCGAAAAGTTTGACTCTTTGAAACAAAACCTTTTGTGGCAAAGCGAACAGTTTGAGTTTTTAATACAGGACTTTTCGCGGCAAAGCATACGGTCAGATTATTTAGAACAGAGCTTTGGCTTGTTAGAACAGAAACTTGGTTTTTTGGAACAGAAACTTGAGTTTTTGTTATTTAATATAAGAGCTGCCTCTAGCGCCTCCCCCATTCAGGCATGCGCCTCGGCTCCCCCGCTTCTCGACAAAGGTACTGATTCTGAAAACAGTGTTGATGTGTGGGGGGTAGAAACAAAGGACCTGCGTCCTCTTATTAGAACTGAAACACATGCAGATGGACGAGGCAGAAATCCATGCATGGCTACCCATAGCACGCCATATTCAGGACTGGAGCTAGGGGATTTACAAACTAGATTCTCACGGAAGCCGGGCGAGACAGAGACTGAATATCTTTGGCGCGTTTCGCTTACTGGGGGTGACAGAATATTATTGAGTAAGGATGAGGCCACAGGTTTCTGGGGCCCAGGGGTATTTTTAAGTGATGGTCCAGACGGTGATCAGTCCATTACATCTCGTGTTGCTTACTGGGCTGGTGGTATAGATCCCAGGGAACGTGGGGAGCCAGTGGCAATTGTTATAAAAGGTTTATCAGATCTTGCCAAGGGAGTTCAAAAGGCGGCTTGTATACAAGCAATGTATGAAAGAGGCCGGCAGTCCCCCCCTATGGCGGCACCGGTGGATCCGGTCCACCTTCGGCTGCTTATTAAAGGACTACCGGATGCCTTAAAAATATATGTCCAGTCCCTTAAGGAAAAATTCAGGGGGCTATTGATCGTAATAAGCAAAATCCCCGAAGTCCTCCTGAACATGTATTAACCTGGGCGGAAATTTTACATAATGTGGTTACACATGGGCGCGAGATGGGGTGGGTAGACCCGAGCGGCAGCCCGTGTAGAAGCCGGACGGTCCGGAAGATGAGCCGAGCCGAGCCTCTTCAGGGACCGCCCCCCACTAGGCTGCCCCCCCCGTCACAGAAACCGGAGCGTTTTTCAAATCAGAGTAGCAGCTTGCAGCGGAGCGACCTGTGGCGCTGCGCGGCCGCTTTGGGAGTGCCCCGAACACTGCTACATAAGCTTTCCACTGAGCATTTACAGGAGCTAGTGGAATATTTAGAGGGAAGATCAGAGAATCAAGAGGAGGCACCGGTAACCGCCCCCCTCCCTGAGGACAAGCGAAACACTAACCCTTTCGTATCCTCACAAAGGGAGTCAAAAAACTAGTAAAAGCGGATGGGAACCGGGACCGCCCCACCCGCTCTGTATTCTCTTGCCAATGGTCCAGTGATAAAAAACCATACATACATATCCCCGTTGGTCCAAGGCGGATAAGTGAGAAATTTCTAATTGACACGGGCGCACAAATCAGTGTTTTGAACAGGCGGCAAGCTGACAAACTTGGGATTAAACCATCAAGGAAAGCCATCAATATAGTGGGGGTAACGGGTGTAGCAGAGAGGTGTCCTTTAGCTCGAACCCACCTTTTGCTGCCTGGGGAAAAGCGGACAACGGCTGTGGAAGTTGCCCTGAGCCCTTATAAGGCGAACATATTGGGATTTGATATTTTGGCAGGTAGACGATGGTGCTTACCTAATGGGGAGATTTGGAGCTTTGGAAGTCACAGAGCAGAGGTAGCCCGTATTAGAATATTGCCGCTTACCTCTGCACCCTTGCAACTCGAAGGAACTACTGACATTGGGATTTTGCAACTTGCTCCTGCTCCACCCACATCTACAATAACCTGTACCCCACGATACCCCCTGCCAAATGCAGCAAAACGGGGCACTACAGAGGTTATTAATGATCTTGAAGAAAGACAAACAATTAGCCGTGGTGTCCAGACGGCCCCCTCCCCGTACCGGCAACTCGGGCGGTCCAGCATAGCAAAGCCCCACCCCGCGAGTGCCGGCCACTGCCCCGGGACTGGCGGCGCGAGACGGAGCAGCCTGAGAGAGCTGCTAGAAACACATGTCCAGTACGGGCATAACCCGAGAAACGGAGGCAAACCTCCCCCCGTAAAACTTCTGTCGCCTCCCGGCTGGCCGCCCCCCCCGCCACCATTCCTGGCATCCAAGTCCTGGTGGTGTGGGGCGGGGCAGCCCGGCCTCGCGAGCGCTGGCAGGCAACCACCTTCCCCAGGTTGGCAGCCTCCCCCCAGCTCGCTGCGGGTGGGAGCGCCCCCCCCACTCTTGCGAACTGGAAAAAAAAAAAAAAAAAAAAAAAAAGCCGCGGCTTGGGACCAGTGACCCCGCCCCGGCTCAGTGCTCTCTGAGGGTCAGAAGCAGCTCCCATTAGGACCCGGCAATGTGCCTCAGCACTGCTGCTTACTGAAAGTAGCTGCTAATATTACTTGCTATCAAAAAAAAATTTACTGGCACTCCACTGCAGCTAAATGGGGCATTATGGAGGTTATTAATGATTTTGATAAAGAGTCAACAACAGGAAACCACTCGATAAAGACCCGCCCCCAAAACAAAAGGTCCAAGAGATATTTTCTGCTCCGAACCTTCTGAGCTAGTTCAACATGTTAACTATGAAAGCCCGGTTCCAAAGGGACCGAGGTCTGTTTTGTGTTCTCTTGCAGGGCAAAGGAAGATGACAGGGTGGAAGAAGATTCACCTAACACCAGCAAGGGATGGAAGAGCATCCAGATGTCTTGGAAACAACACCAACAATGACAGGGTGGAAGAGGATCCAGCTAACACCACCAAGCCATTCAGAAGGAAGGCAGCCACAGGAATGGAAAGACTAACGAACTGTGACTGATGCTGGGACTCAATAATTACCTTGGGCAATTGTTGATTGTTGTAATTGCTTCAGTTCTATTGTTGATTGTTATTAATAACTGTTTGCAGGGGTAAGTCAACATATGTTATATGGTGATCCACAGTGGACATTAAGGCTCACTGGCAGAAGTGTCCCCTTTTACTTTGGAGGCAAGAGGTAACTGTCATACCACTCCAGAGTTCTGTCAGACCATGACTGTAGTCACAGGGTGGGATTGTGGCAGATTGCAACCCCCCCCTCCCTCCTGCAGCATGGCACATCTCCCTCTTCCTCTGCTACTTGAGGCTAACAGCTTCTTTTGTCTGGCCCAGAGCACCCTGGCTCCTGGGACATTAGAAGAAGGGAGTGCCAAGGCACACTGAGCCGCGCCCAGTGTGGGGGATGTTTGAAGGCTTCAGGGGCACCCACACTCAGTGTGGGGGGTGCAGAGAAGCTTCTACAATGCCTACAGTCAGGTCTGATCAGATAACAAAACGGGACTCTCGTCGAGACTCCGCCCATTGCCACGGGTCTCTTGGAGTACGAGCTTAGCCACTGCCGCCGAGAGCCCCCCTCCCCGGGATGGAGACTCCGCTTGCCTCGCTGCCACGGGTGTAAGTAAAACTTCTCGTAGGATTGCGAGTATATTTTCTTTCCGTGCACATTTGCACAAGTACTTTATTTCCTCGCACAATCGCGAGTGGCCGCCGAAAGCCCCTCGCACAATCGCGAGTATATTTTCCTCCCGTGCTTCCACATAAGCACGTGTAGGATTCCGTGCACATTTGCACGTGTAAAATAACTCTCGCAGGACTGCGAGCGTATTATAAATATACTCTCACGGAATCGCGAGTGCACACTTTCCGTACTCACTGCGAGTACGTGTATCTCTATAAAAATAATCCCACACCGTGCTTAGGCAAGTGTGTACTCCTCTGGGACTCGGGGACGGCTCCGGCATTGTTTTGGTGAAGCCACGTGCATGCACTCTGTGGACCTCCTGTTGTATTAGTGGCTGCCCCTCTCAATAATTTCCTCCACTGATATCCGAACCTGTATTTAAGTCACTTTTGGTGTGCTAAAACCCTGTGCCTCGCTGGTCTAATAAATGTTGTTTTTGGACCTTGTGGTCCCTAAAATTGACCTGTGGGTTGCCTCCGTGACAACACCACACCTCCTCAACTTAGCTGTGAGGATGCTGTGGGAGACTGTGTCAAAGGCTTTCCTGAAGTCAAGGTAGACCACATCCACCGCTCTGCCATCATCCATCCACCTTGTTACATTCTCATAAAAGGCTATGAGGTTGGTCAAGCACGACCTACTCTTGGTAAAGCTATGCTGACTACCCCTAATAGCCCTCTTATCCTTGATATGCCTTGAGATGGAACCAAGGATAAGCTGTTCCATTACGTTCCCAGGGACATACATGAGGCTGACCGGTCTATAATTACCCGGGTCCTCCTTCTTGCCCTTTTTGAAGACTCGAGTGACATTTGCTTTCCTCCAATCCTCGGGCACCTCCCCCGTTTCCCAAGACTTGGCAAAGATGATGGAGAGCGGTCCAGCAATGACTTCAGCCAGCTCCCTCAGCACCTGCGGATGCATCCCATCTGGACCCATTGATTTATGGATGTCCAGACTATTTAATTGTTCCCTAACCCAGTCCTCATCGACTAAAGCAAACTCCTCCATTGACCTGGCTTCATCCGGGGTCTCCGGGGTACAGAGCTCCCCAGGACAGCCTCCAGCAGAGTAGACAGAGACAAAGAAGGCATTCAGTAATTCTGCCTTCTCTGTATCTTATGCCACCAGGGCACCCACCCCGTTCATCAGTAGGCCTGCATTGCCTCTGGTATTAGTTTTATCTGCTATGTATTTGAAAAAGTTCTTTTTGCTGTCCTTGACCCCTCTCACCAGCTGTAATTCTAAGGAGGCCTTGGCTATCCTAGCTGCCTTCCTACATCCTCTAATAGCAGCCTTATATTCTTCCCCAGTGGCCAGCCCCTGCTTCCACGACCTGTAAACACTCCTTTTCTGCTTGAGCATACCCAACAGATCCCGATTCAAAAACGTGGGACTCCTGGCTCTCTTCCTTGACTTTCTTTGTGTGGGGATGCTCTGATCCTGAGCGTGAAAGAAGCAGTATCTGAATGCAATCCAGCTATCTTGGGCCCCTTTTTCTTCAAGCAGTCTTGCCCATGGGATTTCCCCCAGCAATTGCTTGAAAAGGCCAAAGTTAACCCTGCTAAAGTCCAGGGCTGCAATTCTACTTGCTATTCTGTTCCTGCCACCCAAGATGCTGAACTCCACCATCTCGTGGTCACTGCAACCCAGGCAGCCCTCAACCTTTACTGCTTCAACCAGCCCCTTCTTGTTAGTGAGGATGAGATCCAGCAGTGCACCTCTCCTAGTCGGCTCCTCCACCATCTGCATGAGGAAGTTATCACCAATGCACTGGAGGAACCTCCTGGACTGTGGCTGGCTGGCTGAATGGTCCTTCCAGCAAACATCAGGGAAGTTAAAATCACCCACAACAACCAGGGCCTGTGACTGTGAGGCCACTCTCAACTGCCCATAGAAGGCCTCATCAACTTCCTCAGCCTGATCTGGTGGCCTGTAACAGACGCCCACAACAGTGTCACCCCTGCCAGCCTGTCCCTTGATCCTGACCCATACACTCTCAATTCGCTCGTCATCCACTCCTGGGAAGAATTTAGTACACTGTAGTTGCTCTCTCACATAGAGAGCAACTCCACCACCACGCCTGGCTGGCCTGTCTTTCCTGAAAAGTGCATAGCCATCCATGACCACATTCCAGTCATGTGAACAGTCCCACCATGTTTCCGTATGTTCCGACCGAACATAGGATTCTAACTCCTCCTGCTTATTCCCCATGGTCATGGTGCTTTGGTGCAGGGATCAATCATATCATGGGAATATTTCACCATTTCTGCTCTGGTTTTCAGTGTATTACACCAAAACACCCACCTGATGGTAGAATTTCAAGAGCAAAGGCAGCAATCTGCAGAAATCCGCTTTTTGGGTAAGTGAGAAATTGCTGAGCTGACACCAAGTCCTACAGTGTCCCTGTCACCTGCAGAGTCACCGCGTCCTCGCCACCATAGCCGGCATTGTGACAAAAGTTCTATGTCAGCTGGGTGTGGCAGCCGAGCGCCCCCTAGGGGAGGGGGACCCTGTCAGCCCCGGGCCTGTCACTGCCTGCTGTCCCTCCTGTCAACAGCCAGGCCTCTGAAAACTGGACAAACCATGCCCAGACTTGGGGCCAAAGTGGCCCAATGTCTCCAACAGACAAGTCGGGAAGAAAGATATGGGACAGAGGGAGAAAGCGAAGGGAGCAGGAGAAAGGGAAGGAAGAATAAAAAGTAGTGTTGGGATGCAAAATTGTGATGGAGGAATTGAAAGAAAAGAGGCTGGAAGCAGGAGTATGAGAGAAAAGGAAAGAAGAGACATGCAGCCAGACGAGGGGTTAGTGAGAGAGGATGCGACAGAGAACAGGATGAGAAGGAAATAAGGCAAGGCAAGGACAGGCAAGGACAGGCAAGGCAAGGCTAGGCTGCAGGACGTTTTTTTGCTTTATAGTTTCTAGCACATTCGTCTTCAGACGAGGAGGAAAGCCATAAGAGCTTATGGATTAGGCCCAAGCAAAAACCCCAGCTACTTGGGACACTTAGACTAAGCCTAAAATACAAAGATCTCTCCATAAGGATGGTTTTTATACTGTACTTCCACAATCTGCTGGCAGAGACACTTAGACTAAGCCTAAAATACAAAGATCTCTCCATAAGGATGGTTTTTATACTGTTCTTCCACAATCTGCTGGCAGTACTAAAATTACGCTGCAGATCTCCTTAGGCTGAGTCATGATGCTTTGGTGCAGGGATCATGCATATCATGGGAATATTTCACCATTTCTGCTCTGGTTTCCAGTGTATTACACCAAAACACTCACCTGATGGCAGAATTTCAAGAGCAAAGGCATCAATTTGCAGAATTCCGCTTTTTTGGGGAAGTGAGAAATTGCTGAGCTGACACCAAGTCCTGCAGTGTCCCTGTCACCTGCAGAGTCACCGCATCTTCGCCACGGTAGCGGGCATTGTGACAAGGCCATCGCTGTGGAGCTGGGCCCTGTGCTGGGCAGGCTATGTCTGTGCTGGTCTCTCCTCCATGCTCTGCAGACATTGGAGAAACCATGTTCTCTTCTTCATCCTTTGCAACTGGGACGAGAGGGCTGTGCTGGCCTGTCCCTCATCCTCTCCTGCCAAATGACCCTCAATGGCTTCAAGTCCTGCAGGTTGCTGGCGCTGCCACTGGAACATCCATGCTCTGGCCCAGGTCCTGCTGTTCCACCGGTTGCTGGCCAGGTCCCTGCATCTCAGCCTCAGCCCTGCGCACGGCCTCACTGATGATGTACTGCACAATGTCTGCCAGGTCCACATTGTCCTCTGTGGGGCTGTGCTGCGCAGGTGCTGGGTGCTCTACCTCTGCTGCCGCCTCCGTGTCTGTGCATCTGGGCAAGCCAGACCCCTCCTGGGGACCTGCAGGGGCATCCTGGAGGTGCTCCTGGACTGAGGGGTTGATCCAGATGCTGTGGATGGTGTCTCCGCCTTGGCACCCCTCTTTGCCATTCTCATCTTGCAAGTCCACACGCTGGGCCATGTCCTGCTGTTCCTCCAGTTCCTGGCCAGCTGCCACGATCTCAGCCACAGCCCTCCACATGGCCTCACTGACGATGCGCTGGGCTGTGTCCCACAGAGCCGCGTCATCGGCTGTGGGGCCCTGTGGGGCAGGTGCTGGGCACTCTGCCTCTGCTGCTGCCTCGGTGTTGGTGCTGCGAGGCCAGCCAGACTCCTACTGGGGACCTTTATGGTGGTCCTGCAAGCACTCCTGGACCGAGGGGGTGACCCAGGTGCTCTGGAGGGTGTGCTGGCCCAGGCTGTGGCTGATTTGCGGGCAGGAGGAGGAGCAGGACACATGGGATGGAAGCGGCAGCCCCGGCACCGCAGCAGCTGCTTGCGGCCCCATCCAACCACCGGCCTCCCCCTCCTGCCCTGTCCCGTCCCTCCCCTGTAGCCTATGGAGCAAGGGTGGCAGCCCAAAGGGCTGGGAGTGGGCGTTTGCCTCCTCGTCAATGGGCATCTTGGGTCTCGTCTACCACAGAGCTGCAGTGAGCACTCAGGGGAGATGCTGCCTCCTGAGAAGCTGCTGCCTCCTGAGAAGCTGCTCTCCTGGGAGTGAGCACCCCAGGGCTCTTGCTCCTTAAATACCCCCACGGTCAGGGCGAGGACCCCCGTGTCACAATGGCCTCTGGCTATGACGACCCCATGTCACAATGGCCTCTGGTTATGACGTCACAGAGCCCGGGCGGTCGTCACGGAGACACCCACCTCCGGGCCCGGCTGGGACTGGCTGTGTGTGGCGTGGGGCAGCCCCTGCTTGAAGGAGGAGGGAGCAGAGAATGGCGAGGGAAGCTGTCCCCAGCACACAGGACCCCGTCCCCCAGAGCTTTGCTCAGAGACACTGCTGCCTGCTCCACTACACCTGCAAGAATCCGCATTCAGAGCTTGTTTGCAGGACAAACCAAGGGCCACTCTACAGCCTCACCACACTGATTCTTTGTTTTTGTCGTGGTTTGATCGTGGGGAGACAATCAAAACCATGGGAGAAGGTTTCCCTTCACCCTTTTTCCCCCTTCCCCCTTCAGGCCACAGTAGTCTACAGTTAATCTCCACTCATCGCTAGAATTACACACTGGCCAAATTGGGCTATTGAAAGGTGAGCGAGTCTTCCTGATCACACCCTGGCTTTCCAGTTGACGAATCAATTTCCGAATAGGAATCCAAGAGTCCCGATTGGTGCGATACTGTCGACGATGCACCGTTGTGGTAGCAACTGGCACCTGCTGATCATCAACCATCAGCAGTCCTACAACAGAAGGGCCATCTGAAAGACCAGGAAAATCAGACAGCTGTTCAATTCTCTCAGTGTCCACAGCTGCTATCCCAAATGCCCACCTATACCCTTCTGGGTCCTTAAAATACCCTCTCTTAAGGTAGTCTATGCCAAGGATGCACAGAGCATCTGGGCCAGTCACAATGGGATGCTTTTGCCAATTTTTTCCAGTTAGGCTCATTTCAGCCTCTACAACAGTCAGCTCTTGGGATTCCCCAAGTCACTCCAAAAATACTGATGAGTTGTGTCCCCTTACAGTCTGAAGGAATTATTGTGCACTGAGCAGCAGTGTCCACCAAAGCCTTGTACTCCTGAGGGCGTGTTGTACCAGCCCATCTTACCTGTACCATCCAGTAAACTCTGTTATCCCTTTCCTCCGCCTGGCTGGAGGCAGGGCACCTCTAATCTCGGTTTTCCACGGTCACTTGGTGTGAATTAGAGGTTTCTCCAGGAGCACCAGAATCTCTTTTGTAAACCCGGGCAGGCCTTTTCCTAGAAGCCTGCTCTGTTAACTCATGCACTCGTTATTGAAGTTCCCCAGCAGGTTTATTGTGCCACTTACTCATATCTTGGGTGGGTGCCTTGGTGGCATAAGATACAGAGAAGGCAGAATTACCGAATGCGTTCTTTGTCTCAGTCTACTCTGCCGGAGGCTGTCCTGGGGAGCCCTGTACCCCTGAGACCCCGGATGAAGCCATGTCAATGGAGGAGTTTGCTTTAGTTGATGAGGACTGGGTTAGGGAGCAATTAAATAGTCTGGACATCCATAAATCCATGGGTCCAGATGGGATGCATCCGCGGGTGCTGAGGGAGCTGGCTGAAGTCATTGCTGGACCGCTCTCCATCATCTTTGCCAAGTCTTGGGAAACGGAGGAGGTGCCCAAGGATTGGAGGAAAGCAAATGTCACTCCAGTCTTCAAAAAGGGCAAGAAGGAGGACCCGGGTAATTATAGACCCGTCAGCCTCACCTCTGTCCCTGGGAAAGTAATGGAACAGCTATTCCTTGGTGCCATCTCAAGGCATATCAAGGATAAGAGGGTTATTAGGGGCAGTCAGCATGGCTTTACCAAGGGTAAGTCATGCTTGACCAACCTCATAGCCTTTTATGAGAATGTAACAAGGTGGATGGATGATGGCAGAGCAGTGGATATGGTCTACCTTGACTTCAGTAAAGCCTTTGACACAGTCTCCCAGAGCATCCTCACAGCTAAGTTGAGGAAGTGTGGTCTAGACAATAGAGTAGTGAGGTGGGTTGCAAACTGGCTTAAGGAGAGAAGCCAGAGAGTGGTAGTCAATGGTGCGGAGTCTAGTTGGAGGCCAGTATCTAGTGGAGTGCCTCAGGGGTCAGTGCTGGGGCTAATATTATTCAATATATTCATTAACGATTTAGACGAGGGAATAGAGTGTACTATCAGCAAATTTGCTGATGACACTAAGCTGGGAGGTGTGGCTGACACAACAGAAGGCTGTGCTGCCATCCAGCGGGACCTGGACAGGCTGGAGAGTTGGGCGGGGAATAACCTGACGAAATTTAACAAGGGAAAGTGTAGAGTCCTGCATCTGGGCAGGAACAACCCCAGGTTCCAGTATAGGTTGGGAAATTACATACTAGAGAGCAGTGTAGGGGAAAGGGACCTGGGGGTCCTGGTGGACAGCAGGATGACCATGAGCCAGCACTGTGCCCTTGTGGCCAGGAAGGCCAATGGCATCCTGGGGTGTATTAGAAGGGGAGTGGCTAGTAGATCGAGAGAGGATCTCCTTCCCCTCTACTCCGCCCTGGTGAGACCACATCTGGAATACTGTGTCCAGTTCTGGGCCCCTCAGTTCAAGAAGGACAGGGAACTGCTGGAGAGGGTCCAGCGTAGGGCAACCAAGATGATTAAGGGAGTGGAGCACCTCCCTTATGAAGAAAGGCTGAGGGAGCTGGGGCTCTTTAGTTTGGAGAAGAGGAGACTAAGGGGGGACCTCATTAATGTTTATAAATATATAAAGGGTGAGTGCCATGAGGATGGAGCCAGGCTCTTCTCGGTGGCCAACAATGATAGGACAAGGGGTAATGGGATCAAGCTGGAACACAAGAGGTTCCACTTAAATTTGAGAAAAAACTTCTTCTCAGTGAGGGTAACAGAGCACTGGAACAGGCTGCCCAGGGAGGTTGTGGAGTCTCCTTCTCTGGAGACATTCAAAACCTGCCTGGACATGTTCCTGTGCGACCTCACCTAGGCGTTCCTGCTCCAGCAGGGGGATTGGACTAGATGATCTTTTGAGGTCCCTTCCAATCCCAAACATACTGTGATACTGTGATCTTCTCCCTGCTCACGTAGGAAGGACCACAGTAAACCTCTGATGGTGGCCTGCCTGTGTTCTCTCTCTCTGGAGATTGGGGACGCCTTCTCTCTCTCTCTGGGGACTGGAAACGCTTTCTCTCTGTCTCTGCATATTGGAAATGCTTTCTCCTAATAGCTGAAACATTGGTTCCTACAAATCGAGAGTCATGTGTGTGTTCCCTGAGTGCTTTAATTTCTCTCAACAGCTTTTCAAAACAGTCAACAGTTGTTTCACTCAGTTTCTCCACCCTAGAGACATAAGCCCCTAGGGGATCAGAAAGGTTTTCCTCAAATTCCCGGAGCCGCTCAGTCATGTCATTAACACTTTGTCTACCACCAGTTGACACGAACGTTCCTGCCAATATCTTAGCATATGGAGCTGGTGCACTCTGTGAGAATCTGCGCCACATAGACCGTGTACACTCAACTCTGTCTGGATTCACTCCCTCCTGGCTATCTGGCCCAAAATAGATAATCTCTCGCACAGCTAGCTCTCTCAGGAACTGGATACCTCGCTCCATAGCATTCCATTTCCTTGATGTGCATTGACAGTCATCCTTGTTACGAAATATTGTTTTCATGGCTGTCAAGAGTCGGGTCCAGAGGGCCGTGGGGTTGGGCTCACTGGCAATTGCCCTATCAAGGGTGGAATCCCTTGACAGGGATCCCAACTGTTTGGCTTCTCCGCCCTCCAGTTCTCTTGTGTCAGCCCCGTCATCCCAGCATCGGAGCATCCAGGTTAACGTATTCTCACCATCTTTACGAGTATACTTTTTTTGCAACTCTCTTAGCTCACTTGGAGAAAAAGACTGGGTAACGGTCACTTCCTCCCCTGTTGACGCCCCTGGGGATGAATGTGGCCCCTTGCCATCATCTGCAGCCCGATTAGTCTTCTTAGTCGCTTTCTTACAACCGGCTACTGATGCCAATATGGGCTTAACATTATTGCTGGGCTTGTTTTTGCTACAACAGGAACAATACCCCGTATTTGAGGAAGAAGCTTGAGCCTGAGTAGCCATGGTGTTTATGACTGGGGAAGTGGCGGCCACAACGGCAGCCCCTTTTCCAGCCTCACCAGACACCGTGCAACTCTCATTGATCAAAAGATACACAAGCCTTCGATTTAACCTAATCTCTCCTAACAAATATATGAATACTAAGATATTTTTCAGGACAGAGATCAGTATCATAGTTCTTTCAAAACTCCATGAATATTCCAAGTGCTCAAAAACATTGGGAATCGGCTCAAATGAGAAGGGAGAAGTACGCTGAGTCATAGTTTCCCAAGATTCACTAGCCCATTTAGCAAACACATCACTGGAATTTAGCTCTCCTGGCAGTCTCTCAAGGTACAGCAGAAAGGAATAGAAACTCATTATTGTTTGCACTACCATAAGGTAGTGCCAAAATACTAAAAATGTCTCAAGTCCCAAATTTGCCTGCATTCTTCACCAATTATCTGTCGTGGTTTGATCGTGGGGAGACAATCCAAACCGTGGCAGATGGTTTCCCTTCACCCTTTATCCCCCTTCAGCAACCCCCCCTCTCTCCTTCCCCCTCCTTCTCACTAGGATGTGGGGAGGACAGGAAAAGAGAAAAGTAAAGGAAAAGAGAACTGGGAAACTTGAAAACGTTTACTAAGACTAGGAAAACGAACACAGGGCAAAAATAACACAGAAACAAATATTGGAAAACCAGTCCTGAAGTCCAGCAGCATCCCACAGTTGAACCGGAAACAGCAGGAGACTTCAGCTTGCAGGAACAGCAGAATGAAGGAAAGCAGTCCGATGAAAAACAACCAATGCGCCCCGAGCAGGCAATGCAAAAAGAGAGCAAGCCAGTCCCCGTGCTCTGCTTTTATATGCAGGAAATCGTGAATTGGATGGAATACCCCTATTGGTCAGTTCGTGGCCACATGACTCGGTCCAGTTCCTTCCATTGCTCCCCCCCTCCTCTTCAGCCCAAAACGAGGGGGGGCGGTTCACAACACCAGGGCACTTTTCAACATGATCGTCATGAGTTTTCTTAAGTAGGTATGAGCCTCCTTTGAAGAAATAGGCTGAAGCCACATTCACAAAACCCCACAGTCCATTTTCAGCAACAGAATCTACCGTTTCCCCCTTTAGTGACAACCAGGGTTCTCTCAAGGTGCGCTTTTACAATACTTGTGAGCTGTTCAGTGACTCACTTGCTAAAGGAGGTGGCCTCATCCAACTCCCAGTTTTAGCCTGCCAGCTCTCCAATGCATTGCCTCTTCCACCTTCCTTCTACCGGGCCCAAAGTGCATTCTGCTGCCTGGTTAGGGAGATGCACGTGCCACCGGTCCCAAAGCATCACTCTGGGGATCCATCATAGCTGGCCATTACCTCTCAGCTGCTGCACCAGCCAAACCTTTCTGGAACAGCAAACTCTCAGAATCTGCTCCAGGTCTGTAAGAGTCGGTCCAAAACCAGTATCTGCTTGAACATCGCCACCAAGAACAGGCTGACAGTGACTCAGAGAGAGGCCTGAGGAGAAGCATTGTGTTGCACAGATGTCTCCAACCTGGAAGGCTACTGCTAACAATGGCTGCTGTGTGGAGTTTGCCTGCTGCTTCAGCCAAGCTAGCCCCCACCTCCTAAAAGGGATTGTTAGACGGGTCTCTCTGACCCAGGGACAATCGCTGCCATCCAGAAGATGGATTCTTGCCTGCAGCCTCAGTCACACCTTGTCCCCCACCCGCTCCCTCGAACAAAGGACAACAAAAAAGAGCATGCCCAGAAGCTCGCCAAGGGTCCTGAGGCCACCCAATGGACCAGAGAGATACCCCTGAATGCAGGCCACGCAGGCGCAGACAAGCGCTGGCAAGAGAGGCAAAGACTTTTCAAGCCTGCGCAGTTAAGCCCAGATTGAGAAACAAAGGTGGAGATTGGCCTGAAACAATGGGAGCGAGGGGGATGAAGAAGTATAAAGATGGTTCCTGACTGGACGTCATTGAGATCTCCCCACCAGAGGATCCCAAAACACCATGGAGGACCGGCAGGACTCCACGGGACTGGACACCAGAGGGACGCCTTTGGAGCTCACCTGCTGATAAACCAGTCCTCATTCCCATCTTTTCCTTCTTCTTTCCCTGTTTCTTTTTCCTTTCCTGTTTTCTTACTCTCTCGCTATCGCGTGCCGCTTTACGGGCAAAATAATAAAGTAACACTGTTTGATTGTATTCTAAGCCCTTGGCATTTCAGATGCCTTAATTTTGTGCTTCAAGAAGAATGTAAATGAACCATCATGAGTCCATCACTGAGTGGACCCCAACAAGGTCCTTGCAAGCTCTCAATCTCCTTTTGCTCCCCTAGCACACTACTTCCCCCCTCCATGCAGTTTGGTTTCGGCCTAGGGAGCAGACAAATCCTTGGAAAAAGTAGGCATTCTTTTCATGTCCTATGTCAGCACGGGAAAAGAAGAAAATCCCAAAGTCTCAACATCTACACCGCCCTAAGTGGAAGGCCAACGTGTCCCCACCATCCACCAGCATGATGTACCACTAGTTCATATATGACTCAGTGATTTTGAGAGAGGTAGAAGAAAACAGGCACCAAAAATTAGAAAAAAAAGTCTGAAAGCTTAAGACAAAACAGCACTTCTTTAGAAGGAGATGATTGGCTCAAAGAGGGATGGGGTTGTAGCTGAGCTTGTCCCAGTCGGGCAGCATTCTAAAACCAATGAGGACCAGGTGGCCTCCTATGCCTCTAGGGAGAAACTGATGTGCTCTGCTCGCTCCCTGAAATGCTTGTACACCAATGCGCGCAGCATGGGGAATAAGCAGGAGGAGTTAGGATCCTATGTTCGGTCGGGAGATTATGATCTGGTGGCAATTACAGAAACATGGTGGGACAGTCCACATGACCGAAATGTGGTCATGGATGGCTGTGCCCTTTTCCGGAAAGACAGGCCAGCCAGGCATGGCGGTGGAGTTGCTCTCTATGTGAGAGAGCAACTACAATGTACTAAATTCTTCCCAGGAGTGGATGACGAGCGAATTGAGAGTGTATGGGTCAGGATCAAGGGACAGGCTGGCAGGGGTGACACTGTTGTGGGCGTCTGTTACAGGCCACCAGATCAGGCTAAGGAAGTTGATGAGGCCTTCTATGGGCAGTTGAGAGTGGCCTCACAGTCACAGGCCCTGGCTGTTGTGGGGGATTTTAACTTCCCTGATGTGTGCTGGAAGGACCATTCAGCCAGCCAGCCACAGTCCAGGAGGTTCCTCCAGTGCATTGATGATAACTTCCTCATGCAGATGGTGGAGGAGCCGACTAGGAGAGGTGCACTGCTGGATCTCATCCTCCCTAACAAGATGGGTCTGGTCGAAGCAGTAAAGGTTGACGGCTGCCTGGGTTGCAGTGACCATGAGATGGTGGAGTTCAGCATCTTGTGTGGCAGGAACAGAATAGCAAGCAGAATTACAACCCTGGACTTTAGCAGGGCTAACTTTGGCCTTTTCAAGCAATTGCTGGGGGAAATCCCATGGGCAAGACTGCTTGAAGAAAAAGGGGCCCAAGATAGCTGGATTGCATTCAGAGATTGCTTCTTCCACGCTCAGGATCAGAGCATCCCCACACGTAGGAAGTCAAGGAAGGGAGCCAGGAGGCCTGCGTGGTTGAATAGGGGTCTGTTTGGTATGCTCAAGCAGAAGAGGGGACTTTACAGGTCACGGAAGCAGGGGCTGGCCACTGGGGAAGAATATAAGGCTGCTGTTAGAGGATGTAGGAAGGCAGCTAGGATAGCCAAGGCCTCCTTAGAATTACAGCTGGTGAGAGGGGTCAAGGACAGCAAAAAGAACTTTTTCAAATGCATAGCAGATAGAACTAATACCAGAGGCAATGTAGGCCCACTGGTGAATGGGGTGGGTGCCCTGGTGGCAGAAGGTACAGAGAAGGCAGAATTACTGAATGCCTTCTTTGTCTCTGTCTACTCTGCTGGAGGCTGTCCTGGGGAGCCCTGTACCCCTGAGACCCCGGATGAAGCCAGGTCAATGGAGGAGTTTGCTTTAGTCTATGAGGACTGGGTTAGAGAGCAATGAAATAGTCTGGACATCCATAAATCAATGGGTCCAGATGGGATGCATCAGCGGGTGCTGAGGGAGCTGGCTGAAGTCATTGCTGGACCGCTCTCCAACATCTTTGCCAAGTCTTGGGAAACGGGGGAGGTGCCCAAGGATTGGAGGAAAGCAAATGTCACTCCGGTCTTCAAAAAGGGCAAGAAGGAGGACCCGGGTAATTATAGACCCGTCAGCCTCACCTCTGTCCCTGGGAAAGTAATGGAACAGCTAATCCTTGGTGCCATCTCAAGGCATATCAAGGATAAGAGGGTTATTAGGGGCAGTCAGCATGGCTTTACCAAGGGTAAGTCATGCTTGACCAACCTCATAGCCTTTTATGAGAATGTAACAAGGTGGATGGATGATGGCAGAGCGGTGGATGTGGTCTACCTTGACTTCAGGAAAGCCTTTGACACAGTCTCCCACAGCATCCTCACAGCTAAGTTGAGGAGGTGTGCTGTAGACAATAGAGTAGTGAGGTGGGTTGCAAACTGGCTTAAGGAGAGAAGCCAGAGAGTGGTAGTCAATGGTGCGGAGTCTGGTTGGAGGCCAGTATCTAGTGGAGTGCCTCAGGGGTCAGTACTGGGGCCAATATTATTCAATATATTCATTAACGATTTGGATGAGGGAATAGAGTGTACTATCAGCATGTTTGCTGATGACACTAAGCTGGGAGGTGTGGCTGACATGCCAGAAGGCTGTGCTGCCATCCAGCGGGACCTGGACAGGCTGTAGAGTTGGGCGGGGAATAACCTAATGAAATTTAACAAGGGAAAGTGTAGAGTCCTGCACCTGGGCAGGAACAACCTCAGGTTCCAGTATAGGTTGGGAAATTACATATTAGAGAGCACTGTAGAGGAAAGGGACCTGGGGGTCCTGGTGGACAGCAGGATGACCATGAGCCAGCACTGTGCCCTTGTGGCAAGGAAGGCCAATGGCATCCTGGGGTGTATTACAAGGGGCGTGGTTAGTAGATCGAGAGGGGTCCTCCTTCCCCTCTACTCCGCCCTGGTGAGACCCCATCTGGAATATTGTGTCCAGTTCTAGGCCCCTCAGTTCTAGAAGGGCAGGGAACTGCTGGAGAGGGTCCAGAGTAGGGCAACGAAGATGATTAAGGGAGTGGAGCACCTCCCTTATGAAGAAAGGCTGAGGGAGCTGGGGCTCTTTAGTTTGTAGAAGAGGAGACTAAGGGGGGAGCATATTAATGTTTATAAATATATAAAGGGTGAGTGCCATGAGGATGGAGCCAGGCTCTTCTCGGTGGCAAACAATGATAGGAAAAGGGGTAATGGGATCAGGCTGGAACACAAGAGGTTCCACTTAAATTTGAGAAAAAACTTCTCAGTAAGGGTGACAGAGCACTGGAACAGGCTGCCTAGGGAGGTTGCATAGTCTCCTTCTCTGGAGACATTCAAAACCCGCCTGGACATGTTCCTGTGTGACCTCACCTAGGCATTCCTGCTCCAGCAGGGGGATTGGACTAGATGATCTTTTGAGGTCCGTTCCAGTCCCAAACATACTATGATACTGTGATACTGTGATCCCTGCACCAAACAACCATGACTCAGCCTAAGGAGATCTGCAGCTTATTTTTTTGTACTGCCAGCAGATTGTGGAAGTACAGTATAAAAACCATCCTTATGGAGAGATCTTTGTATTTTAGGCTTAGTCTAAGTGTCTCAAGTAGCTGGAGTTTTTGCTTGGGCCTAATCCATAATGTCTTATGGCTTTGCTCCTCGTCTGAAGACGAATGTGCTAGAAACTATAAAGCAAAAAAATGTCCTGCAGCCTAGCCTTGGCATGCCTGTCCTTGGCTGTCGTTGCCTGTCCTTGCCTTGCCTTATTTCCTTTTCATCCTGTTTTCTGTCCCATCCTCTCTCACTAACCCCTTGTCTGGCTGCATGTCTCTTCTTTCCTTTTCTCTCACTCTCCTGCTTCCTGCCTCTTTCCCTTCAATTCCTCCATCTCACTCCTGCAGCCCAACACTACTTTTTATTCTTCCTTCCCTTTCTCCTGCTCCATTCGCTTTCTCCCTCTGTCCCATATCTTTCTTCCCGACTTGTCTGTTGGACACTTTGGGCCACTTTGGTCCCATGTCTGGGCATGGTTTGTCCAGTTTTCAGAGACCTGGCTGGTGACAGCAGGGACAGCAGGCAGTGACGGGCCCGGGGCTGACAGGGTCCCCCTCCCCTAGGGGGCGCTCGGCTGCCACACCCAGCTGACATAGAACCTTTGTCACAATGCCCGCTACCGCGGCAAGGATGCGGTGACTCTGCAGGTGACAGGGACACTGCAGGACTTGGTGTCAGCTCAGCAATTTCTCACTTCCCCAAAAAAGCGGAATTCTGCAAATTGCTGCCTTTGCTCTTGAAATTCTGCCATCAGGTGAGTGTTTTGGTGTAATACACTGGAAACCAGAGCAGAAATGGTGAAATATTCCCATGATATGCGTGATCCCTGCACCAAAACACCATGACTCAGCCTAAGGAGATCTGCAGCTTGTTTTTTTGTACTGCCAGCAGATTGTGGAAGTACAGTATAAAAACCATCCTTATGGAGAGATCTTCGTATTTTAGGCTTAGTCTAGGTTTCTCAAATAGCTGGGGTTTTTGCTTGGGCCTGATCCATAAGGTCTTATGGCTGTCCTCCTCGTCTGAAGACGAATGTGCTAGAAACTATAAAGCAACAAAATGTCCTGCAGCGTAGCCTTGCCTAGCCTGTCCTTGCCTGTCCTTGCCTTACCTTATTTCCTTCTCATCCTGTTCTCTGTCCCATTCTCTCTCACTAACCCCTTGTCTGGCTGCATGTTTCTTCTTTCTTTCCTTTTCTCTCACTCTCCTGCTTCCTGCCTCTTTTCTTTCAATTCCTCCAACTTACTCCTGCCACCCAACATTACCTTTTATTCTTCATTCCCTCTCTCCTGTTCCCTTCGCTTTCTCCCTCTGTCCCATGGCTTTCTTACCGACTTGTCTGTTGGAGACTTTGGGCCACTTTGGACCCAAGTCTGGGCATGGTTTGACCAGTTTTCAGAGGCCCTGCTGGTGAGAGGAGGGACAGCAGGCAGTGACAGGCCTGGGGCTGACAGGCTCCCCCTCCCCTAGAGGGCACACGGGTGCCACACCCAGCTGACATAGAACCGTTGTCACAATTCCCGCTACCGTGGCAAGGATGCGGTGACTCTGCACACACTGTCCAGGGGTGTTTGTGACACACACGATGTCCAATGGGGTTTCTGACACAGAGACCCTCCAGGGGTGTTTGTGACACACATGCTGTCCATTGGGCTTTGTGACACACACAGGCTGTCCAATGGGGTTTGTGACACAAACTCTGTCCAATGGGGTTTGTGACGCACACACTCTCTCCAATGGGGCTTGTGACACACCCTCTGTCCAATGGGGTTTGTGACACACACACTGTCCAATGGGGATTGTGACACACACAGGCTGCCCAATGGGGTTTGTGACACAAACTCTGTCCAATGGGGTTTGTGACACACACGCTGTCCAATGGGGATTGTGACACGCACAATGCCCAGGGGGGTTTGTGACACACACGCTGTCCAGGTGAGTTTGTGACACACACGCAGTCCAATGGGTTTTGTGACACAAACACTGTCCGGCGGGGTTGGCGACACACACAATGTCCAATGGGGTTTGTGACACACAGGCTGTCCAATGGGGATTGTGACACACACACTGTCCAATGGGGTTTGTGACACACACACTGCCTAGGGGGATTTGTGACGCACACGCTGTCCGATGGGGTTTGTGACACACACACTGTCCAATGGGGTTTGTGACACAGAGTCTCTCCAGGGGTGTTTTTGACACACACGCTATCCAGTGGGGTTTGTGACACACACACTGTCCAATGGGGATTGTGACACACACACACTATCTCATGGGCTTTGTGACGCGCATGCTGTCCAATGGGTTTTGTGAACACATACACTCTTCAGGGCGGTTTGTGACACACACGCTGTCCAATGGGGTTTGTGACACACACAGTCTGTCCAATGGGGGTTGTGACACACACGCTGTCCAATGGGGTTTGTGACACACACGCTGTCCAGTGGGGTTTGTGACACACACATGCTATCCAATGGGGTTTGTGACACACACACTTTTCAATGTGTTTTGTGACACACACATGCTATCCAATGGGGTTTGTGACACATTAACTTTCCAAGGGGGTTTGTGACACACACACTGTCCAATGGGGATTGTGACACACACACGCTGTCCAATGGGGTTTGTGACACACACGCTGTCCAGTGAGGTTTGTGACACACACACTGTCCCATAGGACTTGTGACACTCGCATGCTATCCAGAGGGGTTTGTGGCACATACACTTTCCAACGTGGTTTGTGATGCACACAGTCTGTCCAATGGGGCTTGTGACACGCACACTGTCCAATGGGGATTGTGACACACACACGCTGTCCAATGGGGTTTGTGACACTCTCGAGGGTTAAGATTGTGGGGTGACAATAAAACCCTGGCAGATGTATTGTTAACCCCCTCTTCCCAACCCCCCACTTCCCCCTCCCTCTTCCCCCTTTCTACTAAGGATAGGCGATTGGGAGGAAAAGAAGGACAGAGTTAAGAGAGTTGGAAAATATTAAAGATGTTTTACTAATGCTACTAATAAGAATAGAGAAAATAATACAAAATATACAAAACCAATCTTGAAAGTCTCAGCAACTGCAGAGCCGGCACCCAAAGTCCTGGATTAGACTCTGCAGCCAATCGGAGCTGGATTCAGTCTCTCACTAGGCCTCAGTTCGCAGGGACGACTAGTAAGGTCCTCTTCTAATGTCGGCCATAAGCAGAAGAGAAAAGGGACAAAGGGACAAGATCCTCGTGATCTCCCACTTTATATGAAGTATTCACGTGAATGGGATGTTATACACAGTTGGTCAGTTTTTTGGTCACTTGCTTCTCGTCGCCCCTATCGCGAGATGTCCACCCCTGCTTATCAATAGGTTTGCATTCCGTTGCTAGGTTTACCAAAACATGTGTCTGGTTCTCCAGGAAAATGGAGCTGATATGAAGGCTTTAGCTGACAGGCAAATTCACTAAAAGAGAAACTTGTTTTTAGCAAAAACAGGACATTCCACCCCTTAAAATATGCCTTTCACTGAATGCTTAAACCTTATCAATACAATCTATCAATACAATCTAATTAATCACTACTTCTATATATATATATATACATATGTACATATATACACAGGAGTAATTAATCAGTGGACCATCCTTTAAAAAGTTCATTAAGTTCATTTTGTCACGACAGTGTCCCAGGGCAGGAAAAACGGTACAAGTGCATCTCATGACCACTGTTTGTAGGTTAAAGACATCAACTTCGAAGAAGTTGTAAGGCGCCACTCGAAGAAGCTAGCTCTGGTTTCATCATCACTGTCTTGATCTGGAAGACACTTATTAAACACTGTTAGTATGACAATTCACATCATGCAGTTCAGTATTGCATATTTTCACCTAAACTCAAATCCCCTTGAGGTACACACCGAACTTCTCCATCCTTAAGCATCACCCACCAGGTGCTGCCAGGTCCCTGGGCAAAAACAATCCCATGAATGGGCTTGCTTTTGCCTGAGGCAGGAGTAACCCAGACTGCCTTTCCTAACATGTTTTTCATGCGTACTACAGGGACTTTATCTCCTTCTACAGTCCTTAGAATTTCTGATTGGGCAGGCCCGGCTCGATTGGTTGATCCCCTGGTGTTTACCAACCAAGTGGCTTTTGCTAAATGTGAATCCCAGTTTTTAAAGATTCCACCACCAAGTGCCTTTAGTGTAGTTTTTAGCAAACCATTGTACCTTTCAATTTTCCCAGAGGCTGGTGCATGATATGGAATATGATATACCCACTCAATACCATGTTCTTTGGCCCAATTGTCTATAATACTGTTTTTGAAATGAGTACCATTGTCTGATTCAATTCTTTCTGGCATACCATGTCGCCAAAGGACTTGTTTTTCAAGGCCCAGGATAGTATTTCGGGCTGTAGCATGAGGTACGGCATATGTTTCCAACCATCCAGTGGTTGCTTCCACCATTGTAAGTACATAACGCTTACCTTGACGTGTTTGTGGAAGTGTAATATAATCAATCTGCCAAGCTTCTCCATACTTATACTTTAACCATCGCCCCCCATACCATACAGGCTTTAACCGTTTCGCTTGTTTGATTTCGGCGCAAGTCTCACATTCATGAATAACCTGTGAAATAGTGTCCATAGTTAAATCCACCCCTCGATCGCGAGCCCATTTATGTGTTGCTTCTCTACCTTGATGCCCTGAAGCATCATGGGCCCACCGAGCTAGGAAAAGTTCACCTTTATGTTGCCAGTCCATGTCCACCTCAGCTACTTTAATCTTAGCAGCTTGATCCGCTTGCTGGTTGTTTAGATGTTCCTCGGTGGCTCAGTTTTTAGGCACATGAGCATCTACATGCCAAACTTTCACAGGCAGGCTCTCTAGCCGAGCAGCAATGTCTTGCCACAGTGTGGCAGCCCAAATGGGTTTACCTCTGCGCTGCCAGTTGCTTTTCTTCCATTGCTGTAGCCACCCCCACAAGGCATTTGCTATCATCCGTGAGTCAGTATAGAGATAAAGTATTGGCCACTTCTCTCGTTCAGCAATGTCCAAAGCCAGCTGGATGGCTTTCACTTCTGCAAATTGACTAGATTCACCTTGTCCTTCAGTGGCTTCTGTAACTTGTCGTGTGGGACTCCGCACAGCAGCTTTCCACCTTTGATGTTTTCCTACAAGACGACAGGATCCATCTGTGAACAGTGCATACTGCTTATCAGTCTCTGAAAGAGTATTATACGGTGGTGCTTCTTCAGCACGTTTTACTTCCTCATCTGGAGACATCCCAAAGTCTTTACTTTCTGGCCAGTCTGTAATCACTTCTAAGATCCCTGGGAGATTGGGATTTCCAATTCGAGCTCGTTGCGTGATCAATGCAATCCATTTACTCCATGTAACTTTGGTTGCATGATGTAGAGAGGGAACCGTCCCTTTGAACATCCAACTCAGCACCGGCAGTCGAGGTGCCAGGAGGAGCTGCGCTTCAGTACCGATCACTTCTGAAGCAGCTCGAACTCCTTCGTATGCTGCTAGTATCTCTTTTTCAGTTGGAGTATAGTTGGCCTCAGATCCTTTGTATCCTGGATTCCAAAAACCTAAGGGTCGACCTCGGGTTTCTCCTGGTGCTTTCTGCCAGAGGCTCCAGGTAAGTCCATTATCTCCGGCTGCAGTGTAGAGCACATTTTTAACATCTAGTCCAGTCCGAACTGGTCCAAGGGCCACTGCATGAGTTATCTCACACTTAATTTGTTCAAAGGCTTGTCGTTGTTCAGGGCCCCACTCAAATTGGTTCTTTTTACGAGTCACTCGATAGAGAGGGCTCACAATCTGGCTGTAGTCAGGAATGTGCATTCTCCAAAAACCTACAACGCCCAAGAAAGTCTGTGTCTCCTTTTTATTAGTAGGTGGAGACATTGCTGCAATTTTGTTGATCACATCCATTGGGATCTGACGGCGGCCATCTAGCCATTTTATTCCTAAAAACTGGATCTCTCGTGCAGGTCCCTTGACCTTGCTTCGTTTTATGGCAAAACCAGCATCCAAAAGAATCTGAATTATTCTCTCACCTTTCTCGAAGACTTCTTTCGCTGTGTCGCCCCATACGATGATGTCATCAATATATTGCAAGTGTTCTGGAGCTTTACCTTACTCCAGCGTGGTCTCGATCAGTCCATGGCAGATGGTAGGACTGTGTTTCCACCCCTGGGGCAAGCGATTCCACGTGTACTGGATGCCTCTCCAGGTGAAAGCAAACTGCGGCCTGCACTCTGCTGCTACAGGAATAGAGAAAATGCATTAGCAATGTCAATTGTAGCATACCACTTAGCTGCCTTTGACTCCAGTTCAAATTGCAGTTCTAGCATGTCAGGCACAGCAGCACTCAGTGGTGGTGTAACTTCATTCAGGCCACGATAGTCTACAGGTAGTCTCCACTCGTCACTAGACTTACGCACTGGCCAGATTGGACTGTTGAAAGGTGAGCGAGTCTTACTGATCACACCCTGGCTTTCCAATTGACGGATCAACTTCTGGATAGGAATCAAAGAGTCTCGGTTGGTGCGATATTGCCGGCGATGCAGTGTTGTGGTAGCAATTGGCACCTGCTGATCGTCAACCATCAGCAGTCCTACAACAGAAGGATCATCTGAAAGACCAGGCAAATCAGACAGCTGTTCAATTTTCTCAGTGTCCACAGCTGCTATCCCAAATGCCCACCTATACCCTTTTGGGTCCTTAAAATACCCTCTCCTGAGGTAGTCTATGCCAAGGATGCACGGAGCATCTGGACCAGTCACAATGGGATGCTTTTGCCAGTTTTTTCCAGTTAGGCTCATTTCAGCCTCTACAACAGTCAGTTCCTGGGATCCCCCAGTCACTCCAACAATATTGATGGATTGCGTTCCTTTATAATTAGAAGGAATTATTGTGCACTGTGCATCAGTGTCCACTAAAGCTTTGTACTCCTGGGAGTGTGTTGTACCAGGCCATCGTATTTGTACAGTCCAATAAACTCTGTTATCCCTTTCCTCCACCTGGTTGGAGGCAGGGCACCTCTAATTTCTGTTTTGCACAGTCTCTGGGTGTGAATTAGAGGTTTCTTTAAGAGCATCAGAATCTCTTCTGCTCCTTTTGTAAACTGGAGCAGCCACCTTCCTAGGAGTTTTTCCTTTTATCTCATGTACTCGTTCTTGAAGTTCTGAGGTAGGTCTTCCATGCCACTTATTCATGTTTTCTCCCTGCTCGTGTAGGAAGAACCACAGTGAACCTCTTTTTGTGGGCTGCCTCTGTCCTCTCTCTCGAGATTGGAAACACCTTTTCCTAATAGCTGAAACATAGGTTTGTGCAGGTCGTGAATGGTATGTGTCTTCTCTGAGTTCTTTGATTTCTTGCAATATCTTTTCAAACCGATCATCAGATTTTTCACACAGTTTCTTTACAGCAGAGACACAAGCCCGTAGAGAAACAGCAAGGCTGTCCTCAAAGTTCCGGAGCTGCTCAATCACTTCATTAATCTCTTGTAGACCTTTAGCTGACCAGACCATTCCTGCCAATGACTTAGCATATGCAGGGGGAGCACTTTGTACAAATCTGCACCACAGAGGTCGTGTACAATTGATTCTATCTGGGTCTGTCCACTCTTGGTTGTCTGATCCAAAATAGATGATCTCTCGCACAGCTAATTCTCTCAGGAACTGAATACCTCTCTCCATAGTATTCCATTTCCCTAACTTGGATATACAATCCTCCTTGTAGGGAAATCTTACTTTCATAGCTGCCAGGAGTTGGGTCCAGAGAGTAGTGGCATTAGACTCTCTTGAAATTGCCCTATCAATGGTGGAATCTCTTGACAGAGATCCCAGCTGCCTGGCTTCACCACCTTCCAATTCAATTGTTTCTGTCCCATTGTCCCAGCATTGGAGCAGCCAGGTTAAAATATTCTCGCCTTCACGACAACTAAAGTCTTTTCGCAGATCTCTCAGTTCACCTGGAGAAAAGGACCGAGTGGTGGTCACTTCATCTCCTCCCTGCCCTGATGATGCCCTTTGGGTTGATGTTGGCCCTGTGCCATCATCTGCTGCACGAGTAGTCTTTCTGGTGACTTTCTTACAACCAGCAACTGATGCTGATATGTGTTCACCATCATTTGATTTATTTCCAGAGTCTGAATGACTGTCACAGTGGTTACAGCAGCAACAGTGCCCAGTGTGTGAAGAAGGGGGGGCTGCCTTGTTAGCCTTTGAGGCTGGAGAAGTAATGTTATCTGCAGCGACCTTGGCAGAGGAACTCTGCGGAGGAGCTGTAGCTTCAGCCTGTGAAGCCGCCGTTGGGGAGGCAGTGGCTGCAGCGGCAGCTTTAGCTGTTTTGCTCTTTCTCGAGCGGCTCGGAGTGCTTTTTGCTAAAGCTTCCGAAGACGCACCACAAATCTCAGGACTAAAAAGAGACGCAAACCTCCTGTTGAATGCCATTTCTCTTAACAGAAGCACAAACTGACACACATTCAGCAAACCAGATAACACCATCACAGTTCTATCAAAACTCCAAGGATATTCAAAATTCTCTAAAACATTTGCGAACTGTCCTAGTGAAAAAACGAAAGTATTGTTAGTCAGCCTTTCTAAAGATTCGCTTGACCAATTAGCAAACACAGAACCGTACTGCTCTTTAATCTCTCCTGGAGGCTTTTCAAGGTAAAGCAGAAGCGAGTAGAAATTCATTAGCGGCTGCAGTATAATGAAATAAACCAGTGACAAACCACACAGTATCATCATGACCATTGTCCAGTTCCTTGTTGTTATATAATGAATACTTCGATTTAAAAAGAAAGCCCAACACAGATATGGAATCAGTGAGCACAAGGTAGAAAATAACTGATACAACTTATGCCATAACATCTTTAAATCAGTGTAATTCACTTTGCCTTAATACAACTAAATAATATCCAAAACAAACGGATGCGCAAGTATCACAACTCTATGAGCTGGCACCGTGCCAAGAAAACTGAAAGGTACGTCAGAGCCATAGTAAAGCCAAAAATCTTCAAATTTACCCCTTTCACGGGCCCCACGGTGGGCGCCAATTTATCTGTCGAGGGTTAAGATTGCGGGGTGACAATAAAACCCTGGCAGATGTATTGTTAACCCCCTCTTCCCAACCCCCCACTTCCCCCTCCCTCTTCCCCCTTTCCACTAAGGAGAGGCGATTGGGAGGAAAAGAAGGACAGAGTGAAGAGAGTTGGAACATATTAAAGATGTTTTACTAATGCTACTAATAATAATAGAGAAAATAATACAGAATATACAAAACCAATCTTGAAAGTCTCAGCAACTGCAGAGCCAGCACCCAAAGTCCTGGATTAGACTCTGCAGCCAATCGGAGCTGGATTCAGTCTCTCACTAGGCCTCAGTTCGCAGGGACGACTAGTAAGGTCCTCTTCTAATGTCGGCCATAAGCAGAAGAGAAAAGGGACAAAGGGACGAGATCCTCGTGATCTCCCACTTTATATGAAGTATTCACGTGAATGGGATGTTAATACACAGTTGGTCAGTTTCTTGGTCACTTCCTTCTCGTCGCCCCTCTCGCGAGATGTCCATCCCTGCTTATCAATAGGTTTGCATTCCATTGCTAGGTTTACCAAAACATGTGTCTGGTTCTCCAGGAAAATGCAGTTAATATGAAGGCTTTAGATGACAGGCAAATTCACTAAAAGAGAAACTTTTTTTTAGCAAAAACAGGACAGACACACACACTGTACAATAGGGTTTGTTACACATATGCTGTCCACTGGGGATTTTGACATGCACACTGTCTAGGGGGTTTTGTTACATACCGCTGTCCAATGGGGTTTGTGACACACACTCCTTCCAATGGGGTTTGTGAAACACACACTGTCTAATTGGGTTTGTGACACACACGCTGTCCAATGGGGATTGTGACACGCACACTGTCCAGGGGGGTTTGTGACACACACGCTGTCAAACGAGGCTTGTGACACACACAATGTCGAATGGGATTTGTTACACACACACTGTCCAATGGGGATTGTGACAAACACACTGTCCAATGGGGGTTGTGAAACCCCCGCTGTCCAATTGGGCTTGTGACGCACACACTCTGTGCAATGGGGTTTGGAACACACACACTCTGTCCAATGGGGGTTGTGAACACACACGCCGTCAAGTGGGGTTTGTGACACACACACTGTCCAATAGGGTTTGTGACACACACACGCTATCCAGTGGGGTTTCTGACACATAAACTTTCCAATGAGTTTGCGACACACACACTCTGTCCCATGTGGCTTGTGACACACACTCTGTCCAATGGGGATTGTGACACACACAGGCTGTCCGATGGGGTTTGTGAAACACACACTGTCTAATTGGGTTTGTGACGCACACGCTGTCCAATGGGGATTGTGACACGCACACTGTCCAGGGGGGTTTGTGACACACACGGTGTCAAATGGTGTTCGTGACATACACATTGTCCACGGGGGTTTGTGACACACACACTGTCCAATGGGGTTTGGAACACACACTCTGTCCAATGGTGTTCGAAAACACACGCTGTCAAATGGGGACTGTGACACCCACTCTCTCCAATGGGGTTTGTGACACACACTCGGTCCAATGGGGTTTGTGACACACACACTCTCCAACGGGTACTGTGACACACACACGTTGTCCAATGGGGTTTGTGCTACACACGCTGTCCAATAGGGTTTGTGACACACACACTGTCCAAAGGGGTTTGTCACACACACTCTGTCCAATGGGGTTTGTGACACACACTCTGTCCGATAGGGTTTGTGACAAACACAGTGTCCAATTGGGTTTGAGACACAGACGCTGTCCAATGGGGATTGTGACATACACACTGTCCAAGGGGGTTTCTGACACACACACTGTCCAGGGGGTTTTGTGAGACGCACGCTGTCCAATGGGGCTTGTGACACAGACGCTGACCAATGGGGATTGTGACATACACACTATCCAATAGGGTTTGTGACACACATACGCGATCCAATGGGATTTGAGACACACACACGTTCTAATGGGGTTTGTGACACACACACGCTATCCATTGGGTTTTGTGACACACACACATTCCAATTGGGTTTGTGAAACACACACTGTCAAATACGGATTGTGACACACACACGCTGTCAAACGGGGTTTGTGACACACACACTGATCAGGGTGGTTTGTGACACACACACGCTGTCCAATTGCGTTTGTTACACACACGCTGTCCAGTGGGGTTTGTGACACACACTCTGTCCAATGGGCCTTGTGACACACTCGCTGTCCAATGGGGTTTGTGACACACACGCTGTCCAATGGTGTTTGTGACACAAACTCTGTCCCATGGGGTTTGTGACACACACACGCTTTCCAGTGGGGTTTGTGACACACTCACTGTCTATAGGGGTTTGTGAAACACACGCTATCAAATGGGGCTTGTGACACACTTTCCAATGGGGTTTGCGAAACACACACTATCAAATATGGATTGTGACACACACACGCTGTCAAACGGTGTTTGCGACACACACACTGACCAGGGTGGTTTGTGACAATGACACGCTGTCCAGGGGGGTTTGTGAGACACACGCTGTCCAATGGGGTTTGTGACACACACGCTGCCCAGTGGGTTTTGTGAAACACACACTCTTTCCAATGGGCTTGTGACACACACGATGTCCAACGGTGTTTGTGACACACACTCTGTCCCATGGGGTTTGTGACACACACACGCTGTCCAGTGGGTTTTCTGACACACACACTGTCCATAGGGTTTTGTGACACACACACTATCAAATGGGGTTTGTGACACGCACACTGTCATGAGTGTTTGTGACACACATGCTGTCCAGTGGGGTTTGAGACACACAAACTGTCCAGTGGGGTTTGTGACAGAGACGCTGTCCACTGGGGATTTTGACATACACATTGTCCACGGGGGTTTGTGACACACACACAGTCCAGTGGGGTTTGGAACACACACACTGTCCAATGGTGTTTGAAAACACACGCTGTCAAATGGGGACTGTGACACCCACTCTCTCCAATGGGGTTTGTGACACACACACTCAGTCCAATGGGGTTTGTGACACACACACTTTCCAATGGGTACTGTGACACACAAACGCTGTCCAATGGGGTTTGTGCCACACACGCTGTCCAATAGGGTTTGTGACATACACACTGTCCAATAGGGTTTGTGACACACATACGCGATCCAATGGGGTTGGTGACACACACACGTTCTAATGGGGTTTGTGACACACACACGCTATCCAATGGGGTTTGTGACACATACGCTATCCAATGGGGTTTCTGACACACACACATTCCAATGGGGTTTGTGAAACACACACTGTCAAATATGGAATGTGACACACACATGCTGTCAAACGGGGTTTGTGACACACACACTGACCAGGGTGGTTTGTGACACACACACGCTGTCCAATGGTGTTTGTGACACACACGCTGTCCAATGGGGTTTGTGACACACACACTCTGTCCAATGGGGCTTGTAACACACACGCTGTCCAATGGGGTTCGCGACACACACTCTGTCCCATGGGGTTTGTGACACACACACGCTGTCCAGTGGGGTTTGTGACACACACACTGTCCATAGGGGTTTGTGACACACACGCTGTCTACTGGTGTTTTTGACACACACACTGTCCAATGGGTACTGTGAAACACAAACGCTGTCCAATGGGGTTTGTGCCACTCACGCTGTCCAATAGGGTTTGTGATACACACTCTGTCCAATAGGGTTTGTGACACACACACTGTTCAAGGGGATTTGTGACACACACTGTCCAATGGGTACAGTGACACACACACGCTGTCCCATGGGGTGCCACGCACGCTGTCCAATATGGTTTGTGACAAATACACTGTCCAATGAGGTTTGTCACACACACTCTGTCTAATGGGGTTTGTGACACACACTCTGTCCAATAGGGTTTGTGACACACACACTGTCCAATGGGGTTTGTCACACACACTCTGTCTAATGGGGTTTGTGACACACACACTATGCAGTGTGGTTTGTGACACACAGACTTTCTAATGAGGTTTGTGACGCACACACGCTATCCAATGAGGTTTGTGACACACACACTTTCCAATGGTGTTTGTAACACACAAAGTGTCCAATTGGGTTTGAGATACAGACGCTGTCCAATGGGGATTGTGACATACGCACTGTCCAAGGGGGTTTGTGGCACAGAAGCTGACCAATGGGGATTGTGACATACACACTGTCCAATAGGGTTTGTGACACACATACACGATCCAATGGGGTTGGTGACACAGACACATTCTAATGGGGTTTGTGACACACAGACGCTAACCAATGGGGTTTGTGACACACACGCTATCCAATGGGGTTTGTGACACACACACTGACGAGGGTGGTTTGTGACACACACACGCTGTCCAATGGCGTTTGTGACACACACACTCTGTCCAATGGGGCTTGTGACACACACGCTGTCCAATGGGGTTCGTGACACACACGCGGTCCAGTGGTTTTTGTGAAACACACACTCTTTCCAATGGGCTTGTGACACACACTCTGTCCAATGGTGTTTGTGACACACACTCTGTCCCATGGGGTTTGTGACACACACACGCTGTCCAGTGGGGTTTGTGACACACACACTGTCCATTGGAGTTTGTGACACACACATTGTCCACGGGGGTTTGTGACACACAGACTGTCCAATGGGGTTTGGAACACACACGCTGTCCAATGGTGTTTGAAAACATCCGCTGTCAAATGGGGACTGTGACACCCTCTCTCTCCAATGTGGTTTGTTGCACACACACTCTGTCCAATGGGGTTTTTGACACACACACTGTCCAATGGGTACTGTGACACACACACGCTGTCCCATGGGGTTTGTGACACACACACTGTCCAACGGGGTTTCTGACACACACACTGTCCAGTGAGGATTTGTGACACACACTCTATCCAATGGGGTTAGTGACACACACATTTTCCTTTGGTTTTGTGACACACACACAGTATCCAATGGGGTTTATGACACACACACTGTCTAATGGGGTTTGTGATACACACATGCTTTCCAATGGTGTATGTGACACGCATGCTGTCCAATGGGGTTTGTGACACACACACTGTCCAGCGGGGTTTTTGACACACATACTGTCCAATAGGTTTTGCGACACACATACGCAATCCAATGGGGTTTGAGACACACACACTGTTCATTGGTGTTTGTGACATACACACGCTATCCAATGGGGTTTGTGACACACACACTATCTAATGGGGTTTCTGACACACACACGCTGCCCAATGTTGTATTGTGAGACACACACTGTCAAATGGGGTTTGTGACACACACACTGTCCAATGGGGATTGTGATACAGAGACCCTTCAGGGGTGTTTGTGACACACACACTGTCCAATATTAATTGTAACACACACGCTGTCCCATGGGGTTTGAGAAAAACACGCTGATCAATTGGGTTTGTGACACACACACTGTCTAAGGGGGTTTGTGACACACATGCTGTCCAATGGGGATTGTGACACACAAAATGACCAGGGGGGTTTGTGACACACACACTGTCCATTGGGGTTTGTTACACACACAGTGTCCAATGGTGTTTGTGATACATACCCTGTCCAATGGGGTTTGTGACACACACACGCTGTCCGATGGTGTTTGGGACACGCATGGTTTCCAATGGTTCTTGTGACACACACACTGTCCAGGGGGCTTTGTGACACCCAGGCTGTCCTGTGGGATTTGTGACACACACGCTCTCCAATTGGGATTGTGACATACACACGCTGTACAAAGGGGATAGTGACACACACACGCTGTCCAATGGTGTTTGTGACACGGATTCTGTCCAATGGAGTGACACACACATTTTCCTTTGGTTTTGTGACACACACACAATATCCAATGGGGTTTATGACACACAAATTGTCCAATGGGGTTTGTGACACACAGGCTGTCCACTGGGGATTTTGACACACACACTGTTCAGGGGGGTTTGTGACACACACACTGTCAAATGGCGTTCGTGACACACACATTGTCCACGGGGGTTTGTGACACACACACTGTCCAATGGGGTTTGGAACACACACACTGTTCAAAGGTGTTTGAAAACACACGCTGTCAAATGGGGACTGTGACACCCACTCTCTCCAATGGGGTTTGTGACACATACGCTCTGTCCAATGGGGTTTGTGACACAAACACTGTCCAATGGGTACTGTGACACACAAACACTGACCAATGGGGTTTGTGCCACACACACTGTCCAATAGGGTTTGTGACACACACACTGTCCAAGGGGGTTTGTCACACACACTCTGTCCAATGGGGTTTGTGACACACACTCTGTCCAATAGGGTTTGTGACACACACACTATCCAGTGTGGTTTGGAACACACACAATGTCCAAAGCTGCTTGAAAACACACGCTGTAAAATGGGGACTGTGACACCCACTCTCTCCAATGGGGTTTGTCACACACACTCTGTTCAATGGGGTTTGTGACACACACACTGTCCAAGGGGGTTTGTGACACACACACTGTCCAATGGGTACTGTGACACACACACACTGTCCAATGGGGTTTGTGCCACACACGCTGTCCAACAGGGTTTGTGACACACACACTGTCCAATGGGTTTTGACACACACACTCTGTCCAACGGGGTTTGTGAGACACACTCTGTCCACGGGGGTTTGTGACACACACACTGTCCAAGGTTGTTTGTGACACACATGCTGTCCAATGGGGATTGTGACACACAAAATGACCAGGGGGGTTTGTGACACACACACTGTCCAATGGGGTTTGTGACACACATGCTGTCCAATGGGGATTGTGACACACAAAATGACCAGGGGGGTTTGTGACACACACACTGTCCAATGGGGTTTGTGACACACAGGCTGTCCAATGGGGTATGTGACACACACGCTGTCCTCTGGGCATTTTGACACACACACTGTTCAGGGGGGTTTGTGACACACACACTCTCAAATGGCGTTCGTGACATATACATTGTCCACGGGGGTTTGTGACAAACACACTGTCCAATGGGGTTTGGAACACACACACTGTCCAATGGTGTTTGAAAACACACACTGTCAAATGGGGACTGTGACACCCACTCTATCCAATGGGGTTTGTGACACACACATTCTGTCCAATGGGGTTTGTGACACACACACTGTCCAGGGGGGTTTGTGAAACCCACACTGTCCAATGGGTATTCTTAGACACACACGCTGTCCAATGGGGTTTGTGACACATACACTGTCCGATGCTGTTTGTGAACAAACACACGCTGTCCAATGGGGTTTGTGACACACACACTGTCCAATGGGTATTGTGACAAACACACGCTGTCCGGTGGGTTTTGTGAAACAATACTGTCCAACAGGGTTTGTGACACAAACAAGCTATCCAATGGGGTTTGTGACACACACACTTTCCAATGGGGTTTGTGACACACACACTGTCCAATATTAATTGTAACACACACGCTGTCCCATGGGTTTTGAGAAACACACGCTGACCAATTGGGTTTGTGACACACACACTGTCCAAGGTTGTTTGTGACACACATGCTGTCCAATGGGGATTGTGACACACAAAATGACCAGGGGGGTTTGTGACACACACCCTGTCCAATGGGGTTTGTGACACACACCCAGTGTCCAATGGTTTTTGTGACTCGGATGCTGTCCAATGGGGTTTGTGACACACACACTGTTTAATAGGTATTATGACACACACACGCTGTCCGGTGGGTTTTGTGAAACAATACTGTCCAATAGGGTTTGTGACACAAACACGCTATTCAATGGGGTTTGTGACACACACACTTTCCAATGGGGTTTGTGACACACACACTGTCCAATATTAATTGTAACACACACGCTGTCCCATGGGTTTTGAGAAACACACGCTGACCAATTGGGTTTGTGACAAACACACTGTCCAAGGGCGTTTGTGACACACATGCTGTCCAATGGGGATTGTGACACACAAAATGACCAGGGGGGTTTGTGACACACACACTGTCCAATGGGGTTTGTTACACACACAATGTCCAATGGGGTTTGTGACACAAACACACTGTCCAACGGGGATTGTGACACACACACGCTGTCCATTGGGTTTGTGACACACATAGTGTCCAATGGGGTTTGTGACACACACACGCTGTCCGATGGTGTTTGTGACACACATGATTTCCAAAGGTTCTTGTGACACACACACTGTCCAGGGGGCGTTGTGACACCCAGGCTGTCCAATTGCGATTGTGACATACACACGCTGTTCAAAGGGGATAGTGACCCACACACGCTGTCCAATGGTGTTTGTGACACGGATTCTGTCTAATGGGGTTAGTGACACAGAGACTATCCAGGGGTGTTTGAGACCCACACACTGTCCAGAGGGGTTTGTGACACACACACTGTCCAATGGGTTTTGTGACACACACACTGTCCAGAGGGGTTTGTGACACACACGCTGTCCATTGGGGATTGTGACACACACACTGTCCAATGGGGACTGTGACACACACACGCTGTCCAATGGTTTTTGTGACACCAACACTGTCAAATGGGATTTGTGACCCAGATGCTGTCCAATGGGGACAGTGACACATACACGCTGTCCGATGGTGTTTGTGACACACATGCTGTCCAATGGTGTTTGTGAAAAACACACTGTCCAGAAGGGATTGTGACACACACGCTGTCCACTGTGGTTTATGAAACACACGCTGTCCCAAGTAGTTTGTGACACACAAACTGTCAAGGTAGGTTTGTGACAGACACGCGGTTCAAAGTGGTTTGTGACACACACGCTGTCCAATGGCTTTTGTGAGACACACACTGTCCAGGTGGTTTGTGCCACACACGCTGTCCAATGGGGTTTGTCACACACACACTGTCCAATGGCGTTTGTGACACAGAAGCTGTAGAGAGGTGTTTGTGACACACGCGCTCTCCAAACGGGTTTGAGACACACACACTGTGCAATGGGGTTTGTGACACCTGCACTGTCCAATACGGTTTGAGACACACACGCTGTCCAATGGGGATTGTGAGACACACACTGTCCAGAGGAGTTTGTGATACAAACGCTGTCCAATGAGGTTTGTGACACACACACTTTCCAATGGGGTTCATGATACACATGCTGTCCAATGACGTTTGTGACACGCACACTGTCCAATGGGGTTCGTGACACACACACTGTCCAGGTGAGTTTATGACACACACGCTATAAAATGGGGTTTTTGACAAACACACTCTCCAGTGGAGTTTGTGACACACACACTGTCCAATACGGTTTGAGACACACACGCTGTCCAATGGGGATTGTGAGACACACACTGTCCAGAGGAGTTTGTGATACAAACGCTGTCCAATGGGGTTTGTGACACACACACTTTCCAATGGGGTTCATGACACACATGCTGTCCAATGTCGTTTGTGACACGCACACTGTCCAGTGGGGTTCGTGACACACACACTGTCCAGGTGAGCTTATGACACACACGCTATAAAATGCGGTTTTTGACAAACACACTCTCCAGTGGAGTTTGTGACACACAATCTGTCCAATACGGTTTGAGACACACACGCTCTCCAATGGGGTTTGTGAAACACACAATATGCAAAGGTGTATGAGAAACACATGAAGTCCAAAGATTATTTGACAAAGATGAAATGAATTAAAAAATGTAATAGTTGTATCCATTGTGTTATGTGTCCTTGAAAGTGGTTTTGGAGCTGAAATTGCAGTGGCCTTTCAGGCAAATAGCCTTTTTGTTATTTGACTCACTATGGGGAGAGAGGAAAAGGGAAAAAGAGCAGAGAGGAGAAGTGACGAGAGGAAAGGAAATAAGGCTGGACTGACAACAAATCCAGACTCTATTTTTGCAAAAAAGGGCCATGGTTAGGTTGATTAGTCCACTGTCTTGTAGGTACAGTGAGTGATTTGCAGGCAGCAGCTCAAGGGCTTCCTCCAAAGGGTGCTGGACAGAGCGGGGGTGGGCGGGGCTGCACATGGGGGCTCTGTCACCCCCACGACACAATGCCAGCACCCGGCAACGCTGAGGTCACAATGCCTCGGGGCACTATAAAAGGGAGCAGCCTCCCGTGCCCACCGCCAGAGCTGGCCCGGGGGCAGCCCCAACACATCCCCGAGGAAGCACTGGAGCAGCTGGTGGAATCACAGGGCAGGGATGAAGGGAGGAAGACCTTGCATGAGGCTGCTGGAGGCTCTCCGCTGCAAGACAACCTGTTGACAGAGCCACCACCTTCCAAACTCGTCGGATGCTTGGAAACACTTCTCAACCGGATAGCAGTGGCAAGAGCAAAGGAGTGTTGCCTTCTTGAGAAGCATGGCAGAGCTCATCATCCTCATTCCCTACAGGAGCAGGCTCAGGAGCTGTAAGAGAGAAGATGTAGAGGGGTTGCAGTGCTTTGGAACACCCACTGGTGTCCTGACAGGCCCAGGAAGGATTCTTGTCCCCAAAGTCCATGAGCTCAGAGGCATTTGGGCACTCTCGGAAGTCCGGGAGATGGCTCCAGGTGGAGGGAGGATAGGAGAGGAGAGGAGAGGATAGGGTTTGGGCAGGTCCTGGGAGGGCATGAGCAGCCTGTGGGACAAGGAGCCAGGTCTGTCTCACATGCTCAGGGAACAGCCGATCGCCAGCACTGGAGTCAGGAAGGAATTTTTTCCCCCGGGGCAGATTGGCAATGGTCCCCGGGGGTTTTTTGCCTTCCTCTGCAGCATGGAGCATGACCACTTTGCAGAGCTCCACTGGGCCCTTTTGGCTCGGTTCCTACCTGCTGCTCAAGCACCAGGAAGATGGCCTCTCGTGCCCTGAAGCTGGGGGGAGGAAGGCTTTTTTTTCCCCCCATGTGGGACACCAAGCGTCTCTGGGGGTTTTTTGCCTTTCTCTGCAGCATTGAGCATGGCCCGCTTGCCACGGCTTCTTTGGGCCATTTGGGCTGGGTGCCTGCTGCTCCACGAGGTGGCCCTAAACTTAGCTAGAACAGCCTACCTAAACCAGCATAAAACAACTCAGCTAAAGCAACCTTCAACAACTGGAAACAACCAACCTTGAAGAAGCTAGAGCAATCTACCTTCCAAATCTTCAAAGAACCGGACCTGAACAACCAAACAAGAACCTGAAACAACCTATACCATATGACCTGAAACAAGGTAAATCAAGGTGAAGCAAGCAACCTAAAGCAAAACCAAACTAGCAGCCTTCCATGATGTGAAAGAAGCAAGCTTAAACAACATGAAAGCTCTGCCAAACGGGCAGCCTCCAAAGACACAAGCAGCCTGATAGAGCATAACACCTGTGAAAGAACACGCCACAAAAAAACCCAAGCAAACTAAAGCAAGGAAAGGAGGGGAAAGGTAAGGAGTGGAAAGGAAAGGAGTGGTAACGAAAGGAGCGGAAAGGAAAGGAAAGGAAAGGAAAGGAAAGGAAAGGAAAGGAAAGGAAAGGAAAGGAAAGGAAAGGAAAGGCCACAGAAGAAGGAGAAGAGAGGAGAAGAGAGGAGAAGAGAGGAGAGGGCAACAATACAAATCAAACTAAAAAATAAAGAAGACTAAATAAAATGAAATAAAATGAATTAAAAAATGAAACAGTTGTATCCATTGTGTTATGTGTCCTTGAAAGTGCTTTTGGGGCTGATATTCCCCTGTCCTTTCAGGCAAATAGTCTTCTTGTTATTTGACTCACTATGGGGAGAAGAGGAAAAGGGAAAAAGAGGAGAATGAGTGGAAGGGAGGAGAGGAGAGGAGAGGAGAGGAGAGGAGAGGAGAGGAGAGGAGAGGAGAGGAGAGGGGAGAGGGGAGAGGAGAGGAGAGGAGAGGAGAGGAGAGGAGAGGAGAGGAGAGGAGAGGAGAGGAGAGGAGAGGAGAGGAGAGGAGAGGAGAGGAGAGGAGAGGAGAGGAGAGGAGAGGAGAGGAGAGGAGAGGAGAGGAGAGGAGGAGAGGGGAGAGGAGAGGAGAGGAGAGGAGAGGAGAGGAGAGGAGAGGAGAGGAGAGGAGAGGAGAGGAGAGGAGAGGAAATAAGGCTGGACTGACAACAAATCCAGACTCTATTTTTGCAAAAAAGGGCCATGGTTAGGTTGATTACTCCCCTGTCTTGTAGGTACAGTGAGTGATTTGGGGCCAGCAGCTCAAGGGCTTCCTCCAAAGGGTGCTGGACAGAGCGGGGGTGGGCGGGGCTGCACATGGGGGCTCTGTCACCCCCACGTCAAAATGCCAGCACCCGGCAACGCTGAGGTCACAATGCCCCGGGGCACTATAAAAGGGAGCAGCCTCCAGTGCCCACTGCCAGAGCTGGCCCGGGGGCAGCTGGCACTGGTGGAATCAAAGGGCAGGGATGAAAGGAGGAAGACCTTGCATGAGGCTGCTGGAGGCTCTCCGCTGCAAGACAACCTGTTGACAGAGCCACCACCTTCCAAACTCGTCGGATGCTTGGAAACACTTCTCAACCGGATAGCAGTGGCAAGAGCAAAGGAGTGTTGCCTTCTTGAGAAACATGGCAGAGCTCATCATCCTCATTCCCTACAGGAGCAGGCTCAGGAGCTGTAAGAGAGAGGATGTAGAGGGGTTGCAGTGCTTTGGAACACCCACTGGTGTCCTGATAGGCCCAGGAAGGATTCTTGTCCCCAAAGTCCATGAGCTCAGAGGCATTTGGGCACTCTCGGAAGTCCGGGAGATGGCTCCAGGTGGAGGGAGGATAGGAGAGGAGAGGGTTTGGGCAGGTCCTGGGAGGGCATGAGCAGCCTGTGGGACAAGGAGCCAGGTCTGTCTCACATGCTCAGGGAACAGCCGATCGCCAGCACTGGAGTCAGGAAGGAATTTTTTCCCCCGGGGCAGATTGGCATTGGTCCCCGGGGGTTTTTTGCCTTCCTCTGCAGCATGGAGCATGACCACTTTGCAGAGCTCCACTGGGCCCTTTTGGCTCGGTTCCTACCTGCTGCTCAAGCACCAGGAAGATGGCCTCTCGTGCCCTGAAGCTGGGGGGAGGAAGGCTTTTTTTTCCCCCCATGTGGGACACCAAGCGTCTCTGGGGGTTTTTTGCCTTTCTCTGCAGCATTGAGCATGGCTCGCTTGCCACGGCTTCTTTGGGCCATTTGGGCTGGGTGCCTGCTGCTCCACGAGGTGGCCCTAAACTTAGCTAGAACAGCCTACTTTAACCAGCATAGAACAACTCACCTAAAGCAACCTTCAACAACTGAAACAACCAACCTTGAAGAAGCTAGAGCAATCTACCTTCCAAATCTTCAAAGAACCGGACCTGAACAACCTAACAAGAACCTGAAACAACCTATACCATATGACCTGAAACAAGGTAAATCAAGGTGAAGCAAGCAACCTAAAGCAAAACCAAACTAGCAGCCTTCCATGATGTGAAAGAAGCAAGCTTAAACAACATGAAAGCTCTGCCAAACGGGCAGCCTCCAAAGACACAAGCAGCCTGATAGAGCATAACACCTGTGAAAGAACACGCCACAAAAAAACCCAAGCAACCTAAAGCAAGGAAAGGAGGGGAAAGGTAAGGAGTGGAAAGGAAAGGAGTGGTAACGAAAGGAGCGGAAAGGAAAGGAAAGGAAAGGAAAGGAAAGGAAAGGAAAGGAAAGGAAAGGAAAGGCCACAGAAGAAGGAGAAGAGAGGAGAAGATAGGAGAGGGCAACAAAACAAAACAAACTAAAAAACAAATAAGACTAAATAAAATGAAATAAAATGAATTAAAGATGAAACAGTTGTATCCATTGTGTTATGTGTCTTCTTTCTTCTTTCTTTCTTTCTTCTTTCTTTCCTTGTACTTTCTTCTTTTTTTCTTTCTTCTTTCTTCTTTCTCTCGTCTTTTTTTTTTCTGTCTTTTTTTCTTTTGTCTTTCTTCCTTTCGTCTTTCTTTCTTTCTTTTTTCTTCATTCTTCTTTCTTTCTTTCTTCTTTCTTTCTTCTTTCTTTCTTCTTTCTTTCTTCTTTCTTTCTTTCTTCTTTCTTTCTTCTTTCTTCTTTCTTCTTTCTTCTTTCTTCTTTCTTCTTTCTTCTTTCTTCTTTCTTCTTTCTTCTTTCTTCTTTCTTCTTTCTTTCTTTCTTCTTTTTTCTTCTTTCTTCTTTCTTTCTTCTTCTTTCTTTCTTCTTTCTTTCTTTCTTCTTTCTTTCTTCTTTCTTCTTTCTTTCTTCTTTCATCTTTCTTCTTTCTTACTTTTTTCTTTCTTTCTTCTTTCTTTCTTCTTTTTTCTTTCTTCTTTCTTTCTTTCCTCATTCTTTCTTTCTTCTTTCTTTCTTCTTTCTTCTTTTTTCTTTCTTTCTTCTTTCTTTCTTTCTTATTTCTTCTTTCTTTCTTCTTTCTTTCTTCTTTCTTCTTTCTTTCTTCTTTCTTTCTTCTTTCTTTCTTCTTTCTTCTTTCTTCTTTCTTCTTTCTTTCTTCTTTCTTCTTTTTTTTTTCTTCATTCTTCCTTCTTTATTCTTTTTTCTTTCTTTTTTCTTTCTATCTTCTTTCTTTCTTTCTTCTTTCTTTCTTACTTCTTCCCTTCTTTCTTCTCTCTTTCTTTCTTCTTTCTTTCTTCTTTCTTTCTTTCTTCATTCCTTCTTTCTTCTTTCTTTCTTTCTTCTTTCTTTCTTCTTCTTTCTTTCTTCTTTCTTTCTTTCTTCTTTCTTTCTTTATTCTTTCTTTCTTCTTACTTTCTTTCTTTTTTCTTTCTTTATTCTTTCGTTCTTCTTTCTTTCTTCTTTCTTCCTTTCTTCTTTCTTTCTTTCTTCTTTCTTCTTTCTTTCTTTCTCCTTTCTTTCTTCTTTCTTTCTTTTTTCTTTCTTTCTTTCTTCATCCTTTATTTCTTCTTTCTTGTTTCTTTCTTCTTTCTTTCTTTCTTTCTTCTTTCTTTCTTTCTTCTTTCTTCTTTTTTCTTTCTTTCTTTATTTTTCTTCTTTTTTTCTTTCTTCTTTCTTCTTTTTTTCTTTCTTCTTTCTTTCTTTCTTCTTTCTTCTTTCTTCCTTCTTTCTTTCTTCATTCTTTCTTACTTCTTCCCTTCTTTCTTCTTTCTTTCTTTCTTCTTTCTTCTTTCTTTCTTCTTTCTTTCTTCTTTCTTTCTTTCTTCTTTCTTTCTTTCTTCATTCTTTCTTTCTTTCTTCTTTCTTTCTTTCTTCTTTCTTCTTTCTTTCTTTCTTCTTTCTTTCTTTCTTCTTTCTTTCTCACTTCATTCTCTTTTTCTTCTTTCTTTCTTCTTTCTTTCTCACTTCATTCTCTTTTTCTTCTTTCTTTCTTCTTTCTTTCTTCTTTTTTACTTCTTTCTTTCTTTCTTTCTTTCTTCTTTCTTTCTTTCTTCTTTCTTCTTTCTTTCTTTTTTTCTTTCTTTCTTTTTTCTTTCTTTCTTTCTTCTTTCTTTCTTTCTTCTTTCTTTCTTACTTCATTCTTTTTTTCTTCTTTCTTTTGTCTTTCTTTCTTCTTTCTTCCTTCTTTCTTTCATTCTTCTTTCTTTCTTTATTCTTTTTCTTTCTTTCTTTCTTCTTTCTTCTTTCTTTCTTCTTTCTTCGTTCTTTCTTTCTTCTTTATTTCTTTCTTCTTTCTTCTTTCTTTCTTTCTTCTTTCTTCTTTCTTTCTTTCTTCTTTTTTTCTTTCTTCTTTCTTTCTTTCTTTCTTCTTTCTTTCTTCATTCTTTCTTTCTTCTTTCTTTCCTCTTTCTTTCTTTCTTCATTCTTTCTTTCTTCTTTTTTTCTTTCTTCTTTCTTTCTTCTTTCTTCTTTCTTTTTTTCTTCTTTCTTTCTTTCTTCTTTCTTTCTTTCTTTCTTCTTTCTTTCTTTCTTATTTCTTCTTTCTTTCTTCCTTCTTTCTTTCTTCTTTCTTCTTTCTTTCTTTTTTCTTTCTTTCTTTCTTTCTTCTTTCTTCTTTCTTCTTTCTTTCTTTCTTTCTTTCTTCTTTCTTTCTTCTTTCTTTCATTCTTCTTTCCTTCTTTCTTCTTTCTTTCTTTGTTCTTTGTTTCTTCGTTCTTTCATCCTTTCTTTCTTCTTTCTTTCTTTCTTCTTTCTTTCTTTCTTCTTTTTTTTTCTTTCTTTCTTTCTTCTTCCTTTCTTCATTCATTCTTTCTTCTTTCTTTCTTTCTTCTTTCTTTCTTCTTTCTTCTTACTTTCTTCTTTCTTTCTTTCTTCTTTTTTCTTTCTTCATTCTTTCTTCTTTCTTTCTTTCTTCTTTCTTTCTTTTTTTTCTTCTTTCTTTCTTTATTTCTTTCTTCTTTCTTCTTTCTTTCTTCTTTCTTTCTTCTTTCATCTTTATTTCTTTCTTCTTTCTTTCTTTCTTCTTTCTTCTTTTTTCTTTCTTCTTTCTTCTTTTTTTCTCTCTTCTTTCTTTCTTTTTTCTTCTTTCTTTCTTTCTTCTTTCTCTCTTTCTTCATTCTTTCTTTCTTCTTTCTTCTTTCTTTATTCTTTCTTTCTTCTTTCTTTCTTTCTTTTTTCTTTCTTTATTCTTTCGTTCTTCATTCTTTCTTCTCTCTTGGTTTCTTTATTCCTTCTTTCTTCTTTCTTTCTTCTTTCTTCTTTCTTTCTTTCTTTCTTCTTTCTTTCTTTCTTCTTTCTTTCTTTCTTCTTTCTTCCTTCCTTCTTTGTTCTTTTTTTCTTTCTTCTTTCTTTCTTACTTCATTCTTTTTTTTCTTTCTTTCTTCTTTCTTTCTTCTTTCTTTCTTTCTTCTTTCTTTCTTTCTTCATTCTTTCTTTCTTCTTTTTTTCTTTCTTCTTTCTTCTTTCTTTTTTTCTTCTTTCTTTCTTTCTTCTTTCTTTCTTTCTTCTTTCTTTCTTTCTTCTTTCTTTTTTCTTCTTTCTTTCTTACTTCTTCCCTTCTTTCTTCTTTCTTTCTTCTTGCTTTCTTCTTTCTTCTTTCTTTCTTCTTTCTTTCTTTCTTCTTTCTTTCTTTCTTCTTTCTTTCATCTTTCTTTCTTTCTTCTCTCTTTCTTCTTTCTTTCTTTCGTCTTTCTTTCTATCGTCTTTCTTTCTCTCGTCTTTCTTTCTCTCGTCTTTCTTTCTCTCGTCTTTCTTTCTTTCGTCTTTCTTTCTATCGTCTTTCTTTCTTTCTTCTTTCTTTCTTTCTTTCCTTCTTCGTTCTTTCTTCTTTCTTTCTTCTTATTTCTTCTTTCTTTCTTCTTTCTTTCTTTCGTCTTTCTTTCTCTCGTCTTCGTTTTTCTCGTCATTCTTATTCTCGTCTTACTTTCTCTCGTCTTTCTTTCTTCATCTTTCTTTCTTCCGTCATTCTTTCTTTCGTCTTCCTTTCTTTCGTCTTTCTTTCTTTCTTCTTTCTTTCTTTTGTCTTCTTTCTTTCTTCTTTCTTCTTTCTTCCTTTCATGTTTCTTTCTATCTTCTTTTTTCTTCCTTCATTCTTTCTTTCTTCTTTCTTTCTTTCTTCTTTCTTTCTTCTTTCTTTCTTTCTTCTCTCCTTTTTTCTTCTTTCTTTCTTCTTATTTCTTTTTTCTTTCTTTTTTCTTTCTTTCTTTCTTATTTCTTTCTTTCTTCTTTCTTTCTTCTTTCCTTCTTCTTTCTTCCTTTCTTCTTTCTTTCTTTCTTCTTTCTTTATTTCTTCTTTCCTTCTTTCCTCTTTCTTTCTTTCTTCTTTCTTTCTTCTTTCTTCTTTCTTTCTTCTTTCTTCTCTCTTTCTTTCTTCTTTCTTTCTTTCTTCTTTCCTTCTTTCTTCTTTCTTTCTTTGTTCTTTCTTTCTTTCTTCTTTCTTTCTTCTTTCTTTCTTTCGTCTTTCTTTCTCTCGTCTTTGTTTTTCTCGTCATTCTTATTCTCGTCTTACTTTCTCTCGTCATTATTTCTTTCATCTTTCTTTCTTCCGTCATTCTTTCTTTCGTCTTTCTTTCTTTCTTCTTTCTTTCTTTTTTCTTCTTTCTTTCTTCTTTCTTCTTTCTTCCTTTCATGTTTATTTCTATCTTCTTTTTTTCTTCCTTCATTCTTTCTTTCTTCTTTCTTTCTTTCTTCTTTCTTTCTTCTTTCTTTCTTTCTTCTCTCCCTTTTTCTTCTTTCTTTCTTCTTATTTCTTTCTTCTTTCTTTTTTCTTTCTTTCTTTCTTATTTCTTTCTTTCTTCTTTCTTTCTTCTTTCCTTCTTCTTTCTTTCTTTCTTCTTTTTTTCTTTATTCTTTCTTTTGTCTTTCTTTCTTTCTTCTTTCTTTCTTTCTTCTTATTTTATATCTTTCTTCTTTCTTTCTTCTTTCTTTCTTTCGTCTTATTTCCTCTCGTCTTTCTTTCTCTCGTCTTTCTTTCTCTCGTGTTTCTTTCTCTCGTCTTTCTTTCTCTTCTCTTTCTTTCTTTCGTCTTTCTTTCTATTGTCTTTCTTTCTTTCATCTTTCTTTCTTTCATCTTTCTTTCTTCTTTCTTTCCACTTTCTTTCTTTCTTCTTTCTTTCTTCTCTCTTTCCGTCTTCATTCTTTCTTCTTTCTTTCTTTCTTTCTTTCTTTTTTCTTTCTTTCTTCTTTGTTTCTTTCTTCTTTCTTTCTTCTTTCTTCTTTCTTCCTTCTTTCTTTCTTATTTCTTTCTTCATCTTTCTTTCTTCTTTCTTTCTTTCGTGTTTCTTTCCCTCGTCTTTCTTTCTCTCGTCTTTCTTTCTTTCGTCTTTCTTTCTCTCGTCTTTCTCTCTCTCGTCTTTCTCTCGTCTTTCTTTCTTTCTTCTTTCTTTCTTCTTCCTTTCTTCTTTCTTCTTTCTTTCTTTCTTCTTTCTTTCTCCTTTCTTCTTTCTTTCTTTCTTCTTTATTTCTTCTTTCATTCTTTCTTCTTTCTTTCTTCTTTCTTTCTTTCTTATTTCTTTCTTTCTTCCTTCTTTCTTCTTTTCTTCTTCTTTCTTTCTTTCTTCTTTCTTTCGTTATTCTCTATTTCTCCTTAATTTCTTTCTTCTTTCTTTCTTTCTTCTTTCTTTCTTTCTTTCTTCTTTCTTTCTTCTTTCTTTCTTCTTTCTTTCTTCTTTCTTTCTTCTTCCTTTCTTTCTTCTTTCTTTCTTCTTTCTTTCTTCTTTCTTCTTCTTTCTTTCTTTCTTTCTTTATTCTTTCTTTCTTCTTTCTTTCTTTCTTCTTTCTTTCTCCTTTCTTCTTTCTTTCTTTCTTCTCTATTTCTTCTTTCTTTCTTCTTTCTTTCTTCTTTCTTTCTTTCTTCTTTCTTTCTTTCTTCTTTCTTTCTTCTTTCCTTCTTCTTTCTTTCTTTCTTCTTTCTTTCTTTCTTCTTTCTTTCTTTCTTCTTTCTTTCTTTCCTCTTTCTTTCTTTCCTCTTTCTTTCTTCTTTCTTTCTTTCTTCTTTCTTTCTTCTTTCTTTCTCTCATCTATCTTTCTCTTGTCTTTTTTTCTTTAGTCTTTCTTTCTTTCGTCTTTCTTTCTTCCGTCTTTCTTTCTTTTGTCTTTCTTTCTTCTTTCTTTCTTTCTTCTTTCTTTCTTCTTTCTTTCTTTATTATTTCTTCTTTATTCTTTCTTTCTTTCTTTCTTCTTTCTTTCTTATTTCTTTCTTCTTTCTTCTTTCTTTCCTTTTTCTTCTTTCTTTCTTCTTTCTTTCTTCTTTCTTTCTTCTTTCTTTCTTTCTTCTTTCTTTCCTTCTTTCTTCATTCTTTCTTCTTTCTTTCTTTCTTCTTTCTTTCTTCTTTCTTCTTTCTTCTTTCTTTCTTTCTTTCTTCTTTCTTTCTTATTTCTTTCTTCTTTCTTTCTTTCTTCTTTCTTTCTTCTTTCTTTCTTTCTTTCTTCTTTCCTTCTTTCCTCTTTCTTTCTTTCTTCTTCCTTCTTTCTTTCTTCTTTCTTCATTCTTTCATTCTTCTTTCTTTCTTTCTTCTTTTTTCTTTCTTCATTCTTTCTTTCTTCTTTCTTTCTCCTTTCTTCTTTCTTTATTTCTTCTTTCTTTCTTCTTTCTTTCTTCTTTCTTTCTTCTTTCTTTCTTTCTTCTTTCTTTCTGTCTTCTTTCCTTCTTTCTTCTTTCTTTCTTTCTTCTTCCTTTCTTATTTCTTTCTTCTTTCTTTTTTTCCTCTTTCTTTCTTTCTTCTTGCTTTCTTTCTTCTTTCCTTCTTTCCTCTTTCTTTCTTTCTTCTTTCTCTCTTCTTTCTTCTTTCTTTCTTCTTTCTTCTTTCTTTCTTTCTTCTTTCTTTCTTTCTTTCTTTCTTTCTTCTTTCTTTCTCTCTTTTTTCTTTCTTCCTCTCTTTTTTCTTTCTTCTTTCTTTTTCCTTTCTTTCTTTCGTCTTTCTTTCTCTCGTCTTTCTTTTTCTCATCATTCTTTCTCTCGTCTTTCTTTCTCTCGTCTTTCTTTCTCTCATCTTTCTTCCTCTCATCTTTCTTTCTTCAGTCTTTTTTTCTTTCGTTTTCCTTTCTTTCGTCTTTCTTTCTTTCTTCTCTCTTTCTTTTTTCTTCTTTCTTTCTTCTTTCTTCTTTTTTCTTTCATCTTTCTTTCTTTCTTATTTTTTCTTCTTTCTTTCTCTCTTTTTTCTTTTTCTCTTCTTTCTTTCTTTCTTCTATATTTTTTCTTTCTTTCTTCTTTCTTCCTTTCTTCTTTCTCTCTTCTTTCTTCTTTCTTTCTTCTTTCTTCCTTTCTTCTTTGTTTCTTTCTTCTTTCTTTCTTTCTTTCTTCTTTCTTTCTTTCTTTCTTTATTCTTTCTTCTTTCTTCTTTCTTCTTTCTTTCTTTCTTCTTTCTTTCTTCTTTCTTTCTTTCTTCTTTCTTTCTCCTTTCTTCTTTCTTTCTTTCTTCTTTCTTTCTTCTTTCATTCTTTCTTCTTTCTTTCTTCTTTCTTTCTTTCTTCTTTCTTTCTTTCTTATTTCTTTCCTTCTTCTTTCTTTCTTCTTTCCTTCTTCTTTCTTTCTTTCTTCTTTCTTTCTTTCTTCTTTCTTTCTTTCTTCTTTCTTTCTTTCTTCTTTCTTCTTTCTTTCTTTCTTCTTTCTTTCTCCCTTCTTCTTTCTTTCTTCTTTCATTCTTTCTTCTTTCTTTCTTCTTTCTTTCTTTCTTCTTTCTTTCTTTCTTATTTCTTTCCTTCTTCTTTCTTTCTTCTTTCCTTCTTTTTTCTTTCTTTCTTCTCTCGTTCTTCTTTCTTTCTTTCTTTCTTCTTTCTTTCTTTCTTCTTCCTTTCTTCTTTCTTTCTTCTTTCTTCTTTCTTCTTTCTTATTTCTTCTTTCTTCTTTCTTTCTTTCTCTCTTTCTTTATTCTTTCTTTCTTCTTACTTTCTTTCTTCTTTCTTTCTCCTTTCTTCTTTCTTTCTTTCTTCTCTCTTTCTTCTTTCTTTCTTCTTTCATTCTTCTTTCTTTCTTTCTTCTTTCTTTCTTTCTTCGTCTTTCTTTCTTTCTTCTTTCTTTCTTCTTTCCTTCTTCTTTCTTTCTTTCTTCTTTCTTTCTTTCTTCTTTCTTTCTTCTTTCTTTCTTTCCTCTTTCGTTCTTTCTTTCCTCTTTCTTTCTTTCTTTCTTCTTTCTTTCTTTCTTTCTTCTTTCTTCTTTCTTTCTTCTTTCTTTCTTTATTCTTTCTTCTTTCTTCTTTCTCTCTTTCTTTCTTCTTTCTTTCTTATTTCTTTCTTCTTTCTTCTTTCTTTCTTCTTTCTTCTTTCTTTCTTCCTTTCTTCTTTGATTCTTCTTTCTTCTTTCCTTCTTTCTTCCTTCTTTCTTTCTTCTTTCTTTCTTCTTTCTTTCTTTCTTCTTTCTTTCTTTCTTCTTTCTTCTTTCTTGTTTCTTTCTTTCTTCTTCTTTCTTTCTTCTTTCTTTCTTTGTCTTTCTTTCTTGCTTCTTTCCTTCTTTCCTCTTTCTTTCTTCTTCTTTCTTTCTTCTTTCTTCTTTCTTTCTTTCTTTCTTCTTCTTTCTTATTTCTTTCTTCTTTCTTTCTTTCTTTCTTCTTTCTTTCTTCTTTCATTCTTTCTTCTTTCTCTCTTTCTTCTTTTTTCTTCTTTCTTCTTTCTTTCTTCTTCTTTCTTTATTCTTTCTTCTTCTTCTTTCTTTCTTTCTTTCTTCTTTCTTCTATTTCTTTATTCTTTCTTCTTTCTTTCTTCTTTCTTCTTTCTTTCTTTCTTCTTTCTTTCTTTCTTCTTTCTTTCTTCTTTCTTCTTCTTCTTTCTTTCCTTCTTTCTTAATTCTTCTTCTTTCTTTCTTTATTCTTTCTTTCTTCTTTCTTTCTTTCTTTCTTCTTTCTTTCTTATTTCTTTCTTCTTTCTTTCTTTCTTATTTCTTTCTTCTTCTTTCTTTCTTCTTCTTCTTCTTTCTTCCTTTTTCTTTGATTCTTCTTTCTTCTTTCTTTCTTTCTTCCTTCATTCTTTCTTCTTTCTTTCTTCTTTCTTTCTTTCTTGTTTCTTTCTTTCTTCTTTCTCTTTCTTGTTTCTTTCTTTCTTTCTTCTTTCTTTCTTTCTTCTTTCTTCTTCTTTCTTCTTTCTTCTTCTTTCTTCTTTCTTTCTTATTCTTTCTTCTTTCTTCTTTCTTCTTTCTTTCTTTCTTCTTTCTTTCTTCTTTCTATCTTCTTCTTCTTTCTTCTTTCTTTCTTTTCTTTCTTTCTATTTCTTTCTTCTTTCTTTTCTTTCTTTCTTCTTTCTTTCTTTCTTCTTTCTTTCTTTCTTCTTCTTCTTTTTTCTTCTTCTCTTCATCTTTCTTCTTTCATCTTTCTTCTTTCTTCTTTCTTCTTTCTTTCTTCTTTCTTTCTTTCTTCTTTCTTTCTTTCTTCATTCTTTCTTCTTCTTTCTTTCTTCTTTCTTTTTCTTTCTACGTTCTTTCTATCGTCTTTCTTTCTTTCTTCTTTCTTTCTTACTTCTTCCCTTCTTCTTTCTTTCTTTCTTCTTTCTTTCTTCTTTCATTCTTCTTTCTTTCTTCATTCCTTCTTTCTTCTTGCTTTCTTTCTTCTTTGTTTCTTCTTTCTTTCTTTCTTTCTTTCTTTCTTTCTTTCTTCTTTCTTTCTTTCTTCTTTCTTTCTTTCTTCTTCTTCTTCATTCTTTCTCCTTTCTTTCTTTCTCCTTTCTTTCTTCTTCTTTCTTTCTTTCCTCATAATTTCTTTCTTCTTTCTTTCTCTTTCTTCTTTCTTCTTTCTTTCTTCTTTCTTTCTTTCTTCTTTCTCTCTTCGTTCTTTCTTCTTTCTTTCTTATTCTTCTTTCTTTCTTTCTTTACTTTCTTCTTTCTTTCTTTCTTTCTTCTTTCTTCTTTCTTTCTTTTTTCTTTCTTCTTTCATCTTTCTTTCTTTCTTCTTTCTTCTCTTTCTTTCTTTCTTCTTTCTTCTTTCTTCTTTCTTTCTTTCTTCTTTCTTCTTAGTTCTTCCCTTCTCTCTTCTTTCTTTCTTTCTTCTTTCTTTCTATTCTTTCTTCTTTCTTCATTCTTTCTTTCTTCTTTTTTATTTCTTCTTTCTTCTTCTTTCTTCTTTCTTACTTTCTTCTTTCTTTCTTTCTTTCTTCTTTCTTCTTTCTTTCTTTTTTCTTCTTCTTTCATCTTTCTTTCTTTCTTCTTTCTTTCTTCTTTCTTTCTTTCTTCTTTCTTCTTCTTCTTTCTTTCTTCTTCTTCTTTCTTAGTTCTTCCCTTCTCTCTTCTTTCTTTCTTTCTTCTTTCTTTCTATTCTTTCTTCTTTCTTCATTCTTTCTTTCTTCTTTTTTTCTTTCTTCTTTCTTTCTTCTTTCTTCTTTCTTTGTTCTTCTTTCTTTCTTCTTTCTTTCTGTCTTCTTTATTTCTTTCTTCTTTCTTTCTACTTCTTCCCTTCTTTCTTCTTTCTTTCTTTCTACTTTTTTTTTCTTCCTTCTTTCTTTCTTCTTTCCTTCTTTCTTCTTTCTTCTTTCTTTCTGCTTCTTCTTTCTTTCTTTCTTTATTTCTTCTTTCTTCTTTCTTCTTTCTTTCTTTCTTTCTTCTTTCTTCTTTCTTCTTCTTTCTTCTTCTTTTCTTTCTTCTTTCTTTCTTACTTCATTCTTTTTTCTTCTTTCTTTCTTCTTTCTTTCTTCTTTCTTCCTTCCTTCTTTCTTTCTTTCTTCTTTCTTTCTTCTTTCTTTCATCTTTCTTTCTTCTTTCTTCTTTCTTTCTTTCTTCTTTCTTTATGACTTCTTCCCTTCTTTTGTCTTTCTTTCTTTCTTCTTTCTTTCTTCTTTCTTTCTTCTTTCTTTCATTCTTCTTTCATTCTTTCTTCTTTCTTTCTTTGTTCTTTGTTTCTTCGTTTTTTCTTTCTTTCTTCTTTCTTTCTTTCTTCTTTCTTTCTTTCTTCTTTCTTCTTTCTTTCTTTCTTTCTTCTTTCTTTATTCTTTCTTATTTCTTTCTACTTTCTTTCTTTCTTCTTTTTTCTTTTTTCTTTCTTCATTCTTTCTTCTTTCTTTCTTCTTTCTTCTTTCTCTTTCTTTCTTTCTTTCTTCTTCTTTCTTCTTTCTTTCTTCTTTCTTTCTTTCTTCTTTCATCTTTATTTCTTTCTTCTTTCTTTCTTCTTATTTCTTTTCTTCTTTCTTCTTTTTTCTTTCTTTCTTTATTCTTTCTTCTTTTTTCTTTCTTCTTTCTTCTTTTTTTCTTTCTTCTTTCTTTCTTCTTTCTTCTTCTTTCTTTCTTCTTTCTTTCTTACTTCTTCCCTTCTTTCTTCTTTCTTCTTCCTTCTTTCTTTCTTCTTTCTTCTTTCTTTCTTTCTTCTTTCTTTCTTACTTCTTCCTTATTTCTTCTTTCTTCTTCTTCTTCTTTCTTCTTTCTTTCTTCTTTCTTTCTTTCTTTTTTCTTTCTTATTCTTTCGTTCTTCTTTCTTTCTTTTCTCTTTCTTTCTCATTAATTCTTTCTTCTTTATTTCTTCTTCTTCTTTATTTCTTTCTTTCTTCTTTCTTTCTTCTTTCTTTCTTCTTTCTTTCTTCTTCTTTCTTCTTTCCTTCTTTCTTCTTCTTTCTCTTCTTTCTTCTTCTTTCTTCTGTCTTCTTTCCTTCTTTCTTCTTCTTTCTTTCTTCTTCCTTTCTTATTTCTTTCTTCTTTCTTTTTTCCTCTTTCTTTCTTTCCTCTTTCTTTCTTTCTTCTTTCTCTCTTCTTTCTTCTTTCTTTCTTCTTTCTTCTTTCTTTCTTTCTTCTTTCTTTCTTTCTTTCTTTCTTTCTTCTTTCTTTCTCTCTTTTTTCTTTCTTCCTCTCTTTTTCTTTCTTCTTTCTTTTTCCTTTCTTTCTTTCGTCTTTCTTTCTCTCGTCTTTCTTTTTCTCATCATTCTTTCTCTCGTCTTTCTTTCTCTCGTCTTTCTTTCTCTCATCTTTCTTCCTCTCATCTTTCTTTCTTCAGTCTTTTTTTCTTTCGTTTTCCTTTCTTTCGTCTTTCTTCTTTCTTCTCTCTTTCTTTTTTCTTCTTTCTTTCTTCTTTCTTCTTTTTTCTTTCATCTTTCTTTCTTTCTTATTTTTTCTTCTTTCTTTCTCTCTTTTTTCTTTTTCTCTTCTTTCTTCTTTCTTCTATATTTTTTCTTTCTTTCATCTTTCTTCCTTTCTTCTTCTCTCTTCTTTCTTCTTCTTTCTTCTTTCTTCTTTCTTCTTTGTTTCTTTCTTCTTTCTTTCTTTCTTTCTTCTTTCTTTCTTTCTTTCTTATTCTTTCTTCTTTCTTCTTTCTTCTTTCTTTCTTTCTTCTTTCTTTCTTCTTTCTTTCTTTCTTCTTTCTTCTCTTTCTTCTTTCTTTCTTTCTTCTTTCTTTCTTCTTTCATTCTTTCTTCTTTCTTTCTTCTTCTTTCTTTCTTCTTTCTTCTTTCTTATTTCTTTCTTCTTCTTTCTTTCTTCTTTCCTTCTTCTTTCTTTCTTTCTTCTTTCTTTCTTTCTTCTTTCTTTCTTCTTCTTTCTTCTTTCTTCTTTCTTCTTTCTTTCTTTCTTCTTTCTTTCTCCCTTCTTCTTTCTTTCTTCTTTCATTCTTTCTTCTTTCTTTCTTCTTTCTTTCTTTCTTCTTTCTTCTTTCTTATTTCTTTCCTTCTTCTTTCTTTCTTCTTTCTTCTTTTTCTTTCTTTCTTCTTTCTTTCTTTATTCTTTCTTTCTTTCTTCTTTCTTTCTTTCTATCTTCTTTCTTTCTTCTTTCTTTCTTCTCTCGTTCTTCTTTCTTTCTTTCTTTCTTCTTTCTTTCTTTCTTCTTCTTCTTTCTTTCTTTCTTTCTTCTTTCTTTCTTTCTTCTTCCTTTCTTCTTTCTTTCTTCTTTCTTCTTTCTTCTTTCTTATTTCTTCTTTCTTCTTTCTTTCTTTCTCTCTTTCTTTATTCTTTCTTTCTTCTTACTTTCTTTCTTCTTTCTTTCTCCTTTCTTCTTTCTTTCTTTCTTCTCTCTTTCTTCTTTCTTTCTTCTTTCATTCTTCTTTCTTTCTTTCTTCTTTCTTTCTTTCTTCGTCTTTCTTTCTTTCTTCTTTCTTTCTTCTTCCTTCTTCTTTCTTCTTTCTTCTTTCTTTCTTTCTTCTTTCTTTCTTCTTTCTTTCTTTCCTCTTTCGTTCTTTCTTTCCTCTTTCTTTCTTTCTTTCTTCTTTCTTTCTTTCTTTCTTCTTTCTTCTTTCTTTCTTCTTTCTTTCTTATTCTTTCTTCTTTCTTCTTTCTCTCTTTCTTTCTTCTTTCTTTCTTATTTCTTTCTTCTTTCTTCTTCTTTCTTCTTTCTTCTTTCTTTCTTCCTTTCTTCTTTGATTCTTCTTTCTTCTTTCCTTCTTTCTTCCTTCTTTCTTTCTTCTTTCTTTCTTCTTTCTTTCTTTCTTCTTTCTTTCTTTCTTCTTTCTTCCTTCTTGTTTCTTTCTTTCTTCTTCTTTCTTTCTTCTTTCTTTCTTTTCTTTCTTTCTTGCTTCTTTCCTTCTTCCTCTTTCTTTCTTTCTTCTTTTCTTTCTTCTTCTTCTTCTTTCTTCTTTCTTTCTTTCTTTCTTATTTCTTTCTTCTTCTTTCTTTCTTCTTTCTTTCTTCTTTCATTCTTTCGTCTTTCTCTCTTTCTTCTTTGTTTCTTCTTTCTTCTTTCTTTCTCTTCTTTCTTATTCTTTCTTCTTTCTTCTTTCTTTCTTTCTTTCTTCTTTCTTTCTTATTTCTTTATTCTTTCTTCTTTCTTTCTTCTTTCTTCTTTCTTTCTTTCTTCTTTCTTTCTTTCTCTTTCTTTCTTCTTTCTTTCTTTCTTCTTTCTTTCCTTCTTTCTTAATTCTTTCTTCTTTCTTCTTTATTCTTTCTTTCTTCTTTCTTTCTTCTTTCTTCTTTCTTTCTTATTTCTTTCTTCTTTCTTTCTTTCTTATTCTTTCTTTCTTCTTTCTTTCTTCTTTCTTCTTTCTTTCTTCCTTTTTCTTTGATTCTTCTTTCTTCTTTCTTTCTTTCTTCCTTCATTCTTTCTTCTTTCTTTCTTCTTTCTTTCTTTCTTGTTCTTTCTTTCTTCTTTCTTCTTCTTGTTCTTTCTTTCTTCTTCTTTCTTCTTTCTTCTTCTTTCTTCTTTCTTCTTCTTTCTTTCTTCTCTTTCTTTCTTATTTCTTTCTTCTTTCTTTCTTTCTTCTTTCTTTCTTTCTTCTTTCTTTCTTCTTTCTATCTTCTTTCTTCTTTCTTCTTTCTTTCTTTTTCTTCTTTCTTCTTTCTTTCTTCTTTCTTTCTTTCTTTCTTCTTTCTTTCTTTCTTCTTTCTTTCTTTCTTCTTCTTCTTTTTTCTTCTTCTTTCATCTTTCTTCTTTCATCTTTCTTCTTTCTTTCTTTCTTCTTTCTTTCTTCTTTCTTTCTTTCTTCTTTCTTTCTTTCTTCATTCTTTCTTCTTCTTTCTTTCTTCTTTCTTTTTTCTTTCTACGTTCTTTCTATCTTCTTTCTTTCTTTCTTCTTTCTTTCTTACTTCTTCCCTTCTTCTTTCTTTCTTTCTTCTTTCTTTCTTCTTTCATTCTTCTTTCTTCTTCATTCCTTCTTTCTTCTTGCTTTCTTTCTTCTTTGTTTCTTCTTTCTTTCTTTCTTTCTTTCTTTCTTTCTTTCTTCTTTCTTTCTTTCTTCTTCTTTCTTTCTTCTTCTTCTTTCATTCTTTCTCCTTTCTTTCTTTCTCCTTTCTTTCTTTCTTCTTTCTTTCTTTCCTCATTATTTCTTTCTTCTTTCTTTCTTCTTTCTTCTTCTTCTTTCTTTCTTCTTTCTTTCTTTCTTCTTTCTCTCTTCGTTCTTTCTTCTTTCTTTCTTATTTCTTCTTTCTTTCTTTCTTACTTTCTTCTTCTTTCTTTCTTTCTTCTTTCTTCTTTCTTTCTTTTTTCTTTCTTCTTTCATCTTTCTTTCTTTCTTCTTTCTTTCTTCTTTCTTTCTTTCTTCTTTCTTCTTTCTTCTTTCTTCTTTCTTCTTTCTTTCTTAGTTCTTCCCTTCTCTCTTCTTTCTTTCTTTCTTCTTTCTTTCTATTCTTTCTTCTTTCTTCATTCTTTCTTTCTTCTTTTTTTATTTCTTCTTTCTTTCTTCTTTCTTCTTTCTGTACTTTCTTCTTTCTTTCTTTCTTTCTTCTTTCTTCTTTCTTTTCTTTCTTCTTCTATCTTTCTTTCTTTCTTCTTTCTTTCTTCTTTCTTTCTTTCTTCTTTCTTCTTTCTTCTTTCTTTCTTTCTTCTTTCTTTCTTAGTTCTTCCCTTCTCTCTTCTTTCTTCTTTCTTCTTTCTTCTATTCTTCTCTTCTTCATTCTTTCTTTCTTCTTTTTTTCTTTCTTCTTTCTTTCTCTTTCTTCTTTCTTTGTTTCTTCTTTCTTTCTTCTTTCTTTCTGTCTTCTTTATTTCTTTCTTCTTTCTTTCTTACTTCTTCCTTCTTTCTTCTTTCTTTCTTTCTACTTTTTTTTTCTTCCTTCTTTCTTTCTTCTTTCCTTCTTTCTTCTTTCTTCTTTCTTTCTGCTTTCTTCTTTCTTTCTTTCTTTATTTCTTCTTTCTTTCTTTCTTCTTTCTTTCTTTCTTTCTTCTTTCTTCTTTCTTCTTTCTTTCTTTCTTCTTTTTCTTTCTTCTTTCTTTCTTACTTCATTCTTTTTCTTCTTTCTTTCTTCTTTCTTTCTTCTTTCTTCCTTCCTTCTTTCTTTCTTTCTTCTTTCTTTCTTCTTTCTTTCATCTTTCTTTCTTCTTTCTTCTTTCTTTCTTTCTTCTTTCTTTATGACTTCTTCCTTCTTTTGTCTTTCTTCTTTCTTCTTTCTTTCTTCTTTCTTTCTTCTTTCTTTCATTCTTCTTTCATTCTTTCTTCTTTCTTTCTTTGTTCTTTGTTTCTTCGTTCTTTCTTTCTTCTTCTTTCTTTCTTTCTTCTTTCTTTCTTCTTCTTTCTTCTTTCTTTCTTTCTTTCTTCTTTCTTTATTCTTTCTTATTTCTTTCTACTTTCTTTCTTTCTTCTTTTTTCTTTTTTCTTTCTTCATTCTTCTTTCTTCTTCTTCTCTTCTTTCTTCTTCTTTCTTTTCTTTCTTCTTTCTTTCTTCTTTCTTTCTTCTTTCTTTCTTTCTTCTTTCATCTTTATTTCTTTCTTCTTTCTTTCTTCTTATTTCTTTTTCTTCTTTCTTCTTTTTCTTTCTTTCTTTATTCTTTCTTCTTTTTTCTTTCTTCTTTCTTCTTTTTTTCTTTCTTCTTTCTTTCTTCTTTCTTCTTTCTTTCTTTCTTCTTTCTTTCTTACTTCTTCCCTTCTTCTTCTTTCTTTCTTCCTTCTTCTTTCTTCTTTCTTCTTTCTTTCTTTCTTCTTTCTTTCTTACTTCTTCCCTTATTTCTTCTTTCTTTCTTTCTTCTTTCTTTCTTCTTTCTTTCTTCTTTCTTTCTTTCTTTTTTCTTTCTTTATTCTTTCGTTCTTCTTTCTTTCTTTTCTCTTTCTTTCTTCATTAATTCTTTCTTCTTATTTCTTCTTTCTTCTTTATTTCTTTCTTTCTTCTTTCTTTCTTTCTTTCTTTCTTCTTCTTTCTTTCTTCTTTCTTCTTTCCTTCTTTCTTCTTTCTTTCTTCTTTCTTTCTTACTTCATTCTTCTTTTTTCTTTCTTCTTTCTTCCTTCTTTCTTTCTTCTTTCTTTCTTTCTCCTTTCTTCTTTCTTTCTTTCTTCTTTCTTCCTTTCTTCTTTCTTCTTTCTTCTTTCTTCTTTCTTTCTTTCTTCTTTCTTCCTTCTTTCTTTCTTTCTTCTTTCTTTCTTTCTTCTTTCTTCTTTCTTTATTCTTTTTTCTTTCTTGCTTTCTTCTTTCTTTCTTCTTTCTTTCTTCTTTCTTTCTCTCTTCTTTCTTTCTTTCTTCATTCTTTCTTTCTTCTTTTTTTCTTTCTTCTTTCTTTCTTCTTTCTTCTTTCTTTTTTTCTTCTTTCTTTCTTTCTTCTTTCTTCTTCTTTCTATCTTCTTTCTTTATTTCTTCTTTCTTATGACTTCTTCCGTTCTTTCTTATTTCTTTGTTTCTTCTTTCTTTCTTCTTTCTTTCTTCTTTCTTTCATTCTTCTTTCCTTCTTTCTTCTTTCTTTCTTTGTTCTTTGTTTTCTTCGTTCTTTCTTTCTTTCTTTCTTCTTTCTTTCTTCTCTTTCTTTCTTTCTTCTTTCTTCTTTCTTTCTTTCTTCTTTCTTTCTTTCTTCTTTCTTTCTTCTTTCTTTCTTTCTTCTTTCTTTCTTCATTCTTTCTTTCTTCTTTCTTTCTTTCATCTTTCTTATTCTTTCTTATTCTTTCTTCTTTCTCTCTTCATTTTTCTTTCTTCATTCTTCTTCTTTCTTTCTTCTTTCTTCATTCTTTCTTTCTTCATTCTTTCTTTCTTCTTTCTTTCTTATTTCTTCTTTTTTCTTTCTTTCTTCTTTCTTTCTTTCCTCTTTCTTTCTTCTTTCTTTCTTCTTTCTTACTTTCTTCTTTCTTTCTTCTTCTTTCTTTGTTTTTTCTTTCTTCTTTCTTTCTTCTTTCTTTCTTCTTTCTTTCTTTCTTTATTTCTTCTTTCTTTCTTTCTTCTTTCTTTCCTTCTTCTTTCTTCTTTCTTCTTTCTCTCTTCTTTCTTTTTACTTCATTCTTTTTTTCTTCTTTCTTTCTTCTTTCTTTCTTCTTTCTTCCTTCTTTCTTTCTTTCTTTCTTCTTTCTTTCTTCTTTCTTCTTTCTTTCTTTCTTCTTTCTTCCTTCTTTCTTTCTTTCTTCTTCTTTCTTCTTTCTCCTTTCTTCTTTCTTTCTTTCTTCTTTCTTCCTTTCTTCTTTCTTCTTTCTTTCTTTCTTCTTTCTTTCTTTCTTCTTTCTTCCTTCTTTCTTTCTTTCTTCTTTCTTTCTTCTTTCTTCTTTCTTTATTCTTTTTTCTTTCTTTCTTTCTTCTTTCTTTCTTTCTTCTTTCTTCTTCTTTCTTTCTTCTTTCTTTCTTTCTTCATTCTTTCTTTCTTATTTTTTTCTTTCTTCTTTCTTTCTTCTTTCTTCTTTCTTTTTTTCCTCTTTCTTTCTTTCTTCTTTCTTTCTTTCTTATTTCTTCTTTCTTTTCTTCTTTCTTTCTTTCTTCTTTCTTTCTTCTTCTTTCTTCTTTCTTCTTTCTTCTTTCTTCTTTCTTCTTTCTTTCTTCTTTCTTTCTTCTTTCTTCTTTTTTCTTTCTTTCTTCTTTCTTCCTCTTTCTTTCTTCTTTCTTCTTTCTTTCTTCTTTCTTCTTTCTTTCTTTGTTTTTCTTTCTTTATTCTTTCGTTCTTCTTTCTTTCTTCTTTCTTTCTTCTTTCTTTCTTCATTCCTTCTTTCTTCTTTCTTTCTGCTTTCTTCTTTCTTTCTTTCTTTATTTCTTCTTTCTTTCTTCTTCTTTCTTTCTTTCTTTCTCTTTCTTCTTTCTTCTTTCTTTCTTCTTGCCTTTTCTTTCTTCTTTCTTTCTTACTTCATTCTTTTTTTCTTCTTTCTTACTTCTTTCTTTCTTCTTTCTTCCTTCCTTCTTTCTTTCTTTCTTCTTTCTTCTTCTTTCTTTCATCTTTCTTTCTTCTTTCTTCTTTCTTTCTTTCTTCTTTCTTTCTTTCTTCTTTCTTCTTTCTTCTTTCTTCTTTCTTTCTTCTTCTTCTTCTTTTTTTCTTTCTTCTTTCTTCTTTCTTCTTTCTTTCTTCTTTCTTCTTTTTTTCTTTCTTCTTTCTTCTTTCTTATTTTTTTCTTTCTTCTTTCTTTCTATCTTCTTTCTTTCTTTCTTCTTTCTTATGACTTCTTCCCTTCTTTTGTCTTTCTTTCTTTCTTCTTTCTTTCTTCTTCTTTCTTCTTTCTTTCATTCTTCTTTCCTTCTTTCTTCTTTCTTTCTTTGTTCTTTGTTTCTTCGTTCTTTCTGTCTTTCTTCTTTCTTTCTTTCTTCTTTCTTTCTTTCTTCTTTCTTTCTTTCTTCTTTCTTCTTTCTTTCTTTCTTCTTTCTTTCTTTCTTCTTTCTTTCTTCTTTCTTATTTCTTTCTTCTTTCTTTCTTTCTTCTTTTTTCTTTTTTCTTTCTTCATTCTTTCTTCTTTCTCTTCTTCTTTCTTCTTTCTTTCTTTTTTTCTTCTTTCTTTCTTCTTTCTTTCTTCTTTCTTTCTTTCTTCTTTCATCTCTATTTCTTTCTTCTTTCTTTCTTTCTTATTTCTTTCTTTCTTCTTTCTTCTTTTTTCTTTCTTCTTTTCTTCTTCTTTTATCTTTCTTCTTTCTTCTTTTTTTCTTTCTTCTTTCTTTCTTCTTTCTTCTTTCTTCTTTCTTCTTTCTTTCTTACTTCTTCCTTCTTTCTTCTTTCTTTCTTCCTTCTTTCTTTCTTCTTTCTTCTTCTTTCTTTCTTCTTTCTTTCTTACTTCTTCCCTTCTTTCTTCTTTCTTTCTTTCTTCTTTCTTTCTTCTTTCTTTCTTTCTTTTTTCTTTCTTATTCTTTCGTTCTTCTTTCTTTCTTTTCTCTTTCTTTCTTCATTCCTTCTTTCTTTTTTATTTCTTCTTTCTTCTTTATTTCTTTCTTTCTTCTTTCTTTCTTTCTTTCTTCTTTCTTTCTTTCTTCTTTCTTCTTTCCTTCTTTCTTCTTTCTTTCTTCTTTCTTTCTTACTTCATTCTTTTTTTTTCTTTCTTCTTTCTTCCTTCTTTCTTTCTTTCTTTCTTCTTTCTTTCTTTCTCCTTTCTTCTTTCTTTCTTTCTTCTTTCTTCCTTTCTTCTTTCTTCTTTCTTTCTTTCTTCTTTCTTTCTTTCTTCTTTCTTCCTTCTTTCTTTCTTTCTTCTTTCTTTCTTCTTTCTTCTTTCTTTATTCTTTTTTCTTTCTTTCTTTCTTCTTTCTTTCTTTCTTCTTTCTTTCTTCTTTCTTTCTTCTTTCTTTCTTTCTTCATTCTTTCTTTCTTATTTTTTTCTTTCTCTTTCTTTCTTCTTTCTTCTTTCTTTTTTTCTTCTTTCTTTCTTCTTCTTTCTTTCTTTCTTATTTCTTCTTTCTTTCTTCTTTCTTTCTTTCTTCTTTCTTTCTTTCTTCTTTATTCTTTTTTTTTTTCTTCTTTCTTCTTTCTTATTTTTTTCTTTCTTCTTTCTTTCTATCTTCTTTCTTTATTTCTTCTTTCTTTATGACTTCTTCCGTCTTTCTTCTTTCTTTGTTTCTTCTTTCTTTCTTCTTTCTTTCTTCTTTCTTTCATTCTTCTTTCCTTCTTTCTTCTTTCTTTCTTTGTTCTTTGTTTCTTCGTTCTTTCTTTCTTTCTTTCTTCTTTCTTTCTTTCTTCTTTCTTTCTTTCTTCTTTCTTCTTTCTTTCTTTCTTCTTTCTTTCTTCTTCTTTCTTTCTTTCTTCTTCTTTCTTCTTTCTTTCTTTCTTCTTTCTTTCTTCATTCTTTCTTTCTTCTTTCTTTCTTTCATCTTTCTTTATTCTTTCTTATTTCTTTCTTCTTTCTCTCTTCAATTTTCTTTCTTCATTCTTTCTTCTTTCTTTCTTCTTTCTTCATTCTTTCTTCTTCATTCTTTCTTTCTTCTTTCTTTCTTATTTCTTCTTTTTTCTTTCTTTCTTCTTTCTTTCTTTCCTCTTTCTTTCTTCTTTCTTCTTCTTTCTTACTTTCTTCTTTCTTTCTTCTTTCTTTCTTGTTTTTTCTTTCTTCTTTCTTTCTTCTTTCTTTCTTCTTTCTTTCTTTCTTTATTTCTTCTTCTTTCTTTCTTCTTTCTTTCCTTCTTCTTTCTTCTTTCTTCTTTCTCTCATCTTTCTTTTTACTTCATTCTTTTTTTCTTCTTTCTTTCTTCTTTCTTCTCTTTCTTCCTTCTTTCTTTCTTTCTTTCTTCTTTCTTTCTTCTTTCTTCTTTCTTTCTTTCTTCTTTCTCCTTCTTTCTTTCTTTCTTTCTTCTTTCTTTCTTTCTCCTTTCTTCTTTCTTTCTTTCTTCTTTCTTCCTTTCTTCCTTTCTTCTTTCTTTCTTTCTTCTTTCTTTCTTCTTCTTTCTTCCTTCTTTCTTTCTTCTTCTTCTTTCTTTCTTCTTTCTTATTCTTTATTCTTTCTTTCTTTCTTCTTTCTTTCTTTCTTCTTTCTTTCTTCTTTCTTTCTTCTTTCTTTCTTTCTTCATTCTTTCTTTCTTATTTTTTTCTTTCTTCTTTCTTTCTTCTTTCTTCTTTCTTTTTTTCTTCTTTCTTTCTTTCTTTCTTATTTCTTCTTTCTTTCTTCTTTCTTTCTTTCTTCTTTCTTTCTTTCTTCTTTCTTCTTTCTTCTTTCTTCTTTCTTTTTTCTTCTTTCTTTCTTTCTTCTTTCTTCTTTTTTTTTTCTTCTTTATTCTTTCTTATTTTTTTCTTTCTTCTTTCTTTCTATCTTCTTTCTTTATTTCTTCTTTCTTTATGACTTCTTCCGTTCTTTCTTCTTTCTTTGTTTCTTCTTTCTTTCTTCTTTCTTTCTTCTTTCTTTCATTCTTCTTTCCTTCTTTCTTCTTTCTTTCTTTGTTCTTTGTTTCTTCGTTCTTTCTTTCTTTCTTTCTTCTTTCTTTCTTTCTTCTTTCTTTCTTTCTTCTTTCTTCTTTCTTTCTTTCTTCTTTCTTTCTTTCTTCTTTCTTTCTTCTTTCTTTCTTTCTTCTTTCTTTCTTCATTCTTTCTTTCTTCTTTCTTTCTTTCATCTTTCTTTATTCTTTCTTATTTCTTTCTTCTTTCTCTCTTCATTTTTCTTTCTTCATTCTTTCTTCTTTCTTTCTTCTTTCTTCATTCTTTCTTTCTTCATTCTTTCTTTCTTCTTTCTTTCTTATTTCTTCTTTTTTCTTTCTTTCTTCTTTCTTTCTTTCCTCTTTCTTTCTTCTTTCTTTCTTCTTTCTTACTTTCTTCTTTCTTTCTTCTTCCTTTCTTTGTTTTTTCTTTCTTCTTTCTTTCTTCTTTCTTTCTTCTTTCTTTCTTTCTTATTTCTTCTTTCTTTCTTTCTTCTTTCTTTCCTTCTTCTTTCTTCTTTCTTCTTTCTCTCTTCTTTCTTTTTACTTCATTCTTTTTTTCTTCTTTCTTTCTTCTTTCTTTCTTCTTTCTTCCTTCTTTCTTTCTTTCTTTCTTCTTTCTTTCTTCTTTCTTCTTTCTTTCTTTCTTCTTTCTTTCTTTCTTCTTTCTTCTTTCTTTATTTCTTCTTTATTTCTTTCTTCTTTCTTCTTCTTTCTTCTTTCTTTTTTCTTCTTTCTTTCTTTCTTCTTTCTTTCTTTCTTATTTCTTCCTTCTTTCTTTCTTCTTTCTTTCTTTCTTCTTTCTTTCTTCTATTTCTTCTTTCTTTCATCTTTCTTTCTTTCTTCTTTCTTCTTTCTTTCTCTCTTCTTTCTTTCTTTCTTCCTTCTTCTTTCTTCTTTCTTCTTTCTTTCTTCTTTCTTCTTTTTTTCTTTCTTCTTTCTTCTTTCTTATTTTTTTTCTTTCTTCTTTCTTTCTATCTTCTTTCTTTCTTTCTTCTTTCTTATGACTTCTTCCCTTCTTTCGTCTTTCTTTCTTTCTTCTTTCTTTCTTCTTTCTTTCTTCTTTCTTTCTTTCTTCTTTCTTTCAATCTTCTTTCTTTCTTTCTTCTTTCTTTCTTTCTTCTTTCTTCTTTCTTTCTTTCTTCTTTCTTTCTCGTTTCTTTCTTTCTTCTTTCTTTCTTCATTCTTTCTTCTTCTTTCTTTCTTCTTCTTCTTCTTTCCTTATTTCTTTCTTCTTTCTTTCTTCTTCTTTTTCTTTTCTTTCTTCATTCTTCTCTTTCTTCTTATTTCTTCTTTCTTTCTTTCTTTTTTCTTCTTTCTTTCTTTCTTCTTTTTTTTCTTCTCTCTTTCTTTCTTCAATCCTTCTTACTTCTTACTTTCTTCTTTCTTCTTTCTTTCTTTCTTTCTTCTTTCTTTCTTTCTTCTTTCTTCTCCTTCTTTCTTCTTTCTTTCTTCTTTCTTTCTTACTTCATTCTTTTTTTTCTTTCTTTCTTCTTTCTTCCTTCTTCTTCTTTCTTTCTTCTTCTCTCTTCCCTTTCTTCTTCTTTCTTCTCTTTCTTCCTTTCTTTTTCTCTTTCTTCTTTCTTCTTTTTTTCTTCTTTCTTCTTTCTTTCTTCTTTCTTTCTTTCTTCTTTCTTTCTTCTTTCTTCTTCTTTCTTCTTTCTTTCTTCTTCTTTCTTCTTCTTTCATCTTTCTTCTTTCTTTCTTTCTTCTTTCTTTCTTTCTTCTTTCTTCTTTCTTTCTTCTATCTTTCTTTCTTTCTTCATTCTTTCTTTCTTCTTCTTTCTTCTTTCTTCTTTTTCTTTCTTCTTTCTTTCTTTCCTCTTTCTTTCTTCCTTCTTTCTTCTTTCTTACTTTCTTCTTCTTTCTTCTTTCTTTCTTTGTTTTTTCTTTCTTTATTCTTTCGTTCTTCTTTCTTCTTCTTTCATCTTTATTTCTTTCTTCTTTCTTTCTTTCTTCTTTCTTTCTTTCTTCTTTCTTCTTTTTTCTTTCTTTCTTTATTCTTCTTCTTTTTTCTTTCTTCTTTCTTCTTTTTTCCTCTCTTCTTTCTTTCTTCTTTTTTCTTTCTTCTTTCTTCTTTCTTTCTTTCTTTCTTCTTCTCTCTTCCTTCATTCTTTCTTTCTTCTTTCTTCTTTCTTTATTCTTTCTTTCTTCTTTCTTTCTTCTTTCTTTCTTTCTTCTTTCTTTCTTTCTTCTTTCTTCTTTTTTCTTTCTTTCTTTATTCTTTCTTCTTTTTTCTTTCTTTCTCCTTTTTTTCTCTCTTCTTTCTTTCTTCTTTCTTCTTTCTTTCTTTCTTCTTTCTTTCTTTCTTCTTTCTTCTTTCTCTCTTTCTTCATTCTTTCTTCTTTTTCTCTCTTTATTCTTTCTTTCTTCTTTATTTCTTTCTTCTTCCTTCCTTCCTCCTTTGTTCTTTCCTTCTTTCTTCTTTCTTTCTTACTTCAATCTTTTTTTCTTTCTTTCTTCTTTCTTTCTTCTTTCTTTCTTCCTTCTTTCTTTCTTTCTTCTTTCTTTCTTTCTTCTTTCTTTCTTTCTTCTTTCTTCTTTCTTTCTTTCTTCTTTCTTTCTTTCTTCTTTCTTCCTTCTTTCTTTCTTTCTTCTTCTTTCTTTCTTCTTTCTTCTTTCTTTCTTTCTTTCTTCTTTCTTTCTTCTTTCTTCTTTCTTTATTCTTTTTTCTTTCTTTCTTTCTTCTTTCTTCTTTCTTCTTTATTTCTTCTTTCTTTCTCTCTTCTTTCTTTCTTTCTTCATTCTTTCTTTCTTCTTTTTTTCTTTCTTCTTTCTTTCTTCTTTCTTCTTTCTTTTTTTCTCCTTTATTTCTTTCTTCTTTCTATCTTTCTTCTTCTTTCTTTCTTCTTTCTTTCTTACTTCTTCCCTTCTTTCTTCTTCTTTCTTTCTTCTTTCTTTCTTTCTTCATTCTTTTTTTCTTCTTTCTTTCTTCTTTCTTTCTTCTTTCTTCTTTCTTCTTTCTTCTTTCTTCTTCTTTCTTTCTTTCTTTCTTTCTTTCTTTCTTTCTTTCTTTCTTCTTTCTTTCTTCTTTCTTCTTTCTTTCTTTCTTCTTTCTTTCTTCTTTCTTTCTTTTTTTCTTTCTTCTTTCTTTCTTTCTTCTTTCTTTCTTTCTTCTTTCTTCTTTCTTTCTTTCTTCTTTCTTTCTTCTTTCTTTCTTCTTTCTCTCTTTCTTATTTCTTTCTTCTTCTTACTTTCTTTCTTCTTTCTTCTTTCTTTCTTCTTTCTTTTCTCTTTCTTTCTCTCTTCTTTCTTTCTTCATTCTTTCTTTCTTCTTTATTTCTTTCTTCTTTCTTTCTTCTTTCTTCTTTCTTTCTTTCTTCTTTCTTTCCTTCTTCTTTCTTCTTTTTTTCTTTCTTCTTTCTTCTTTCTCTCGTCTTTTTTTCTTTTGTCTATTTTTCTTTTGTCTTTCTTTCGTCTTTCTTTCTGTCATCTTTCTTTCTTTCTTCGTTCTTTCTTTCTTCTTTCTTTCTTCTTTCTATCTTCTTTCTTCTTTCTTTTCTTCTTTTTCTTTCTTTCTTCTTTCTTTCTTCTTTCTTCTTCTTTTTTTCTTTCTTCTTTATTTCTTCTTTCTTTCTTTCTTCTTTCTTTCTTCTTTCATCTTTCTTCTTTCATCTTTCTTCTTTCTTTCTTTCTTCTTTCTTTCTTCTTTCTTTCTTTCTTCTTTCTTCTTCTTCTTTCTTCCTTCTTTCTTTCTTCTTCTTTCTTTCTTTCTTCTTTCTTCTTTCTTTCTTTCTTTCTTCTTTCTTTCTTTCTTCTTTCTCTTTCTTTATTCTTTTTTCTTTCTTTCTTTCTTCTTTCTTTCTTCTTTCTTCTTTCTTCTTTCTTTCTTTCTTCTTTCTTTCTTTCTTTCTTCTTTCTTCTTTCTTTCTTTCTTCTTTCTTTCTTCTTTCTTTCTTCTTTCTCTCTTTCTTATTTCTTTCTTTCTTCTTACTTTCTTTCTTCTTTCTTCTTTCTTTCTTCTTTCTTTTCTCTTTCTTTCTCTCTTCTTTCTTTCTTCATTCTTTCTTTCTTCTTTATTTCTTTCTTCTTTCTTTCTTCTTTCTTCTTTCTTTCTTTCTTCTTTCTTTCCTTCTTCTTTCTTCTTTTTTTCTTTCTTCTTTCTTCTTTCTCTCGTCTTTTTTCTTTTGTCTATTTTTCTTTTGTCTTTCTTTCGTCTTTCTTTCTGTCATCTTTCTTTCTTTCTTCGTTCTTTCTTTCTTCTTTCTTTCTTCTTTCTTTCTTCTTTCTATCTTCTTTCTTCTTTCTTTTTCTTTCTTTTTCTTTCTTTCTTCTTTCTTTCTTCTTTCTTTCTTCTTTTTTTCTTTCTTCTCTTATTTCTTCTTTCTTTCTTTCTTCTTTCTTTCTTCTTTCATCTTTCTTCTTTCATCTTTCTTCTTTCTTTCTTTCTTCTTTCTTTCTTCTTTCTTTCTTTCTTCTTTCTTTCTTTCTTCATTCTTTCTTTCTTCTTTCTTTCTTCTTTCTTTTTTTCTTTCTTCTTTCTTTCTATCTTCTTTCTTTCTTTCTTCTTTCTTTCTTACTTCTTCCCTTCTTCTTTCTTTCTTTCTTCTTTCTTTTTCTTCTTTCTTCTTTCTTCTTTCTTCTTTCTTTCTTTCTTCTTTCTTCTTTTTTTTTTTTCTTCTTTCTTCTTTCTTATTTTTTTCTTTCTTCTTTCTTTCTATCTTCTTTCTTTATTTCTTCTTTCTTTATGACTTCTTCCGTTCTTTCTTCTTTTCTTTGTTTCTTCTTTCTTTCTTCTTTCTTTCTTCTTTCTTTCATTCTTCTTTCCTTCTTTCTTCTTTCTTTCTTTGTTCTTTGTTTCTTCGTTCTTTCTTTCTTTCTTTCTTCTTTCTTTCTTTCTTCTTTCTTTCTTTCTTCTTTCTTCTTTCTTTCTTTCTTCTTTCTTTCTTTCTTCTTTCTTTCTTCTTTCTTTCTTTCTTCTTTCTTTCTTCATTCTTTCTTTCTTCTTTCTTTCTTTCATCTTTCTTTGTTATTTCTTATTTCTTTCTTCTTTCTCTCTTCATTTTCTTTCTTCATTCTTTCTTCTTTCTTTCTTCTTTCTTCATTCTTTCTTTCTTCATTCTTTCTTTCTTCTTTCTTTCTTATTTCTTCTTTTTTCTTTCTTTCTTCTTTCTTTCTTTCCTCTTTCTTTCTTCTTTCTTTCTTCTTTCTTACTTTCTTCTTTCTTTCTTCTTTCTTTCTTTGTTTTTTCTTCTTCTTTCTTTCTTCTTTCTTTCTTCTTTCTTTCTTCTTTCTTTCTTTCTTTATTTCTTCTTTCTTTCTTTCTTCTTTCTTTCCTTCTTCTTTCTTCTTTCTTCTTTCTCTCTTCTTTCTTTTTTACTTCATTCTTTTTTCTTCTTTCTTTCTTCTTTCTTTCTTCTTCTTCCTTCTTTCTTTCTTTCTTTCTTCTTTCTTTTCTTTCTTCTTTCTTTCTTCTTCTTTCTTTCTTTCTTCTTTCTTCTTTCTTTATTTCTTCTTTATTTCTTTCTTCTTTCTTCTTTCTTTCTTTCTTCATTATTCTTTCTTCTTTTTTCTTCTCTTTCTTTCTTCTTTCTTCTTTCTTTTTCTTCTTTCTTTCTTTCTTCTTTCTTTCTTCTTATTTCTTCTTTCTTTCATCTTCTTTCTTTCTTCTTTCTTCTTTCTTTCTCTCTTCTTTCTTTCTTTCTTCCTTCTTCTTTCTTCTTTCTTCTTTCTTTCTTCTTTCTTCTTTTTTTCTTTCTTCTTTCTTCTTTCTTATTTTTTTCTTTCTTCTTTCTTTCTATCTTCTTTCTTTCTTTCTTCTTTCTTTATGACTTCTTCCCTTCTTTCGTCTTTCTTTCTTTCTTCTTTCTTTCTCTTCTTCTTTCTTCATTCTTTCTTTCTTCTTTCTTTCATTCTTCTTTCTTTCTTTCTTCTTTCTTTCTTTCTTCTTTCTTCTTTCTTTCTTTCTTCTTTCTTTCTCGTTCTTTCTTCTTCTTTCTTTCTTCATTCTTTCTTTCTTCTTCTTTCTTTCTTCTTTCTTTCTTCTTTCTTATTTCTTTCTTCTTTCTTTCTTTCTTCTTTTTTCTTTTTCTTTCTTCATTCTTTCTTCTTTCTTTCTTCTTTCTTATTTCTTCTTTCTTTCTTTTCTTTTTTCTTTCTTCTTTCTTTCTTTCTTCTTTTTTTCTTCTCTCTTTCTTTCTTCATTCCTTCTTTCTTCTTTCTTTCTTCTTTCTTCTTTCTTTCTTTCTTTCTTCTTTCTTTCTTTCTTCTTTCTTCTTCCCTTCTTTCTTCTTTCTTTCTTCTTTCTTTCTTACTTCATTCTTTTTTTTTCTTTCTTTCTTCTTTCTTCCTTCTTTCTTTCTTTCTTTCTTCTTTCTCTCTTTCTCCTTTCTTCTTTCTTTCTTTCTTCTTTCTTCCTTTCTTTTTTCTTCTTTCTTTCTTTCTTCTTTTTTCTTTCTTCTTTCTTCTTTCTTTCTTCTTTCTTTCTTTCTTCTTTCTTTCTTCTTTCTTTCTTTCTTTCTTCTTTCTTTCTTTCTTCTTTCTTTCTTCTTTCATCTTTCTTCTTTCTTTCTTTCTTCTTTCTTTCTTTCTTCTTTCTTCTTTCTTTCTTCTATCTTTCTTTCTTTCTTCATTCTTTCTTTCTTCTTTCTTTCTTCTTTCTTCTTTTTTCTTTCTTTCTTCTTTCTTTCTTTCCTCTTTCTTTCTTCCTTCTTTCTTCTTTCTTACTTTCTTCTTTCTTTCTTCTTTCTTTCTTTGTTTTTTCTTTCTTTATTCTTTCGTTCTTCTTTCTTTCTTCTTTCATCTTTATTTCTTTCTTCTTTCTTTCTTTCTTCTTTCTTTCTTTCTTCTTTCTTCTTTTTTCTTTCTTTCTTTATTCTTTCTTCTTTTTCTTTCTTCTTTCTTCTTTTTTCCTCTCTTCTTTCTTTCTTCTTTTTTCTTTCTTTCTTTCTTCTTTCTTTCTTTCTTCTTTCTCTCTTCCTTCATTCTTTCTTTCTTCTTTCTTCTTTCTTTATTCTTTCTTTCTTCTTTCTTTCTTCTTTCTTTCTTTCTTCTTTCTTTCTTTCTTCTTTCTTCTTTTTTCTTTCTTTCTTTATTCTTTCTTCTTTTTTCTTTCTTTCTCCTTTTTTTCTCTCTTCTTTCTTTCTTCTTTCTTCTTTCTTTCTTTCTTCTTTCTTTCTTTCTTCTTTCTTCTTTCTCTTTCTTCATTCTTTCTTCTTTTTTCTCTCTTTATTCTTTCTTTCTTCTTTATTTCTTTCTTCTTCCTTCCTTCCTCCTTTGTTCTTTCCTTCTTTCTTCTTTCTTTCTTACTTCATTCTTTTTTTTCTTTCTTTCTTCTTTCTTTCTTCTTTCTTTCTTCCTTCTTTCTTTCTTTCTTCTTTCTTTCTTTCTTCTTTCTTTCTTTCTTCTTTCTTCTTTCTTTCTTTCTTCTTTCTTTCTTTCTTCTTTCTTCCTTCTTTCTTTCTTTCTTCTTTCTTTCTTTCTTCTTTCTTCTTTCTCTTCTTTCTTTCTTTCTTTCTTCTTTCTTTCTTTCTTCTTTCTCTTTCTTTATTCTTTTTTCTTTCTTTCTTTCTTCTTTCTTTCTTTCTTCTTTATTTCTTCTTTCTTTCTCTCTTCTTTCTTTCTTTCTTCATTCTTTCTTTCTTCTTTTTTTCTTTCTTCTTTCTTTCTTCTTTCTTCTTTCTTTTTTTCTCCTTTATTTCTTTCTTCTTTCTATCTTTCTTCTTTCTTTCTTTCTTCTTTCTTTCTTACTTCTTCCCTTCTTTCTTCTTTCTTTCTTTCTTCTTTCTTTCTTTCTTCATTCTTTTTTTCTTCTTTCTTTCTTCTTTCTTTCTTCTTTCTTCTTTCTTCTTTCTTCTTTCTTCTTTCTTTCTTTCTTTCTTTCTTTCTTTCTTTCTTTCTTCTTTCTTTCTTCTTTCTTCTTTCTTTCTTTCTTCTTTCTTTCTTCTTTCTTTCTTTTTTTCTTTCTTCTTTCTTTCTTTCTTTTTTCTTTCTTTCTTCTTTCTTCTTTCTTTCTTTCTTCTTTCTTTCTTCTTTCTTTCTTCTTTCTCTCTTTCTTATTTCTTTCTTTCTTCTTACTTTCTTTCTTCTTTCTTCTTTCTTTCTTCTTTCTTTTCTCTTTCTTTCTCTCTTCTTTCTTTCTTCATTCTTTCTTTCTTCTTTATTTCTTTCTTCTTTCTTTCTTCTTTCTCTTTCTTTCTTTCTTCTTTCTTTCCTTCTTCTTTCTTCTTTTTTTCTTTCTTCTTTCTTCTTTCTCTCGTCTTTTTTTCTTTTGTCTATTTTTCTTTTGTCTTTCTTTCGTCTTCCTTTCTGTCATCTTTCTTTCTTTCTTCGTTCTTTCTTTCTTCTTTCTTTCTTCTTTCTTTCTTCTTTCTATCTTCTTTCTTCTCTTCTTTTTCTTTCTTTTTCTTTCTTTCTTCTTTCTTTCTTCTTTCTTTCTTCTTTTTTTCTTTCTTCTTTATTTCTTCTTTCTTTCTTTCTTCTTTCTTTCTTCTTTCATCTTTA